>NC_080417.1:67126823-67447073 GCF_029873635.1 Malania oleifera | reverse complement strand
ATTCCCAGGAGATAAAGGAATGTGTTGCCCAAGAATCGAATAATATAATAGCTTTATGAGAAAGCATGTAAATGGTACCTGTGACTACATCACCAGCATTCTTTGCGTCACCTGGAGTTAAGGAATACACCCTAGCCTAGGTTGTACCCCCCCTATTGACCACCACGATGCACCTGCGTATCTCCTTTGTATGGCTGTTGTAGGACTCCGTTGTTCCCCTGTATGCAAAAATCTTTCTCCATATGTCCCTGCTTACCACACCACAAACAAGCCCTTATAGTCCTCCAACACTACCTAGAGTGCCCTTTACCACACGTAGGGCAACCACGATAGGATGTGGTGCTTTCAGATGTACCACTACTGTTCTTCTTCCAGTTGACCTGTTTTGCACTAGAATAAGAACTGGGAGGCGCTGGCCTCTTCTTCGAAACCTGGACCTTTACGTCCTCTAATAGACTCTCCTCTACTATAGTGGCTTTGTCTACCAGTGTAGCAAAGTCCTACAAATGCAAGATCTTTGTCTGCCTCTGGATCTCCTTCTTTATACCCCTCTGAAACTTTTAGGCCTTCATTGTCTCATCCGATATCATGAATGGAGCAAATCGAGATAGCTCCTAGAATCTGGCAGCATACTATTGCACTATCAATAACTCCTGTGTCAGACTCATGAATTCCTCCATCTTCACGTTTCTGACCATGGCCAGAAAGTACCGTTCAAAGAATAATTCCCTAAAACGGGCCCATGTCATCGCTACTGGTATCGGTCGGTGCTCCTCCATCTTCTTTACTAACACCCACCATCTCTCTGCCTCCCTTGACAACTTTAATGTTGCAAAGGTTACTTTTTGCTTCTTTGTGCAGTTCAGAACATCCAGGATCTTCTCGATCTCTTGGATCCAATTCTCAACTCGAATCGAATCTGCACTTCCTATGAAAATAGAAGGCTTCAGTCTAGTGAACTGATCAATGGAGCATCCCATCTCAGCTGTGGGATGGTCCTGCCCTCTATTCATTTGCACCACCTCGGCCATAAGCTGTTTTGTGAAATCCCGCAATACACTCATGGAGTCACTACCAGCCTTATGGTCGGCTCCCTCGCTACTACTGCCTCCTACGTTGGCAATATTATTCTTAGACTCCATCATAAAGAAGCAGTTTAAGAAAATCATTTAGAAGCTTGACAACCTAAGTATCAACTAGTACTACAATACTATAGACTCATTTCCCTAAATCCACATTCTTAATATTGACATACTACAATAATTTAACATTCCCATTCTAACTCAAGTTCTACCCCTCCACTCAGAAACAAAACCATCGATGGATTGCCTTGATTTTCAGAACCTTTCGATCAATCCAGAAAAACACAAAAGTTTGTCAATGGATTTAAGTCTCCGGGTATACAAAGCTAAACTCGAGATCTTAATTCCATCCTAAACTCTGGTATAGTCTAGTCTACAAAACCTAGCAACATAAGTTCTGAGCATTTCCATAACCAGGCAGTGTGAACCATATCACACTTCCAATGGGCTAAGGCTCTAATACCAACTGTAATGCCCCGGCCCATTATATGGCCCCAGAGTGCTACTACACCAGTATAATACACCTGTCTCTGATAACGTACATATGTCACCCACCCTAAATAGGGACATACGAGTGTTTCATACTGATCTGAAATCTCATGCACAGTGGAAAACATAAACGTCCATATAGAAATCTAAAAGGCATACTAGAGTTTCTAACTGTATCCTTAAATCCATACAATAGTACTTTAAAACATAACATGTTCTTACAATCTCCAAAAGATATTCTGAACTGAGTCTATTACATATTCAAAACACTTACGTAAACTAAAAACAAAATGACACTCCAAGTCCCTCTAGCAACTAGGACTGATGTCCTATAAGACTTGAAAGAAAGGTTGTATGTTGGGGTGAGACACTTCTCAATAAGGTGGAAGATATTACATCAGCATGTGACAATACGTATTCAAACCAGTAGAAAGCAGTTACATATATAGCATATTCTCAATATTGTAATATAGGAGATATATATATATATACTTCATGCAATAGATAATTAGGCATCGTTGCAAGTAAGAGTTCCTGAGGTTAGGGTAGGGTATAGGCCCATACACTGTACAACCCCTCCGCCTAATACTCAAACCTGTGACTTTGCCCATTTTAGTTTTCAAATCATAAATATGCATATTTAGAACATTGTCCAGCTTAGATACAATAATAACAAATGCCAACACTACCCCTTGGCTTTGGTTTATGAGATTTACTATAGTCCGACTGGTACCACCTGGTCCATTAATCCACTAGTGACACACTCCAAATCCAGCCAACTATCTCGATATCCACACTGAAAATCATATGTGTGGTTGCCCTATATCCAATATAAAGCAACGAAACCGCGCTTAAGCTTTTTAAGGCTTTATATAATGTTGAGCTTTCTAAGGCTCTCTTATAACAGTGAGCTTTTTAGGGCTCTCATATAACGGTGAGCTTTTTAGGGCTCTTATATAACGGTGAGCTTTTTAAGGTTTTGATAGTAAGAAGCTGCGGTTTCAAATATCATATATACAATTTATGATAACACAAATTAACTTGTTTCACATTCACAAATCACTTGTACATTTCCAATATTTTGCATCTCCTACGTTGAGATTAATACAAATAAAGAAGTTTTGAAAAGTTTGGAGATCATGTGCCAAAACCCTTATTTTTACAAAACCGTAAAATCATAAAATCTGCACTTTTACCTAGTGAAACTTCGCAAATAAGCAGTCATATCATGCATATAAACATAAGCTAACTTTTTAGCAGTTTAGTTTTCTAAAAATACTGATGTAAACAAATCCCCTTACCTTTTTTGAATTCTAAAATATGAACTATACGGCTCCCAAAACGGCGAACCGAGTTCTTAAAACCTATAAATCGAAGAATAGTACTTTAATACAATCCTATTTACTACAGATCTATGGAACCAAAAATGAACTTAGACCCTTACCTCGATTTCGAGATAAAACCCGTAAGTCCTCAAAACGAAGGTCCAATCCGCTATAATTGTAGAGGTTTTCCCCCTAATCCACGTAGTAACGTTGGTTCGTGGATTCAGGTGACTAACAGCGAAGGATCGAAGAGAAAGCGAGAGAAAGAGAGAGAGAGAGAGAGAGAGAGAGAGAGAGAGAGAGAGAGAGAGAGAGAGAGAGAGAGAGAGTTTGTGATTTCTTAACCCTTAAACAACCAAAAATGATATTCATAGACCCCTTGACCCGATAAAACTCATCGACAAATGGTGCCTTTGTCGACGAGCCATAGTAGGCTTTTCGTCGACGAACCCTTGTCCGATATTTTTCCTATCAGTCGGGATCTCTTCGTCATCGATGCTATGAATTTCAATAAAGAACTGTAGAAGGGCCTTTGTCAACAAGAACCTTAGTTTCGTTAACGAAGCCTGCTAAAATTACCTTTTTACCCTTTTTCTTATTTTACGGGTTTGGGTTTCTATAGTAATACCTGTAAATACACTTGATAGCACATTTCGATGCCTTGGTTTTTCATTATTGAAATGAGATTAAGCCTTGTAAAGCCAACACCCTCTGCCATCTTAAGCCAATATAACTTTTTCTTAAGATACAATTTGTTCATCAATGACTTATACATGTACTGGCGCTCTAGTTTCAACTAAATTTGTTGGAATTGGTATATTCCCAAAAGGGGGGGGGGGAGTTGGAATTTTAAAATTTATCTCCTAGGTTAAATGAAATACCCGCATAATACAACCTAGGGTCTTTCTATGCAATTCCAAATGCGCCAATAATGTAATATGCAGAAATTTAAATCAAGCACATCATTCACACCATAACATACATGTGCAATAAATATAAAGTGCAGAACTATAAATGAGGCACATGATATGTTATCAGGGTTCAGCCAACTGTGCCTACGTCCCCGCCTATAACTTGCAAGCCTAAGGATTCCACTAAAGGCTCACTTAGCGGGTGGAGTGGCACCGATTATAATCAGGTCAATTATCACAGGGCTGACCTCAACCTTTACAACCAATCCTTACCGAGCTGGATTACCACCCCCTCAGGCCACGCCTGGAAACACTCGGATTTTACAATCAAAGAATATCGGTACAGTGATTGTGCTTTCTTGTAAAGTAGATATGTACCCAGATACGCTCAATCACATACACCACAAAATGATTTAATATGTAAGCTCAGTGTGGTTTGATATATCAACTCTCAAATATATATTTGCTATCAATGTAATTAGTGCATAAGAGTGGAAACCAGTATAATCTTTGTATCACAAGATATTCAATCAACGTGCTCAAACAAGTATGTCAATCAAGTCTCAAATATTCCAATCAGCTGAATATCTCAATCGTGTAAATATCAGATAATGTATATGCTTGGTTTGCAAAAGATATTTAATCTTTGTATTCAGCAAATGATATGTAAGTCAATGAATATTGCAACAAAGATTAATTTCACATAAACAAATATCCTTTCAAAAGTGTGTCAAGATAAATCACCCAAGATATTTGAAAATGTTTTGAGAATGTTTTGGCAATTCAAAAACAAATGCAAACTTCCCAAGATATTGCAATGAATATGCAATACTCAGAAGTTTAATACAAGTCTTCTCAGGAGAGACTTATTAACGAAGTCCCCTAAGAACGCTTAGGTTTGGCTCTCAATAAAATTGTATCACACAAGCAAATCCATGAGAGCAAACCTTTCTAATAATCACTCAAACTAAACTTACGAAGAGTTTAGGCAATGGGAGAAGGTAAGTATGAGTGAATAGAGTGTGAAAATGAATAGTAGGAATTTTGAGCTTGAGAGAGAATTTCTTAATCAAGTTGGCTAATCAAGTTGCTAATCATTCCAAATGAAGGGGTATATATAGACTACCCTTAAATTATAACCGTTCATGGTTGGAATAATTAAAAAATATTTAATGATTCTTAAATATTTTAAACATGTTTTACCGAGTTAACCACGGTAAAAAATAAGTCCAACCCAAGAGCACCGGTCAACCAGGACAAGTTTGGTCGACCCAAGTTCTTGAGGTTCGGTCGACCGAGCCAAAAATGACCTGCCCATTCGGTCGACCGAACATGTATGTCCGAGGGTGATTTTTCCACATTTGCAAGGTTCGGTCGACCAGGGTCATTTTGAACTAAACTGGTCGTTCAACCAGACCGTTGGGTTCCCACATGTTGGAACTCGGTCGACCAGGTTGGTGTTATACAATTTTCTCTCGGTCGACCAGGAGATCAAAATGTTGACTTCCTAGGAGGTTCTTTTGATCGGGGCCAAATGAACTACATAGGTCGGTCAACCGAGTTGTGGTCAACTTGTTGACCCGGACCAGGTTCGGTTGACTGGGGGCAAAATACACATGAGGTGTCGGTCGACTGTTTCATCTAACAATCACCCTATTCAAGTGCCTAACACATACAAATGAGTGTGTGAGTGTCCTAGGTTCTTTTCTAAGTCCAGTTTTATTTATGATTCATTTTGAGCTTACCTATTAGACCATGCATGTGATGTGTGTGATTATTACAGACCAAAAGCCCTAATTACTATTACAGACCCTTTACATGAATGAAATATATTACAACATAAAAATTGGGTCTTCAATCTTCACTTTCTTCCATGTGCATTAAGATCTTTCAATTTAAGTTCCTGCACCTAGCCTCAAACACCCATTAGAAATAATGAGTATTTGTCATAATCAAAATCGGTCTTGACCTATAAGGTCAACAAAATTGCTGCTGGTGAATCCTCATCCATGACGTGATACAACACATCATTGGCTATAAATAACCTAATAGTGGACACGATTTTCATTTCCAGCTCCTTCTAACTTGCGTCGTCCATGCTTTTCTACTACTTTTTGTATAGACCCTTCACCATCCCTTTTTGCACCAACAAGTCCTTCACCCTCCTCTGCCATAGCCCGAAGTTCCCCATTCCATCGAACTTACCAACCTCAAACCTTGCAGAAGAAATCCCAACCATTGAGAACCAATAGCTCGGATACCAATTTTTGTTCACCACCCTAATAATCACCTGAGTTTGATATTGATTGTTATTCTCAACAATCAGCCCTCATAAACCAATTGTCGATGTTGTGTGTGTGCAACGAAAGACCTCACATGAACTCTTACGAAACAATCAAGAAAAAAAAAAGCAAGAACTCGACGATGAAACTATATGAACCTAGCAATCACTCAAAAATGAGAATCAATGAAAGCAACAATCAAAACACAAGAATTTACATGGAGGATTAACCCTCACAAAACAGGGATATACCCAGGTTTGCCATTAGATCTTTATGCAACTACTTATTTGGATTTATTACAACTAGGCTCTGATACCAAATGAAAGTTATGGTGTAATCCCAAGAGGGGGGTGAAATGGGTATTTTAAAATTTTATGCGCAGGGGCTTAATCAATTTTAAAACTTATTTTACACGTGCTCTAACTTATTTACAACTATAGTATTCTCAAACAATAATCCGATCAATTTATATATCCTTAGATTCCAAAGAGTATAAGCTAAGATTTAAGTAGGAAACCAACCTATACGATAATGACAATACTTGAAGCAAATCAATATTAACAGAAGTATGCTTAGCCACAAAGTAGTTTATGCAATAACTTGAATGAATGATATATCAATCACAATATTATTCCCACCAGATATATACCAATATAATCTTAAAAACTATTGTCGATGTTAATCAATAAGAATATTTTAATCATTCACAACATTCACAAATCAAAATAAATATGCTTGAAAAATAAAGTAGATAAGGAAAAAAGTGACACCCAATTTTTTACAAGGTTTGGCAACCATGCCTACATCCTTGCCTCAAGCTACCCGCTAACTAGGTCTTCATATACTTAAGCTTGGTCTTCACCTAAGCTTTCCTTCAATAGCCATCTTTCATTTACTTGTGTTCTTCATGACTTTCCATTATGCATTTTTATTGTGTTTTTATACAATAATACCTGTAAATACACTTGATAGCACAATTAGATTCCTTGGTTTGTAATTATCAAAACATGATTAAGCCTTGTTAGGCCAACAATCTCCCCCTTTTTTATAATGACATACAAGGAGCAAAATGAGTCACAATAAGCATAATAATAAATAAAAGAAAAAGCAATATAAAATTATTCATTTAAGTGCAATTGTGATTAAATTCTCTCCTTTTCTAAAAATTCTCCTCCTTTTTACTTAGAATTCAAAAAGGTATTTTATAATAATTTTTGTATTTTGCTCAAAAATTTCTCCCTCTTTTGACATAGAAATCAAAAGTATTATTTTACTACTTAGAAATTTCATTTTTCTTATTATTCTCCTCCTTTGGACATCAGCCAAAAAAAAAAATCTCAACAAAAATTTAGCAGTATAGTACAACCATGCAAATGGATAGCAAGAGCAAACAAATATATGCCAACAAGTAGCATGTGGTTCACAAAGCAGTACGTGATAAGCATACATTAATCAGCCGAAGTTTGCCAAGATTCAACGTTACGTCACAATCAACATTTAGCAGTCAACATGCATACACGGCCAGCATTTCAACATTGCATTTCAACATTGAACTCATAATGGTTGTTAAGCAATCATATATATATATATATATATATATATATATATATATATATATATTAATATTAGTAATTAGACAAACACAACCAAGATGTTTTAAAAAATAAAACAGAAAAAAATAAGTACAATTAGAATAAGATTCAAAAATCTCCCCCTAAAGAATAAGCTATCTTTCAATGTAATTGTCATCTATAGCATCGCCATTAGATCATATTAATAACCATTTTGCTTATAATTCTTTTCTTTCCATAGGATTTCCATTTTGTTCTATGCTCACCTAGCTCTTGATTTCAAAGCATAATATTTTCAATTTTGCTTTAAGTTCTCCCTGGTATGATCCAACTAGTATAATAAGCCATAGGTATTCTTAAATTCATAAAATTTCAAGCCATATATAAGATATTCTAATAAGTTTCTTCCCCCTAAGATTAAGTCCTCCTTCTTTTGGCATTTTGCTTTACTTTCTCACCTTTTTTTTTTTATCTAAGATCATTTATGTTCAAAATTCTCCCCCCTTTTATCTCAAAATAAGATCTCCATTTTTTTTAATTTTATTTAACTTTTTGTTCTCCCAATCACTAAAAAGAGGCTCATCATTATTTGCATTTAACCAAAATTTTGAAGCCTAAAACACTTTCACTGCAAATAGTCTCCATGTTAGTCCAATAATAACTAACTCTTATAATCCTTGGTTTTGGGTTTCCCGTTTATCAGCTGGAGGGTTTGATGGGAATTAAATCAGGTACCCCAAAATTAAAGGAAAACATTTTTATACCTAAAAGTAAACATTTTCACAAAAGGTTTAAAACACTTTTGAAATCGAAAACTGTCCAGAACACCATTATTGTTAAGGCCCAGTCGACCTGCTGTGAAAGTCAAGTCGATTGGTGTGTGCATAAGGGCATAGTTACTGAGAGACCAGTCGATTGGCTTCTTCATAGTTATATTTGGATCAATCGGCAGGCAAGGGCTTAAGGCCAAAATGGTAACTTACATAAGTCCAACAGACCAACCACATTTTTGCCTTAATTGCCTAGTCAATCGGTGTGAACAAGTAGGCACTTACATGCGTGCCTAGTTGACTGGCATCTTGAAGGAAAAATTTGACTAGTCAACCGGCACAATTCATCCAGCAGACCGAATCATATGCCGGCATACCAAAGCTTGCGAAAAAGGAAATCGCCTTTGGTTGGTCGACCAGACCTCAAAGCTAGTCGGCTGGACCTCTCGAGCAATTCAAATTCTGGGCATAAAATGGTTAGAAAAATTCATATTAAAATATTATTTTAATGCCCAATGGTCACCTAACGGCTATATCCCCAAAATGCCTATAAATACTTGCCCAAACTTCTTTGAAAGGGTTAGAGAATTACATTGAAAGATATATTCAATTATTCTTTGATTATTTCTTATCTCTTATACTCTCTTTCAAATATCAAAGCTATATTCTGCATACTCTCTCTTTTGAAAAATATTTGTAGGGAATGGGGTTCATACAAGTTGGCTTTGAACATTTATTCAAATTATATTTCTTGCTTGAAAAGCCTCTTATTCTTAAGATTCTAAAGAGCAAATCATTTCTCCAACTTTCCTTGATTTGAAAAATACTTTCTTGGAGAAAATTTCTTTTGGGTTCTTGAAAAATGCTTGAGCTTGTATTCAACTTCATATATTTAGCTCGAAAGTCTTTATTGCATTGTGTGGTTAATTTCAAAGATCTAAATCTTCTATACACTTCATCATTGAAAATTATTTATGGAGATAATCTTTGAATAAATCAAGAGTGCTTGAGCAATATATTAACTCATATATTCTTTACTTGAAAAGCCTCTTGTATTTTGGTTTTATACAAGGTCAATCTTGAGGAAAAGCATTTTCCAAAACTCTCAGTCTTTATTTGAAAAATCATTTTGAAAGAAAATGACATACTCTACTGAGCTTCATTTGTAAATCATCTGAGAGTGCATACAGTACTTAAACTTGTACATCTTTGCTTATTTCATAAGCACTCATTTGTACACAAAATTATATCCTTGTTGAAAAGTAAGATGTATTCCCAAGAGGGGGTTGCATTGGGATTATAAAAAAAATTACCTTATTTAATTAATTCTTTTTAAGTTCAGCAACCACACATACAAATTTGATTTACAATCACAAGTTCAGCGGAAAATTAATTTAGTTAAAACCTTTATAAATGAATATACCAATTTGAATATCCCTTTCAACAATTTACGAAGATAACCAAAAACAAGATTCACAATAAGGAATGATTCTGGCAGTGCTTCCAAGATTTAGCAATAGAGTAACTCAAAGTAGAGTTTAAGTATATAGCTAATAAAAATCCTTGTATTAATAAATTTGATTTCTCAATATGAAGCACAATTGAAATTTTCAACACTCTTCCAAAACTCAGAATTTGAATAAACTTTCAATTAATGAGTCTTGGGTGTTAATCAATCAACGTACTCCCTTATGGTTTCCGCAATAAGTATTGATCAACCAACGTACTCCCTTTTTGGTTTCCGCAATCCCAAAGTCAAATTAATTTTCAGTTTATTTAATATCCAATCCACATAGTTTATATGAGCAGAAAATTAAATGAGAGTAGGGAAGAGAGTGACACCACAAGTTTTATGAGGTTTGATTATACCTGCCTATGTCCTCGCCTTAGGCAACACACCTAAGGATTCTACTATACCACTCCTTTACAGGTAGAAGCAACCTTACACACTCCTTTATGGGTAGGAGCAACCTTACAATCTCTCCTTCAATAGGCTAGAGTTTGCCTCTCCAAACGATACCCCATGCTTGGTCCAACAACGATTCAAATACCTGAATCATCTACAAAAATAATAACAAATTTGGTGTACAAAGACACTTTCAACAAGAACTGATTAGTATAACAATAAAGCACAACTATATACTTCAACTCAAAATAATAATAGAAAGAATTTGAAGCCTTAGAAGTATATCACCGTGAGTTTTCTTTCTTGATTGAAAGAATTTAGAATATGCTTAGAAATTCACAAGAGTTTCACCGCAAAACTCAATAGGGAACTTTAGAGAGTTTGAGAGCAAGAGAGCTTTGAGAGTTTTGAGAGTAAGAGAGCTTTGATTGATGTGTATTTCTTGGTGTTTTGAATTCTTAGCCATGGGAGGTATTTATAGATGTTTAGAAAAAAGTATTCGTGTTCCCCAAGTGACTTGGAGTGTTTCCTAAGTTTTCATAACGTTTAAAATTCAAAAACTCAATTTTGGAAACTTCCCATTAATTTTAAAATTTGAATTCTCGAAGAGTCAGTCGATTGGGTACAAGGAGTCAGCTGCCTAGATCATTAAAACACTAAGAATTTCAAAGGTCGTAAGGAATCAATCAACTAGGTCGTTACAAGTCATTCGCCTGGGTCCTCTCGGTTTCTCTAAAAATCATTCTATTCATTTGTCAGTCGCCTGGATCAAAACTATCAGGCGCCTGGACAGACCAAAAAACTGAATTTTCATTTTGTTTCCAAATTCTTTTTGCTCTTTTACTTTCCTCAAAATAATTTAAGACTTTTGAAAAATATTATTTGAGGTTTTTCAAAATATGTTTTCTAAGTCAGTGAGTTTCTTAAAAAGCTTCAAATCCAATCATATCATCATTTGAATGAAGTACTTACATGGAGACTCTCTTAAGACTTTAAACATAATCTAAGTTTGGAGTCTTCATGCTTGTCATTTGCTTATTTCATGTTGCCTTTGAGCTTCAATTCTCTAAGCTTCTTCAATTCTCTAAGCTTTCATCATGTCATCTTTGGAATTTATACCTTCATGTCCTTTAAGCTTTTATTCCCTTTTGTGGTCTTGTAATGAGCTTCATAATTAAAGACCTGATTCCTGAAGTATCATCACTTTCACCAAAACATGTTAAATTACCTTTGATTTGTTATCATCAAAATAAGATTAGTATGCCATGTTAGGCCACACTTGTATTCCCGGCGTGTGGTATCGAAGGAAAAGGAGGACACCATCCTGTAAGGTGTGCTGGTTTGGCTCAAGCCCAGTTAGGTGAGTTAGGATTGATCCCTCTAGTAAGGATCGATTGTACCAATTTGGCTCAAACCTAGTTAGGTGAGCTAAGGAGACTTCGCCTTATAAGTAGAACCAATTTGGCTCCACCCTGTAAGTGAGCCAGGGAGACTCTGTCCTGTAAGGAGAGGTTGTAAACGGCATTGCTCTGCCCGGTTAAGTGATCCTATAGTGAATTTTCAATTGGTTTGGCTTGAGTCGAGCATGTAGGCAGGATTGGCCAAACCTCGATAAAATCCATGTATCACTCTTTCCCTATTATCTTTACATTCTTGTACTTGCATGCTTATATCTATCTGTTAAAATTACTACATTTTTGTTTAAGTATTAATTTGTAATTGTTTTTGAAATACTGAAACTACTATACTTGGACATTCATGTATCTTTTGGATTTATACTTGATTAGAAAGACTTTAGGTTGAGTTATATTGGCTGTGATTTTAAAATATATGTTGGAATTGGTGTGATCCCAAGAGGGGGGTGAATTGGGTTTTAAAACATTTTGGCTAAATTAATCATTTCGCTGATTCACCACAAATCATATCCCATTCAATATACACGCATGTATGTAAAATGATTTTAACAAAGAAAGCAAACATACACATGTGCAATATATCTTATTTAAATCAAATGTGTGTATGAAAATGATTATGACATTAAATAAACATTTATACATATGCTGAAATTAAAGTGCAGTAATTTAAATAAGATAGAAAGAGAGAGAGTGACACACATATTTGTTATCGAGGTTCGGCCAAATCAACCTACGTCCCGGCCTTGGGCATACTCCCCCAAGGATTCCACTAAACCTGCTCACTTAAATAGGCAGAGCAAAATCCGTTTACATCCTCTCCTTACGAGGTAAGGAAAAACCCCAGTTCAATTTTCGGGTTGAACCGAACCGGTCTCACTTACGAGGTTGAGACTCTCCAGTTCAATTAATGGGATGAACCCAACCGGTACAATAAAAATCATTTTTGTACATATAATATGCTTTTGAAAATACAAGTAAAGATGTACACGTTTAAACTCTAGCAAATGCACTCTCTAATGATATGAAATATTGCTTAGTAGAGAAAGGGTGCTATCAAATAAATTTGCATAAATAAAATATATGAAAAATGAGTATTATTGTTCTCTTATAAATATTTTTGCAAATAAAGAATATTTGGAGAATATAGGAATTTAAGCTCAATAAAATATTTATACTGTAAATAATTTTCTCCCAAAAATATTTATCAAAGAAATAACTGGGAGAAAACCTAAGCAATACTCTCAAAAATGGTTTTCGGAAAATAAATAACAAATGAGAGTATACGCAAATAAAATGCCCTAAATAAAATACTCTCCTCAAAAATGGTTTTAAAAGAAAAGTATGAAAGAGAGTTGGAGAAATTTGTATAAAATATTTTGCCTCAAAAGAATGATTTTATCAATAAAAATTGGTTTTGGGGGAACTTTGATTAACAAAGGTTTAGAGAGAATTTAGAGTTGATCAAAGTTGCTAATCTGAGTTATAGATGGGGTACTTATAGATTTTTCGAAAATTATAACTGTTGGGGACACACTCGGTATTTTGAAAAAGTTTAATTAAAAAATTAATGACGTTTTAGCTTTTAAAAACTTTCCAACCTCAAAGGTTCGGTCAACCATATTAAAGGTTCAGTCGACCATATTGACAAGTTTGGTTGACCGAGGAACTTTTGAACTGTAGGTTTGGTCGACCGTCTTAGGACAATTTTGAACCCTTTGAGGTTCGGTCGACCAAGGAAAGTTCAGTTGACCAAATTCTGAGGTTCGGTCGACTAGGTTAGATTTTAACTAAGGGTTTGGTCGACCAGAGCATTGGGGGTCACCCACGTGTCAATTCGGTCGACTGAGTAGTTCAAGTTCATTTCAAAAATGGTCGACTGAATAGTCAACCTTTTGACCATGGAAGGTTCGGTCGACCGAAAGCCTATACAGGTTCAGGTTCAGTCAACTGACCATATAAAAATTGTGCATTTAAGTCCTAATTGATATTTAAAGTCACCCCTCTTCACATAATTATAATTTCTAAGTTATAGGGGACTTGTCATGTGATATTTTGGGACCTAAAGTCAATTTATGGTCTTTGAGAGTTAACCCCAAAAATCTGACGTCGGTAAGGTCACTCTATGGTCCTGTGACTCCCTATGGTCAATCTATGGTCCTGTCTGAGCAAATAACCATATCATGCAGATGCATGAATTATTACCGACTAATTAATAAAAATAAATGCAATTATAATAAGAAATAAATGTCTTCTTCATTTTTTTGCTCTTCTGACTTCATGGAATGCGTTTGATCGTATAGGCTTTAAGTCCTGCAAGTTTCCATCATCGTTTCCTTATGTGTGTATAGAATAATAAACCTGTTCAAGCACTTAAAAACACACATAAGAAACTGGTGCTTTGTCAGCATCAAAATAGAGATTGGACTCAAAAAGTAAATAATAGGACTGTTGACCTTGAAAATTTTAAAATATCCAATTCAACCCCCCGTAGGTCTCTTGGGATTACACCTAAAATCCAAATCTCCCTTGATGATTTCTCCGTTAATGTTGTTCCTAGTTGTCTACCCACCATCTATGCCACCTTTGGGTCGTAAAAGCCTTTTGAATGTTCTTCAATTTGCACCTATATGGCTACCTCGTCAAATTGGATTTCCTTTGTGGCTAGTGAGGATGGCATTTAGAAGATAATCAATAATTCTCTCTATATTGTCCATGGCCTATATTTAGTACGAATATACCTAATCTTCCAAATCTTTCCCCTTTACTATCTTTGCAACATGTCTTTTACTTTGATTTGAAGGTTGACATGATTTCCATAGATGATTTGTGATTTCCTTTCCTCAATTTTGTGTTGCTTCCTTATTTCTTTATAGATCCACTTGATCTAGTATGCTATGACATAGACCCGCCCCTTTGATTTGCCCATACAACTCAAGTTTCTTTCGGATGGTCTGTCATTTGTCAAAGAAGCAACTATATTGTGTGTTTTTATCTCTAGTATTAAATAAGAAACATTAGTTTTAATCATCTTTTTTTCTTAAAAGAATACACCCGATTTACATGTTATCTTATAATTATAATATTTTACAATTATGGAATATAAGTAATTAAATAATTTTTATTTTAAAAATTAAGAATTTTTAACTTTTCTTTATATTTTTAACTCTCCCATTATCCCTAAAAAGTAAAAAATTTTAATGAGTAATTAGAAATTTTAAAGTCAGACACACACAAAGTGTGTCCACAGGTAGTATATGGGAAATTATATAGGAGGCCTATCCCTCTAGATGTCCATGTGCCTATATTTTATAGATGTTAAACATGTGATTTTGAGATTTTGGAACTAAAGGTCCATACTCGATCCGTTATGAGGACTCTAAAATGATCTTTTTGAGTTTTGAAATCCTAGACTTATTATAAGTGATTACGCGCCGAAACTGCGTAATTGGACGTTTAACCCGGGTTTTACGGTTTATATTTTTAATTAAATATCCAAAATTGTCCAATATTTTAATAAAGTACCAAAATCATCATTCTTGAACTTTATTGCACTATTTATGAAGTTTTGGTAATTTTTTGTCGCAAGAAAATTCCTGGGAACCAAAACCAACACCTGTTTGTATTTTGTGCATAACTTTTCCGTCCGAGCTCCAATTAAGACGATTAAAATCTTTGGAGAAAGAGGAAAGGATTATCTACAACTTTGGTGTTTTGAGTTTTGTGAGATACGGGCTCCAAAAGAGTCAGATTTGCGATGAACAAAAAATGAAAAAAAATATAGCAATTCGGGTCAACTCCAATTGGGTCAAGTTGCCGGGTCGGGTCTCCTATCCGGGTCTTAGGGATGTGTTTTCCCCTCTCCCCTTTTTATTCTCTTTTTTTTTTCCCCTTTCTCTGGCCTATTGGGCGCTGTCCCCAGCCAGCTCTCTCTGTCTTTCTCGCAGCTTCTTTCCTTTGTGTTCTTCTTCTTCTTCTTCTTCTTCTTCTCTTCCCCTATTTTTCTCTCTTTTATTCTTCCTTATTCCCCTCTTAGTTCTCTCCCTAAAATCCCCTTTTTTCCTCCTTCTTCCTTCTATTCCCTACAATCCGTTAAAGCTCTCCTCAACTCTCCTTTGCTTCAGCCTTCTCTCGGCCAGCTTCACGTGAACACCAGCAGAGCACCAACTCCTTGGCTTCCACCACAGCAGCTGTTCCTGCTGCAACTTCAGCAAACACAGCAGCTGTAGCAGCCCATGTTCCAGCCGAAGACCCCCTTTGCTCCTCCAGTAAACATAGCAGCTGGTCCTGCTGCAACTCCAGCAAGTCCAGCCGCTGAAACAGACCACCAGTCCACACAGCCACCCGAAGCTACAGCTGTTGTTTGCAGAAAATAGCAGAGTAGGCTCTGCCCCTCAGCTCTCCATGGCTCTCTCTCTCTCTCTCATCTTTTCTTTCTTTTTATATAATTTTTGGATTAGTTGAATAAGTGTTAAATGTTATCTTTTGAAGATTATTTAAAGTTTTGAATTTGAATACTGTGTTAGTCGGATAACTGTTAAGTATTAATTTTTTTGGGTTATTTGAAATTTTGAATTGCGAATGTTATTTAAAGTGCTTTTATTATGGTAGTATTCATTTATTTTCTTAGATAAAAATTAGTGGTATATTTAGCTAGCAGTAGTTAATTTTTGGTTCTTTTTGAAGCTTAGCTTCATTAAGGTCAGATTTATCAAAGTTTGCATTTTTATTGTGTTTCGATAGCATTTAAATTTAGGTTTTTGTTTGTGTTTTTTTTTATTTTGGTTCAAGTTCTTGATTTTTGTTAAAGTTTCAATTTTTAATGTGTGTGTGTGTGTGATTGAGTTTCCATTATGTGCTTTAATTCCATGATCAATGTTACCATTTTTAGTCAACGCGTGTCTCAATGTTTCCTTGAGTAGATTAGAGTTTCCGTTTTTGCTCTCAATTTAAGTGCATGCTAGGTTTAGAGTTTTGTTTGTTTGTGTTTAAATTGTGATTGTGGTTGCGTATTTTTAATTCCATGTTTAAAGTTTCCATTTTTAGTTAGTATGCTCTAGTGTTTCCTTAAGTAGACTAGGGTTTTCATTATTGTTATTTAATTCCATGCGTGCTAGTTTTAGGACTTTAATTTGTGTTTTCATTTAAATCTCCACAATCTTGAAAACCCGAATCTGAACTGAGTTCAGTACTTTTTTAATTTCGATTGGAAAAAAGTAAAATCTAAGATTAAATGCATTCCCTGAGGAGACGATCTAGCCCTTGGGCTTAATATTACACGATAGAACTCCTATACTTGGGATAGCTTTCGAGCTGCTCATTTTTTGAGTGAGTCAATAAGGAAAAATGAATTCTAAACTAACTTCTTGGATTTTGAGATTAAAATTGAAAACTTGGAGAATAAGACCTAGGCCTATCATGGAGAATGATAACTCTAAAATTTAAAGGATCACCTTCTTTCAGAATGAGTGCCCTAAACTAATTTTAGGTTTTTTGAAAGTACAATCAACCTTAGAGAATAGGACTTTGACTCTGCAATTGAAGGACAATGAAGCCTAGCCTATAGTGGATTCGGGAACTATAGGTACTCCATTGAGGATGTCTGAAGGAAATTAAAAGGGCTCAACTCTTTTTCTTGAAAATCACGAGTACTCAGGGTAATTTTAAACTCCGGGTCTTTTAGATCTCAAAGTTAAGTCCTACTTTGTTAGGTTTGCTTGGGCTGGTCTAGTTAAAATTGGGGTTTTATGTAACGACCTGCTAAATAAACTATTTTTTTTTTTTTACCATAACATTCCACACCATGCTGGGAATAAACCCAACCAATAACCTAAGCAGCAAGAAGCAGAAACTGAATAAACATAACCATAAACCATTATATACAATACAAAACCAATACCAGAGTACTATCATGTTCCCCAAAATATACACATATATCTATCTTTCAAAAACTCCCTCAACTATACTGGGATATACAAAAACACTCCCCAAAAATGTACTCACTCTCTGACAGGGCACTGCAGACGCCCCTATATTTGCGAGCCTGGTCTACTCACCTACCTGGATCACCTGAAAAATATTTCAACACTAGGATGAGCCAACGCTCAGAAAGAAGAAATATGCTATTACTAGTGTGTGGCAAATGAGCTACTATATATATCATGAAATCTGTTTTCATATAAACATGAATAATTGAGTACAAAAGTACAGTACAAATAATAAAATACACCACCCCTTTTTTTCCTATTGCTTAACATAACAGTATTATGGTTATAATTCAAAGTACTTCTAGTATACATAAGTATGATTCCTGTTTCTGTAAATCCATACGTATGTAATAGTAACTGAAACTATTCTCTATGGCTATCTATGTGTCATGACTTGCCCCCTCATGACAAGTTGTGTGGCCCATAGGCTGGATTTACCCTGACTGGCCAATCAAGAATAAATCACTGAACTCCGTCAGTCAACCTGCCCACCTCAACCCATATCTGGATGGGGAGCCTAACCTCTTCAAGGGCCTAGGTGGTCGACCTTACCATGTATTATCTGAATAGGTGGTTGCACTCATAAAGTAATATAATATCTGTAGCAACGGTATCGTGCTCTATAGCTGCAAGTCCAACAGGGTCTGATATCATATAATATATTTCTATATATATATATATATATATATATATATATCTGATTTACCATGATTCTGAAGTACTGAAATAACCATGATGCTACATAAACTATAACTTTAGTTCATACAAAATACTGAGAACTGCATAATCATAATACTGAAGCTGCATAATCATAAAACTGATATTCGTGTATTCATGGTATTGAGATCTGTATAATCATGGTACTAAAATTCATATAAACATAATACTGAAATTTATAGAATCATGAAACTAAATTCGTAAAACATATCCTCGTACCATATTCATATTCACAAGCCACACTGTACTAAATACATAATTTTCATAATTAAATAAGCTGTATAGTATTTTAAGAAATACCTAACATAGCATATTTCTCTTACCGTAACTTTGAAAAACCCCTATGAGATACTTGCCTAACACCCACAGGGCCTCCTACAAAACACCCTGAAACCAACATATGTCAGAACATAATATCAGTATTTTTCTGCTTATATTATTTTCTATAACTACCATAAGGCCAAAAATAGGCTAAAAGGTCTTACCCTGAATTTGGGATGAAATCCAACTCTGTTTTCCCGACGATCCGTTCTGGCAGATTTGCAGAGAACTCCACCAAAAGTGTCGTGGTAGCTTCGGATCGTCGATCCGGCGATTGGTGGGGCCGGAATCAAAGAGAGAAGCAAGAGGGAGACGTAGAGGGAGAGAGGAGAGAGAGAAGCGCGGTGAAAATGATAAAAATCTTGAGTTTCCACTATTTATAGGGCCAGGTTCGTTGATGAGACACATTACCTCGTCGACGAGCCCTTCATAAAATTCGTCGACGAAACCCTGTATTCGTCGACGAAATTCTTTAAACCTTCATCAACGAAGCCCTGGAAATTTTCTAAAATTTTTATTTCCCTCAAAATGCAATGTCGTCGACGAACGCGGAGCATTTGTCGATCCGCGTTCGTCGACGAAGTCTACGGGCTCCTTCTATTTCTGTATCTATTTTCTCTCCCTTTTATTATTATTAAAATGCCATTCTTTTTCAGGTCACTATATTCTACATCTCCCATTATCCCTAAAAAGCAAAAAATTTTAATGAGTAATTAAAAATGTTAAAGTCAGACACACACAGAGTGTGTCCACAGGTAGTATATGGGAAATTATATAGGACGCCTATCCCTCTAGATGTCCATGTGCCTATATTTTATAGATATTAAACATGTGATAAATGGATCCTCCATTCATTAATATCGCAATCTATATTTAATATATTTAGAATTTAGAAAATAGACACACAAACACACGGAGGAATAAATTTTCTATTTAATTATTATATATACAAAGTACTTGGTGACCTTAAATTCCGGAGGATTTAAAGAACACACACACTTTCTAATTCAATAAAAGTAATGGGATATTGTAATAGAAAAGAAAAGAAAAATGATTATGATGAGAGAAACTAAATAAAAGGGGAAAAAATGATGGAGGGCGTGGGAGGGGGCCAGCAACTTGCACGCAGCTCCAAGCGTGCTGTGGGAACCATTGGCTGCAACTTTTTGGGTTTCAATCAATGGCTGCCCTTTTTGCCGCTACCGCTCCAAAACTCCTACACTCGCCCGCTCAGCGCAAGAGAGCCACCCACCATCATATATCATACTCATAGGATAATATATGATGATTATCCGGAGCCCATGGTTTTGGAATTTAGTGACGGAGATTACCCTCCCGCCCTTTCTTTCTTTATTATCACTGCAAAGTTTTATTATATACATATATGTAGGTGTTTGTCTTCAGCATTGGATTTATTTATTTTTCCTCTTCTTTTTGCCCTTTACTCATGCGTTAGAAGAGGTCAAACCGCCCTACTATAAATATATGTTTACTATTTAGATGCAAAGGAAACGAATGTCTTACCCAAAATAAAATAATTGTTATCCCGAATCGTTATGACATTACGCTTGTTAAATGTGAAAAAACATTGACATTAAGCAATATGATTATGGATATCTTTATGTCAAACTAGGAGAAATTATCGATTTAGAAAAATTGAAACTGTGGATTGAAAACGGAATTTGCTAGTATGGTTTTGTTGTTTCTTTTATAAAATTGACCGGTACCCTCAAAACTCAACCATAAATTCATTTTAATTAGAATTTTGATTTAAATTGGGTGTCAAATCTTTACAGCACTAAAATAGATGTTTTATGATGGCATGCGATCATCATATTTTCTACTGAGCCTTATACGTGAAAATTGGGATTTGTCGAGAGCAAACGTCTTATGTATAAGCAACTTGCATGATGCATCTAGATAATTTGCTTGTGACTACATTTAGACACATGAAAAGATTCTTGTCCCCACCCTAACATTATTGTCATTTCCTATCAACTCACAACTCAAGAGAACGGAAGAGGTTGAACTATTTTTCACACATGAGCTAACTCAAGCATAGATAGGAATCTCTCTACGAATTTGATGGTGTACGGTATACGCCATAAAACTTTTATTTGATTTTGTGTTATGAGTTTGTGGATTGATTGAAGTATTATTGTTTTTGTCTATTCTTGACAGTAAAATATTATTAATCAGCACTTGGTATCGAAGCATTTTTTGATCATTTGTGGTTGTATGCATGAAAGAAATTTGATTCTTATTTCTTCTCAAAAATAAAATTCTTAGATAAAACAATGTCTTCTACATAATCATAGTGTAATTTCTATCTTACAATTTAGTTGAAATTGAATACATACGTTTTTAAGTAGTCAGTTATATAATGGCTTAGAAATTTTTTAAAGTTTATTTATCAAAATTTTAATTTTATCAATTTTTCATTGAATTAACTTGAAAATACTTTAAATTAAAATACTGTGGTGTTTCGAACGAGATTGGACAAATGAAGGAAATTTCGGAATCCTCGGCCATAGAGATTATGTCGTTATAGATTTTATGAATAAACACAAGAAAATTGAAATCAAAAGGAACTCCAAATTCCCAAGTGCAGAAAAAATTTTCTAAAACTAAGCCTAGGAACCGACCAACCAGAACTGCCTTGAACCAGGTCAACCATGACCTACGACAATGGAAACGAGCGAAGGGAAGTCATTTGCGATAAACGCTCTCCCATGCGTGGTGGCTAATGAGTGGACCATTCATGAAACCCATCCATTTTTCTAAAAAAAAAATTTGGGCCCACTCGACCACTGCTAAATTCTAGGACCTATTGTGAGCCTAAAAAACCACCATAACATTTTATTATTAAATTGTGAAACTTTGATAGCGTATTTTCATTGTTGATGCAAGGTTGTTTCTACAAGGTTGTTATCCCTCGAGAATGTTGTGACCTTTCTATTTAAGAAAATTTAATTTTAATTATTTCAAATGAAACTTGGGAGTAGCATTATAACATTCCTTTGGGATTCATTGAGGTAAGGGAAGCCATATGAACTTGACGGGATACTTGATGGTCGTAGGGCGGAACAATGCTTAACAAAGGTAACTTAATGAAGGATCAAAGTATTTGTTTGATTAATCTTTGAACATACTAAAGCTATTATGGTACCCTTTGAAAGGATGGGTTCCCCTTATATGATCGTACTCCCAAACTTGGTTCTAGTATCGTAAAACATGACTATTGAAACCTTAGACATCAAAGTAGCTAGTTCACTAAAAATATGTAATAATTAATTAGATATTCTATCCTTACCTAGGGCAAAATAAGTCAGCACTAGTGACTTCTTTTATTTATGTTTTTGATCTATGTCTCAACCCTATTCAAATTTCTCATTTTTTGTTCAGCATATGTGTTGAGGTGATCTATAAGTCTCTAGAATGAGCTGACAGCTTGGCAACTCTACAAGGACATTAAAGAGTTGAGCCAAAAGATAGCTCATCTATAACTACGACACGAGACTAAGCATGGCCATTTGATTCTTTTACATTTTATTTGTTTGGTCACTATCAATAGTCATTTTTTACCTTCTCAAACAAAGTTCCTTTCGAATATATGAAAATTTGAAGCAAATAAAAAAGAACAAGAAATTTTTTTCCTAAGGAGGCAAACTAGTCCCATTACAAAATAAAAAAAATAAAAAAAAATTAAAATAAAACAAAATAAAATAAAATAAAAATTTAGTGATGAAACTATTAGGGATGGAGCTAAAATCGTCACTAAAAATGAGCCTTTAGTGACGAAAATAAAATTCGTCTCTAATAGTCAACATATTAGTGACAAAAATATTAATCGACGAAAATGAAATCATCTAATACTTTTGTCACTAAAAGTAGATTTCCCGCTCAAACTATTGTAGGAAAATATTAGCAACGATTTTTGGGATATTAGTGACAAAAGTTTTCGTACTAATAGACCACTATTAGTGATGGTGGTGATCTGTCACTAATAATTATGTTTTAGTGATGGTTTTTAGAAACCGTCATTAAAAGCCTTATGCAGAAGGGTATTTTTCCCCTTTGCATGGAAACCTGAGAACCCCAAACCCCTCCTCTCCCAGCTCCCTCACCCAAAATCCTCCTCCCTCCTCCCTATCTTTCCTGTGCCGCTGCTACCCACCATTTGACGCACCGATGAACACACTAATAGCCCTCCTCCATCCTTCCTGTCCTCTCTACGCCGTTGCTACCCACTGCCGCCTGCAAGGTCTACCTCCTCCTCCCCCTCCTCATACAAGGTTCCCCTATCTCTATATTTTCATAAGTTTTATTTATGTGATATTTTTTAACTTAAATATCCATTGATTTTGAGTTTAATGTGCTCCTATTTTCAATTTGTATAATAACATTCAAGGCATGATTTTTGTGCTTGTTTCTAATATTGTTGTCGGTGTTGATTGTCGAGTATTAAGATTCTTGCACCTTAACTATATGTTGAATTTATTTCTACATTTGTTTTGAATTTGATTTTGAATTTATTATTAATTTATTATGAATGTGTATCTATTTGACATGAATTAGATTCTAAAAAGCTACAAATGAATATGTTGGAATCATTTGTTAATTGCCTATTGACCAGAATTTAGTCTACGAATTGCCAAGTAAAAAACAATTCGATGCAATTAGCTCTTCTTTCCTTCTATTTTTGATAACCAAGTCTCTACTACATGGAAAATTATTTGCTCTTCTCTCCCGTTACTCACACTTGTGTTTGACTTAGTGATGGAGATTTTACCAAGCTTGATTGAGTAGGGAAAGGGAGTAAGTGCCCTTTATATAGAAATCTATAAGTTATTCAGTCCATAAAAAAATAAGTATGGTTGAGTTTTTCCTTCGATAAGAATGAGTATGGTTGGGTTGGACTTGGCGTAGTCTTTCCATTGCATTAGCGTGACTCCTTTACTCTTTAGGTGAATTTTAGTAAGACTGACTCCTTGTTGGTCATTGTAAACTCCAAGTCAACGACACTGGGCATGTGATCTTTAACCCACCATATCAACAAGGTTGATATTGCCAACCAATATATATAAGCCCAAAGTATGGTAACCACAAAAGAAATCTAGGCTTACTTACTCCTTTTAGTCAATTATATTGATCAAATTGACTAAGGGCAGTGAAGAAAAAGATGTGCACAAGTCTCTTCACTCCTTATGCAAAGTACACAAGCGTTGGGAGACAAGACCTTATTAAGTCTTCTCCTCTGAAGCAAATCATTGGTATTAATTTATAACATAACCTAAATCATAACACGGCCCAAACAAAGGTTTTGCTTTTAGTTTGTGATGAAATTTGTAAACCTAGGGCAACTACGAGCTGGTATCTTCTATTGGATAGAGTTAAAAAAAATCATATTTTGCTTATACTTTCATTCATTATATGCATGTGTTCATTGAAGTTTAGACTCATTCAAGCATTGTTACTATACATTCATGCCTTATCGTAAATGTAAGACAAATCAGATAATATTCAATTGATTATTAGTCATAATATCTAGATTAATAATCAATGGAACATGTTTATTATTTATTTTATTTATGATTAGTGATGTTTGTATTTCAACAATTCTTGAATTGTCAAATGTGTGGATAGTTTCAGAAGTTGTATTTACAGTGTTGTCATCGTTCACACTTTGTTTATTGTCATTACATATTTCGAGAGCGTCTCTGCTTATGTTCTCTGGGTGCATAGTGGGGTGTCATGACAATTTGTTAGTGATGAAAAACTAGCAATGTGTTCACTTCTCCCATCTTGTGTACTTGGAGAACCTTGGGAAGATGTTGCCGAAATTTAGAATGACTATGATCAAGGAATTTGAGCGATTAACTACAGTAAATGCACCATTTCTGAATGGGATAGGATCTGTACCCTTTAAACAAAAGATGGTTGATTTTAGGATTCATGATGCATCCCTCATAAACATTATGAGGATATAATCAACATCATTTACTTGAACATGTTATAGGCTAATTAATGAACATGGATAAGAGTTAGATGAGGGCTCGAAGTAGGTTTTCTGCTAAAATATCTCAAAGGGGTACATGATTTCATAAAGTTTGCGTGACCTCGTGCTGACAAATCTAGTAGAGTAAGGTGTCCTTGCAAGAAATGCCAAAACATAACATTTCAACACATTGATTTGGTTTTAAAACATTTATTAGACTATGGAATGGACAATAGTTACACAAGATAGGTGTTTCACGATGAAGATTACACAATTCTAAACAATGATGATGAAGATAAAGATGAGGGGGCCAATATAGGAAGTGGTGATACATGTTCAAATGGGTTAATCGAAATGTTAGGTGACTTGCAAAGGAGGAATGTGGTGGACACAGATGATGGCAATGTGTCGCATACTGTTGCTGAATCTACTTTAAGTAGCATACCTTGCAATCCTAGTCAGTTAAATCAACTCGGTAAACCATTTGCTAATCTTGTGAGGGATGCACAGTTGCCCCTATATCCAAACTATAAAATTTTCTTAAAATTAGAGTTCATAATAAGATATACATAATTGGCTTGTAACTTTACATTTTCTAGACTAGTTATATTCATTTATCGATCAAATAGCCAATTCATTTATCGCTCAAAAGGCCAATTCAATTCCTTTTTAAACATTGAAGCAATATGGGCTTGTCCATTGTCAGAAAGAGAGTGAGTATATAAAGATGATGAAGAACGTGATTCTTAGGAAAAAAAGGAAGAAGGAAAGTGGAGACACATAGCGTCCGTACGTGTAGTTAGTGTAGCTAACTGCTTTGTTTAACCATTTGAGTTTTTTTTTTATATTATCCAAGTGAATAATAGACACATAGTCATAGTATTGGAATTGGTCAGTGTATTTGATTATGCATCAACATTGTGTAATTAGGTGTTTAAAATCATGAATTAAAGATTGTAATTTTGCTTTGTTTTAATTTCGTCACAAACTCTCAAAAATCCCCAAGAAATTGAATCTGAACTGTGTTTAGTAAATATTTTTTTTATTTTCGCCTTTTTTTTTTGTTTTAACGCAAGTTTGAAATTAATTTGCATTCCTTGAGTAGACGATCTGGTCTTCTGGGCTAACCATACGTGACAAAACTCCTATACTTGGCATAGCCTTTGTGTTGCTCATTTTAGAGTGAGTCAGTATCTATGGACTAACTTGAACTAATTAAATAGTCAAGTTGGGTTATTATTAGTGTGATCACAAAGATGGGGATACCTAGTACCAATATGATTAAAATATGAGAATTGAGAATAAGTTATTGATTAATAAATTCCTTATCTAAAGAGTTAGTTAGAAAGTTGATAAAAAAATAAACATAAACTACTAATGATTGCAACTCAACTTATGTGATTGAACATCTCATAAATTAGATTCAATGGGTAATAATAAGTCATTGAATCATGTGGCTAGGTCCAGTCATCTTATAATTAAATTTATTCAAAAGAGGAGAAAAGACATCACAGCATAAGTACTTACAATGGCGAAAGCACCATCTCTTCCAAACGGTATTCTCTGCACCGTGTTATATAGTATCACATGGTGTGCCAGTGTCTATAGTATCGGACCGAGACCCACGTTTCACATCATGATTTTGGAAGAGCTTGCAAGAGGCTCTGGGATATCATTTATCATTTTGCACTGTGTTCCATCCTCAGACTGATGGGTAGACAGAGAGGATGATCCAAATCCTTGAGGATATGCTACGCGCGTGTGTATTGGATTTTGGGGGTAGTTAAACCCAGTATATGCCGTTGGTCGAGTTTGCGTATAATAATAGCTATCAAGTCAGTATCAGCATGACACCTTATGATGCATTATATGGTCGGAGGTGCAGTTCTCCATTATATTGGGATGCAATGGGTGAGATGCGAGTTTTGGGATCAGAGTTAGTGCAGCAGGCGTTTGATAAATTCAAACTTATCAAAGATAGAATCAATGCAACTCAAAGTCAATAGAAAAGTTACACTGATACTTGCCACCGGAAATTAGAGTTTGATGCAAGAGATCATGTGTTTCTGAAAATAGCACCGCTGAAAGGAGTTATAAGGTTTGGGAGGAAGAGTAAGTTGAGCCCTAGGTTTCTTGGCCCATTCGAGATACTAGAAAGAGTGGGTCTAGTCGCCTACAAGCTAGCTTTACCACCAGCTTTATCCAGAATACACGATGTATTTCATGTTTCCATGTTAAGGAAATACGTCACAGATCCCTCCCATGTGATCAGCTATGTAGGGATAGAACTCAGTAATACTTTGGCATATGAGGAAACACTAGTGCAGATTTTGGATAGGAAAGAAACGGAATTGTGCAATAAGAAAATTCCGTTAGTAAAAGTCCTATGGAGGAATCACGCAGTGGAAGAAGTTTCATGGGAACTCGAGGAGCAAATACGACAGAAATACTCATACCATTTCAATGGGGACCAGCAGTAGTCAGAAAAGATCAGGTAAGTAAGTAATGTTTTTTTTGTAGGTTAATCAGTACATGTATAGTTTCTATTTTGGTTGGTTATGAGAGAATTTTTATTCAGTTATTGTAATCTCCCAGAACCATATATGTAACCACGGTATTCCTCCACCATAAGTGATGGTAATCAATAAGATAAGTAGTCCATTTATCCTCAAGGGATGGTGTATAATTTAGATAGAAAATTTCGAGGACGAAATTTTTATAAGAAGGGGAGAATGTAGAGATCTAGAGAATTATAGCAATTTGTTGACCTGATTGCTCACACCCAATTTTGATTATGACAAATACTCTTGGTTCTAATGGTTGTAGTGAGAATCGCATGCAGGCTCACCTTGTGCGCGCTTTAGGACTAAAAGACTTATCATGATGGCGTGCGGTGTTCGTGCCGATGAATGAAGAATCTTGTGCTGCATTTGTATTTATTATTCAGTTTCTTCATTTTGGGATGTAATTTTATTATGGACTGTACACCGATATGGCTTGTAATAATTTGCATCATGCATGATAGGTAGGTATGCTCAAATCGACCTTAGTTGGACTTTAGGTACTTACACGGACCATAGAAAGACCTTAGGGAACACCCTTCGGTCGACCGACACCGGACTTTTTTGGTGTCTTCAAATTGGACCCCAAGTGACCCTAGGACACACATTTATACATATGTTTGTTAGGCACTCGAATAGGCCTTGTATGTTTCAAAACAGGACCGAAATGCACATATGGTGCACTTTCGGTCGACCAGCCAAGTTAGTTCAAAAGGCCCTGGTCGACCGAAACCTCCCTAGGTCAAAAGACCATCTGGTCGACCAGCCAAGTTAGTTCAAAAAGCCCTGGTCAACCGAAACCTCCTTGGGTCAAATGTTTGACCATCTGGTTGACCGAACCAGGTAGTTCAAAAAGCCCTGGTCGACCGAAACCTCCCTGGGTCAAAAATTTGACCATCTGATCGACCGACCCTTTTTGTACTCCAACTACCTAGTCGACTAGAGGGTCCTCGGGAGAAATCCCAGCGGTCTGGTCGACCGAACTAGCTAGTTCAAAATGGCCTGGTCGACCGAACCTCAAAAAATTGAGAAATCACCCTCTCCTGGTCGACCGAGCCCTCAGTTCAAAAGTCCCCTGGTCGACTGAACCATATGTGACTTGGTCGACCGAAACCTTTCTAATCGACTGGACCTCTCGGGGTCCTAATTTTTACCACAGTTAAACATATTTTAAATAGGGTTAATTATTTTAAAATGATTTAAAACTTTCTTAATAATGCCTAATAGGTCCCCAACGGTCAAAAATACCTCCTTGCCTATATATACCCATTTATTTATCATTATTAGCAAGGATTAGAAAAACTTGATTAGGGCAAAACTCTCTCAACTCTCAAAATCCTATATTAGCCAAATACTTCTTGTAAACACTCACATACTCTTCAAGCCTGATTTCTCTAAGCATTGTGAGTATTTCTATAAGGCTATAGTGCGTAATCTCTCTAGCTCATACTCTTTTTTGGTATAAAATTTGATTGATTTTATTTGAGAGTATAGCCAAAAGTTCTTCCACGGATTTCATTTGATAAATTTTGTGTGGGTAGACTGTGAGGATTGTGGTTCTTACATTATTGTTGCAAGATACCTAAACCTAGATTTTGTGTGCAAAAATCCTTTTGCAAAATGCTAGTCTTTCAAACAACTCCATTGTGCTTTAGACATTGAAATATTGTATTGAGTTTGTTTGATCTATCTTGCTTAGCATATTTGAAACCCTGAGCTGATTTTGTGATATTCGAATATTGTGTTTCAAATCTTGCTTAGATACACACTCTAGATCTTGATTGATTATCATACTTGATTGAGTGTTTAGCACACATTAGACCACTGAGCATATCTACATATCATTCGTGCTTGCTTTATTGATTGAGCTGTATTGGTGCACACATTTGCTTTTCTAGAAGCATATTTCCGTGTACAAATTTTATACACATTTGTTATATTTCCAGGCACGGGCCTGAAGAGGGAGACTAGCCCTGGAATAGTCCTGGATTGGCTTAGACCCGGTTAGGAAAGTTAGGTGCGTCGTCCTGTTAAGGCATGTAGGTTGAGGTCAGCCCCGCTAATTGACCTGGTTAAGGTTGAGGTCAGCTTTATATTAATTTGACCTGATTGTAAACGGTGCCGCTCCACCTTTAAGTGAGCTATTAGTGGAATCCTCTGGCTTGCGAGTTAGAGGCGGGGACGTAGGCACAGTTGGCTGAACCCCGATAACATATCGTGCGTGTTCTTCATATTTCCGCAATTTACTTACTGCACGTGTATGTTATATTGTGAATGATTAGGTTTACATTTGCATAGACAGGCCCTAGGTTAAGTAATACTACTTATCTGGTTTAACCTAAGCGATAAATTGTAAATACCCAATTCACCCCCCCTCTCTCTTAGGATTGCACCAAAGCTAACAATTGGTATCAGAGACTCGTAACTTAGACTTTGACGTTATTTAATAAAAGATCATGATCGCTCATGTTAGTGCATCCCCTTCATGTGAGGGAAGATTGGTCACACACCCACCTGTATTCTATGGTAATGATTATGCTATATGGAAATTTAGAATGATTGTGTATGTGAAAGCTTTAAATTGGAAATTTTGGAGAGTCATTGATCAGGGTGATTGTGTGCCTATGAAATCTATTGGGTGTACTGATGTTCCTAAATCTGAGTGTGACATGAATGACCATGATAGGAACTTAGTACAAGTAAATTTTGATGCCATGAATACCTTACTGCATGCTTTAGATTCTAATGTTTTATGTGAGGTTATTGCGTGTAGTAATGCTAAGCAGATTTGGGATGAACTTGAGAGGAGATATGGAGCACCCATGCAAAACAATGTGATCTCTCCATGTGACTCAAGCCCTACTAATCTTGAAGGAGGTAACCAATGCTTTGTTGCCTTAACAGATAATGAGGTTATCTCCGTTCCTTCTGCTTTAGTAGATAAATTTGGTAATGATTCATGTGATGATTTGAATGATGCATTTGATACTGAATCATGTGATAGTACTGATAGTGAAAGCATGCCTACTTATGAGGAATTGCAAGTTGAATATGTTAGAACTCATAAGTCACTTGTTAAAGCTAATAAAAGATATACTGTTTTGAAAAAAAAGTATGAGGCATGTGAGAAAGAATGTGAATCAAAATTTCTTCTTGAAAGGGAAAATGATTTTAAAATCAAACAGTTAGTAAACAAGAATGAAAATTTAGAAAAAGAATTGAGTGCAGTAAGATCCCAACTTACAATTGAAAATGAAAAAGATCTACATATCCATGATCTTGAAAATAAAGCAAACAATATGTCTAAAGAATTTATGAAACTTCAAAATGTTTGTAAAGAATTGAAAAACTTAAAAATTCAAGATCTAGAGAAGAAAATAGAAGACCAATCTAAGATCATCTATACATTCACTAGAGGTAAAGAAAATTTTGACAAACTCCTAGGTTCACAAAAGATGACCTTAGACAAAGAAGGTATAGGTTATAATGGGATTGAAAATAAGAAAAGAAAGAACCTATACATGAGGTACTTTGTAAAAGAATCAAAACACTATGCTAGTACCTCCTCCAGTCCATACACTCACACCATATGCATTCTATGTAAAAAGAAGGGGCACACAAAATTTGATTGCCCATTTAAAAGAAAAGGTGTGAAACTCAAACAAATCTGGAGAGTCAAAGTACCACATAGTCCTAACCCATCGAGAATAAAAGGTAGAAAAATGATATGGGTTGTTAAGAAAGAAAACCCCTTGAAACTCAAGGAAAAATTTACTCAAATAGGAATTACATGATCACATAATTCTTCCTTAGTATCTAGGATCAACCATAGGGGGTAGTGTTGACTAAAGGCTTAGGAAGTGGTTTGCGCTGAAAATGTAAGATCTTAGTATATGTCCACTAGTTAAAATCTTACATACTAAGTATTTTGAAAAATCAAGCCAATTCGTAAATTTAAGCATATAATCAATCTGAACTTAATGCATACATTCCTTGGTTGAAATATGAAATTATTGGCTGCTTGAATGAAAATCCACTTCCAAGTGGACATGACATTTTTGCCTTGCATTAAAATTTCAAAATGCTTAACTCATGTGTAAATATGAATATCTAAAGTTAAGCATACATTTTGTCCATTGCCTAACTTGTGGTTTAGGGAACCCATCTCACACTATATATCATTTAATCCTAAACCCATCATTGAACTTAAATGCCTAATAAAATGTTTAGTCATCACTCTAAGCTTGAAGCACTATTAATCATCAACTCCAAATATTTCTGGTGCTTATTAAAAGATATCCTTCCATAATTAAAATTAAAGGCAATCACTAAGGGATTCTAGTTTCACTGTTAAATAAAAAATTCCCTTTGAGCTTAAATTATAAATCCTCTAATTTTGGTTTATGTCTTCCATAGGGAATCTTTACCAACCATGATCACTTCAGGTAAAGATCTACCTTCTCATTGGTTTGTATCCTTGCTCTTAAATTATGATCATATCTAAAGGATACATTCCAATCACCAAAGAGCATCAGTTCATAGTTACTTATATCCTCCACAGTGCTCTTTGCCAGAATAAGTTAGGACATACTCTTTAAAAATGCTTATCTTGTACAATGCCCTACTTTTGAATACTCTATTAAATTTAAATAAAATGTTTAATCTTTAAGAGTATTCAATTTTCTTCCAAGCTCTCAAACTTTATATAAAATCATTTAAGAGCTTCATCCTCATGAACTAAGTTAAAATGGCTAATTTAATTGATATTGGTTTCAATCTATTTGAATGGAACAAAAATTCAAAGAAACCTATGCATGAACCTTAAAATGAAAAGTCATTTGAACTTAGTCCTCTCACGTATTGTAAATCATAAGAAAAGAGGCAAATGTTGCCTTAGCGTATTTAAAGATATATATCTTGTGACCTTTTGGTCCTCTAAGTCTATTCATCCAAAGCCAAGCATATAACGTTGAAAATCTTAATACACTTGGCCTAAAGAACCTAAAAAATAAGAAAAGGCATAAAATGAATTAGCACATAATTAAGGGGGAGCATTCATCTTTCATATCTATATTCATTAAAATGCTCTCAAATTTTTATTTATGCTTATATGTTTGTATGCCTTTGTGAGAACAACTCTGCATTAATCTCATAACTATCCATTATTAGTTGTTGGTCATGTCATATGTTGGATAGTTCATCTCTATTATGGGTTGTTCATTGAACTACTGGAAAGCATGCGTGTATTGAATGTCTCCTGCACGGCGGATGTAGTGATATATTGTGCATGCTAGTTGTGGATATTAGGTTGTTGCTTGCTTTATGTAATTTATCTGTTTAAAGCAACCTACTATCAGGTACAGGTTTTTATGGGAAAATGTCCTATATACAAACGGCATGCTGCCGAAATTTTGTCAGGATTTTCCCATATAAAATCTTGTATTAAAGATGATTATGATAAAATTAACGTTAAAATATTTTTGAAAGGATGAGTGAAAAATATTTGAAAATTAAGTTTCATCCTTGGATAATCATCAAGCACTTAGAGAGTTGAGAACCTATCCTATAGAAAGAGCTTATAGGTCTCATATGCATCACTATTGTTTATTGAAATATTGAGGCTCTTCTGATATCCCTGAACATTATATCCTGCACGTAAAGTCTCATGTTTTGATATGAAATGTTTTTGGATCATGAGTTGCATTGAATGCCTTAATATCTATTTTCGATGCACTTGTTGTCTATAGGTATGACTATACTAATATGAGATAAATGTTGTTAATAGACATCTAGTATAGCTATTGAAGAATGGTGTGTGTGTGCTCACTTATACTTTGGAATATTCAATGAAATCAATCCCTTGCAAAGTATAAGTAATTTATAGTATCTAAGCAATAATTCAAATTGATAGGGGGAGCATCTAAAATTGAAATGCCTATCATATTATGCTCACAAACCTTTTAGCTTAGATATAGTGTCGAATCAAATGTGGCATGTGCTTAAACTGACATGTTGTTGGTAAAAATCTTACATTGATTTATAGTTCTTTGCCACATGTTGGTTGTGTTTGTCATATGATCCTGCATGTGAATTATTAAATCTTTAGGATCATCATGGTTGTGATTTTCTGGTTATACTTTTGTATGTACTTAATTAACAAATCAGAAAATTTATGCTTGCTTGTTTTAAATTAAAGCTTCCTTTCTGCAAGCAACCCTCAGCACCATCTTGCAAACATCATAAAGGGGATATATATTTATATATATACATATATATATATACATATATATTTTTATTACTTTATGGCAAGAACTAATTTCAAAACTCAAACTTTTTCTCTTGCTTCATTATTATTATTATTATTATTATATACATATATTGTTTTAAAGTCGCATAACTGGTTCTATACCTACACATAAAAATGCATGCGAACTAGTTAGATTGTGTTTATGCTCAAACTTCCTGTTTGGTATCATATGCCGTGTGTTTTTCTAAATTCAAATCTTTCACGGGTCTCATGATATGTGTCAATTGAAATGGTCGGTGCATATCTACAATCTAACTTTGTTTTTCATGACATTTAAAACATTTAAATGACCAGTTACATTACTTGTGTGCTTAATTGTTGAGGTTATTTTTTTCATTCTATTTGCATTGTATGGCTATTATATTTCTTGAATGTCTGAAAGTTATACCTCTATTTTGTGTGTTGAAAATACTGTACTGGTTAAGTTACGTGATGAATATGTGCTATATGCTATTGATTGAAACTCAACACAGGTCATTTAGGTACAAAGTTATGTTTGGGAATGGTCTATTTTCAAATGGCATGTTGCCGAATTCTTCAAAAATTCCTCCCAACATTCCTTTTGTATCTAAATGACATCCTTTGCCTTCGAGTTTTATTGCTTAAACCCTTTTTGCCGTTGCCAAAAGGGGGAGAAAAGGCAAAAGTGGGTAAAACAATGCTTAATCATGCTTAATCTTTAATTACCCATTACGTTAATTATCTTTATGCACAAAGTCAGGGGGAGCCTTTCTTGGCTGTACCCACTTTTGCATAAAGTATTTGTCATCATCAAAAAAGGGGAGAATGTTGACCTATTGGTCACACCCAGTTTTGATTATGACAAATACTCTTGGTTCTAATGGTTGTAGTGAGAATCGTATGCAGGCTCACCTTGTGCGCGTTTTAGGACTAAAAGACTTATCATGATGGCGTGCGGTGGTCGTGTCGATGAATGAAGAATCTTGTGCTGCATTTGTATTTATTATTCAGTTTCTTCATTTTGGGATGTAATTTTATTATGGACTGTACACCGATATGGCTTGTAATAATTTGCATCATGCATGATAGGTAGGTATGCTCAAATCGACCTTAGTTGGACTTTAGGTACTTACACGGACCATAGAAAGACCTTAGGGAACACCCTTCGGTCGACTGACACTGAACTTTTTCGGTGTCTTCAAATTGGACCTCAAGTGACCCTAGGACACACATTTACACATATGTTTGTTAGGCACTTGAATAGGGCTTGTATGTTTCGAAACGGGACCGAAATGCACACATGGTGCACTTTTGGTCGACCAGCCAAGTTAGTTCAAAAGGCCCTAGTCGACCGAAACCTCCCTAGGTCAAAAGTTTGACCATCTGGTTGACCAACCAAGTTAGTTCAAAAAGCCCTGGTCAATCGAAACCTCCCTGGGTCAAACGTTTGACCATCTGATCAACCGAACCAGGTAGTTCAAAAAGCCCTGGTCGACCGAAACCTCCCTCAGTCAAAATTTTGACCATTTGGTCTACCAACCCAGGTAGTTCAAAAAACCCTGGTCGACCGAAACCTCCCTGGGTCAAATTTGACCATCTGGTCGACCGACCCTTTTTGTACTCCAACTACCTAGTCGACTGGAGGGTCCTCGGGAGAAATCCCAGCGGTCTGGTTGACTGAACCAGCCAATTCAAAATGGCCTGGTCGACCGAACTTCAAAAAATTGAGAAATCACCCTCTCCTGGTCGACTGAGCCCTCAGTTCAAAAACCCCTAGTCAACCGAATCATATGCGACTTGGTCGATCGAAACCTTTCTGGTCGACCGGACCTCTCGGGTTGCCCTGATTTTTATCACGATTAAACATATTTTAAACAGGGTTAATTATTTTAAAATGATTTAAAACTTTCTTAATGATGCCTATTAGGTCCCCAACGGTCAAAAATACCTCCTTGCCTATATATACCCATTTATTTATCATTATTAGCAAGGATTAGCAAAACTTGATTAGGGCAAAACTCTCTCAACTCTCAAAATCCTATATTAGCCAAATACTTCTTGTAAACACTCACATACTCTTCAATCTTGATTTCTCTAAGCATTGTGAGTATTTCTATAAGGCTATAGTGGGTAATCTCTCTAGCTCATACTTTCTTTTGGTATAAAATTTGATTGATTTTATTTGAGAGTATAGCCTAAAGTTCTTCCATGGATTTCATTTGTTAAATCTTGTGTGGGAAGACTTTGAGGGTTGTGGTTCTTGCATTGTTGTTGCAAGATACCTAAACCTAAATTTTGTGTGCAAAAATCCTTTTGTGAAAAGCTAGTCTTTCAAACAACTCCATTGTGCTTTAAACATTGAAATATTGTATTGAGTTTGTTTGATCTATCTTGCTTAGCATATTTGAAACCTTGAGCTGATTTTGTGATATTCGAATATTGTGTTTCAAATCTTGCTTAGATACACACTCTAGATCTTGATTGATTATCATACTTGATTAAGTGTTTAGCACACATTAGACCACTGAGCATATCTACATATCATTCGTGCTTGCTCTATTGATTGAGCTATATTGGTGCACACATTTGCTTTTCTAGAAGCATATTTCCGTGTACAAATTTTATACACATTTGTTGTATTTTCAGGCACAGGCCTGAAGAGGGAGACTAGCCCTGGAATAGTCCCGGATTGACTTAGACCCGATTAGGAAAGCTAGGTGCGTCGTCCTGTTAAGGCATGTAGGTTGAGGTCAGCCCCGCTAATTGACATAGTTAAGGTTGAGGTCAGCTCTGTGTTAATTTGACATGGTTGTAAACGGTGCCGCTCCACCCTTAAGTGAGCTATTAGTGGAATCCTCTGGCTTGCGAGTTAGAGGCGGGGACGTAGGCACAGTTGGCCAAACCTCGATAACATATCGTGCGTGTTCTTCATATTTCCGCAATTTACTTACTGCACGTGTATGTTATATTGTGAATGATTAGGTTTACATTTGCATAGACAGACCCTAGGTTAAGTAATACTACTTATCTGGTTTAACCTAAGCGATAAATTGTAAATACCCAATTCACCCCCCCTCCTCTTGGGATTGCACCAAAGCTAACACAATTAAATAATTAAGAGATATGAAAATAGGTGGAAGGAAAAGGAAATTCAAAAAAAGAATTAAGCAGGATTCGTTGACAAACCCTCTCATCTCGTCGACAAACTCCCTCTTAGGTTCGTTGTGCACTACATGTATTGTCGACGAAAAGATACCGAGAGGGCTAATTTCAGGACTTGAAGTTCATCAATGAAGGTTATGATATCGTCAATGAACCTCCTTCTTGGGTTCGTCGATGAGGCCACGTGTCTCATCGACGAGGCAACATTCTATAAATAAGCTCAAACTCAAGATTCAACGAGCAACTGCATGCAAAACCTCTCTCTCTCTCTCTCTCTCTCTCTCTCTCTCTCTCTCTCTAGAATTGTCTCTCTCACCTTCTCTCTAGAATTTCGTCTTCAATTCTCGCTGATTTGATGATCGGAAGTCGCCACGTTACTCCTGGAAAGATTCTCTACAATACTGCCATAGAATTTTGATTTGGAATATTTGGGCACCACTCCAAAATTTGGGTAAGTTGGTTATTTTAAGTTTTATAAGTTACTGGGTATTTCTGGACTGAGGGGAATGTGTTGGAAGGTGTTGTACTAGTATATGTTGATTTGTTGGGAAATGTGAATTTCAGGGTATTAAGCTGGGAACACACACAAGAGTAGGTTTGTTTAGATTTGTGGACTTCTCAGTAAGCCAAGTAAAGGGATAAACTAAGTCAGCATTTTTCATGAAATTATTTATGAATATACAACATTTATTTTCAGAAATTATATATGTCCAGTACATGGTTTGAAAATACTATTGTTGAATAGGAAAATAGATTTAATATATTTTATTAGAAAATATGGTTTCAGATCAGATTTCATGTTAGAATATTATTCATATTTGTGTGGCATGGGTATACATTTCCATGAAAATTATGTTATACCAGAATATTATGGTTTTTCAGAATAAGCATGTTATAATAGTTTTCAGAAAAACCATGAAAGTGGTTTAGAAACTATGGTTTAAAAATATTATGTTAAACAGTGCAGAAAATTTATGTTCAATAAGTTATGATATGACTGGCATAGATTTTGTGATTTATAAGCTATGACATGATCGGCGTAGATGCCGTGATTTATATGTTATGATATGGCCGACGTAGATGCCGTAATTATGTATGATATGTTAGAATTCATGAAAATATGATCATGTCAAATATTACTCAAAAATACGAAACAGTTATGTATTAGAAATATGAGTTGTACTATATGTTATCAGAACCAAGATGGCTTAGTTTAATATTTCAGAGTACAGTACCGTAGCTATACATATAAGTTCCAGTCTATATTAGTGCTACCACACATCTTAGATAGAGTGTGGGAGATGGCAGTCGATGTGACTTCAACGTAGTGGAGGTGTTCTCCTAGTAGTCCGAAACAGGTGGGGCAAGCCCATCGTATTTACAAACATATGTTGACTTGGTGTGGTCAGTCAGCCATTGTTAGGTCCCGCCCTCGGGCCGCACAATGCTGTCATGTGGGGGGTAAGACATGACATTAGTTAGCTATCCATCCTGTGTATTATTTCAGTATTGTACAATTGTAGAAAATGTTTTCATGATTACATAAATTAGTACGATATTTATTATGACATTTATTATGATATGATGAATCATGTTTTTCTTAGAATTTATATAGCTAGTTTTTATCAGATATGCATATTATGTATAGTTCATGTTTAAACACGATAATACTCATGTTGCCACACAATGATATTAGTTTATCTCCCTTATTGAGAGGTGTCTCGCCCCAACATTATAAATATTTCAAGGAATCCATATAGAAGGGCGGATAAAGCTCCACAACAATAGAGGTTGACCGAACTACCCTGTTAGAAGGGTAAGTAGTTGAGTTAGGATCAAATTGATTTTTGGGTTATGACCCTAGGGTACTTTTTGGTCCTTTTGTGGATGTTTGTATATATATGACAAGTTCAATAGAATTCTAGTATTGTGTCCATTGTTGTATGACATGTATGTAATTTATGTTTTCTACTGCTTAGGTATCAGAAATGTATGATAGGTATATCCTCAGTACCCCATGGGTTCGAGTTGATTATGACTATATCAGTTTAACAGGATCTTAGAGTTATTATGTATGTGGTTATGTTGAAAAAAAAATTATAGCAAAATAGGCAGGTCATTACAGTTTGGTATCAGGCCTAGGTTGCTAGGTTTTGTAGACTCTAGAATGCAGTAAAAACAATACCAGAATATAGGAAAAAGGATTCGAGGTTTTGTTCTGTAGTGTAGAGGCAGGACTTCCATGGTGGTTTCTGTGTCTTTCTTAGGGTGACGATTTCAGGAAAGTCATAGTAAACTATTGTCGAGTTGTGTTTCTATAGTGTTGGACTGAATCTTGATTTAAGATAAGGATGTCAAGATAGTGGTTAGATATGTAAATTTTAAGGATTGGGTCCCTGAGCCATGTTTACTATCTTTTCAGGATGGACCCTAGGGTGGTAGTGCTCATGCGAGCGGTAATGAGGGTGCATGGCCCTTGGGTGTAGGTGGAGGTGATTCAAATGTGGTATTACGTAGTGTAGCTCAGCAGGTCGTAACTGAGATTGCACGGAGCTCTAGGGAACAGGGAGGTCCATTGGCAGGCCATGAGTATACGATAGAGAAATTTACCAAGATGAATCCTCCAGCATTTTCAGGAGGAGCTGATCCTGCAATCACCGAAAATTGGATGCACGAAATTGAAAAAGTATTGGCAGTGTTGTAGTGCATGGAAGAGTAGAGGGTTTTATTTGCCACCTATAAGTTGACAGAAGAGGTCAAGAGATGGTGGACTGCAGTAAAACTATTAAAGGAACAGAGGGTAGTACCTATAGCTATGACTTGGTGTCGGTTTGGAGAGTTGTTCTTCGACAAATACTTCCTAGCCACTACCAGGGAGGCCAAAGTAGAGGAATTTATGAATTTGAAACAAGGACAACAAAAAGTTCAGTAGTATGCGGCGAGGTTTATAGAGTTGTCCCGCTTCGTCTCGAATATCATTTCTGATGAGGCAAAGAAGGCGAGACAGATTGAAAGAGGTTTGAGGCGTGAAATATATAAACAAGTAGCGGTGCTGAAAGTGTAGGACTTTACTGCATTGGTATGCAGAGCGGCTGTGGCAGAGGCTAGTGAGCAGATGGGTGTAAAGGAGTAGGGACAGAAGAAGAGGTCCACACCTTTGGGTTTTCAGCAATGATCTAGTCGAGGCTTGTGGAGGAGAGGTAACTATGGCACAGTACAAAGGCAGGAGACGAGGGGTTGTGAGGTTCAAGGTATGCAGATCTACCCTGTCTGTTAGTTGTGTGGAAAAAAACATTTGGGAGAGTGCCGAGTGGGTGATTCAACTTGAATGCAACCAAGGTATACATTAAAGATATTTTTCTTTGCGTAGCCTAAGCATGCTTTGTGTGTTTGTATGATTGATAATTGATTGCCTCAATTGGCTCTTATTTGGGTTAAAACATTTTAATCATCTTGAAGTTCGTCTCTTTGACATCTCGACCCAGCTAATGATGGGACAATAGAGGAGATCTCACCTTATGGTGACCTCTCCCTTATCAACCCTAGTTAAGGGACAAGTGTTTTCTCTTAAACCCGTATGAGTAAATGGGAGTCGACGCTTCCACTACGAGACAGAGAAGTTAGGCGTAAACTTAGAATTTTCATCTATTAACAACAAAACTCCTCTTGAAAGTGTGTTCTTTACCATATATGGTCCTTCGAAATTAGAAGTTCACTATCCACGTCGATCATTGTGAATTTATATGATTTTCTTCAAGACCAAATACCCATACTAGAATTGTACATGGCGCACTTTTTTTACGATTGTCATAATTGTAGTAAGAGTTACTAATCTCCCTCTCTACAATGAAAAATATGTTCTCATATAACTAAAAATTAAGAAAACTTTAATGACATATAAAAGCATAAATTCCATTATATTATTAATTTTTCCAATTTCTATGTTCTAAACAGGAGATATTTACAATTAAATCTACACAAAAAATAATTATATTTTTAACATGAACTATAATAAATATTAGAAAAGTAACCATACTTCACTCCAGACTAAGTGGTTTAGTTAAATAAAAAAAATTCTTCTAACCCTAAATCCCTCGGAAGTAATGTATAGATTATGCAGACACTGACAATCTTCAAGAGAATCCAAACACAAATTTAATTTTTATTAAATTTGAAAACATGACAAGCTGTCATTGAGAGAGTTAAAAAATCCAAATTGGAGAGACCCATCCATCCTCCCAAAAAACAGAGGGAGAGAGAGAAAAAATAAAAATAAAAATAAAAATCCGTCTCTGCAACAAATTAAGAAAAGTTCATAACAGATGACAAAATAGAACAAAACCACTGGCTAATGAAATGAATTCCCTCCTGCATTATGTTAACAAAATTCGTTCTCCATTTACAGAACCTCTCCCCCTTTCTCCCTCTCTCCCCTCCCCTTTCACCATCTTCTAGAAAGCTTAGGCTTAAATTCATTTGGGAAAAATTGAAAAAAAAAAAAAAAAAAACACTAAACTGGAACTGTGAAAGCAAGTAGAGAGTCAAAATGGCATGATATGGGTGGTCTTCGTATCATAACTGGAAAGACAGGACTTGCAGCTCACTCTGAAAATCTTCAGCAAATCCCCTGCCATTTGTCTCACCTCCACCGAGCAATTGCTCTGCATCAACAGCAAGATCTTGGTTAGCCCATTGCTCTTCGTCACCGCCTCGTGAGCCCTTTGATCCCGAAACAGGTAACATATGCTCCACAGAATCGTAACCGCATGCTCCGTCGCCGCGTTCGACACCTTCATCGCCTTCTGCAGAATCGCCCCCACGCATTTCGGGTCCTCGCAGATCTCTGCTCTCCCTTCTCTGCACGACGACAACATTTGCAGCAGTTTCAGAGCTTTTTCCGTAATCGACACGCTTAAATTCGATTCGGAAAGATGCTTCCCCACCAATTTTATGGCTCCCAAGCTGACGATTTGGGACCTGATGCGCTTCGGCATCGATATTGCGATCAAGCAAGATAAACCAGCTTCTATGATGGTTTGATCCGTGCTCTCTGTTCCGACCAGAGCCAGCAATTCGGAGAGCAACCCATCTTTCCCTGCGATTTGAAGCTTCGATTCGGCGTCGATGGCGATCGTCTCCAGAATCCGAACACATCCAACTTTCGATTCCGTGCTTCCTCGTTGCAAAACGAAAAGCAACGAAGACAAGCAATCTCGATCACCTTTCAACGTCAATCTCATCAATTCCTCTTTATCTTCGTACTCCTTTGCAACCATATCCAAAAGCCTGACAACTTTAACAGCTAAATCAAAATTTTCACGAGCAGCATCACCCCTGCGTTTATTGAGAATGTTGACAAGCGCCGGCACGAAGCCAGGGACTCTCGCAAGAAACTTGAGCTTTTCCTCAGATTCTTGCGCGAAACAAGCGATTCTCGACACGCACTCGGAGCACTGCTCGGACATTTTCTCGATTTCCGTGACCAACTCCGGCAAGTGCTCTTGCTTGAGAGAGGACACCGCAGCTTCGCCGGGGATAGACCGGCGGCGGACGGAGTCCGACCAGATCTGGATAAGGCGCTGGAGAGTGTGATTGGGAACTAAGTCCTTGCTGTGGAGGACCTGCATCGTGGCCGGACACGTGTTGTTGCCGCCGTCCAGCCACCGTTGGATGCTAGCGCGGTCGTAGGTGACGCCGGTGCACAAGCTCACAGGGGACTTCATCACGTCCAGAGATATTGGGCACCGGAACAAGCTCGGCACCGTGATGTACAGATCGTCCCTCCCCATCTCTAGAGAGAGAAGCAAATGGCTCTACAGAGATGGAGGAGAAGAAGGGAGAAGAGAGGTGGTTTATGAAAGGAGAGAGAGAGAGAGAGAGAGTCAAAGGATGGGCGACGTCAGCTGCTTACTTTATTTATTAATTTTATTAATTTTTATTCGTTTGGTGTGGTCTTGGTCAAACCAGATGCACTTTGTTTACTTACGTAAAGTTGTATGTTACCCCCACCTCCCCCGCCCACCTCGCCTCATTTGGCTCCGCTGATTTTCCACCGTCGGATGGTTGACGAGCTCTTTCGTTTTGATGGAGGTGGGGTGGGATCATGATGGACGGCCAGGATCAGGAGACGGTGTGGGATCAAAGTTGCTGCGGGAAATGAATGCGCATAATGGGGAGTGGAACGTGGGGGTGTGGGGCCCAGGAAGCAGAGCATTGAGAAGTTATAGGGTGTGGAGGGGTCCATCTAAGTTTCGGTTGGTCGGTCGATGTGTATTTCATCGCACGGTGAGGACCGAGACCAAGACCAGCAGAAGCTCCTTGGGTTGACCGTAGCTGAAGGCAGGGGTTCACCTCACCGTCCTCACGGTACCTGTTCGTTGAAATTATTTTTTATTTTTTATTTTTTATAGTTGTATGTATGGCCAGCCTGATTCGCGGTTTGCCTTTTTATCTGGCTCTTGGCTTGTTCCCATGCTCTCTCTCTCTCTCTCTCTCTCTCTCTCTCTCTCTCTCTCTCTCTCTCTCTCTCTCTCTTTATTGGAGACGACGAGTGCTATTAGCACTGAAAAAAATACCACCAACACTATCATTTTTTCTTACATAGAAAAATCATAAATTTTGTCCTATCTCTATTTTTCCTTTTTTACCACTATGTTAATATTTAAGAGAAACAACTGTCATTTAATATAATAAAGAATAAACCAGAGTGATATTGGTATTTACAGAGTATAAATAGCAATTCTCTTATTGGAAAGTGATACACACACTTTTGATTCCAAATGTGTTTCTTTATTATTATTATTATTATGAATCTTGAACATAGTTCCACATCTACTGGCACGTGATGTTGAATTTTTTTTTTTGGTTTATTGTGAGAACACTCCTGCGATCGACGAGCCCTTTGAACCCTCCGATGCGGCACCAAACCCATAAGGCAGTAGCCTTCCCCCTTGGCTCGCCATCCGTGTAAATCGGATGTGGTCACAATCTACTCACACTCCGATTAGATGTTCAGTCAACTCACCTCCCGTGATACATCTAAACTTACCATCCACAGAACATGGTTAATTGCTGACTCTTTGAGTGTATCTATTAGGATTCGAGCCTCCGATATTCCTACTAGATTGCCTGATTCTTTTCTTAAGTTTTTGTCATCTCTCTCTTACTTTACTCTGAAAAGGGAGAGGAGAGGAGTCCAACGCAAGCTCCATTATTTTTTATTTTTTTCCTGATAGAGGTAAGGTCCCATGTGAGCTTCACATTTTTTTAATAGCGCCAAGCCTTTTTTTTCTCTCTCCAACATAGGGAGGGGGCCCATGCAGGCCCACAATTGATAAACATCATTTTTAATTTCTTTTTAACTCCCCTAGCCCCATGCTATTCTCACTAAAATGTTAAAATTATTTTTAATTTATTTTTGAACTTCTCTCTCTCTCTCTCTCTCTCTCACTGTGATTTCATTAATTAATTTTATTATTTTTTTTGAACTTCTTTTACTGAGACAAAATTTAGAAACAAATGAATTTTACTAAAATAATTTATTTTTTAAATGGCTTCCAATTTAACAACTTCCATCACTTTCTTTCCTAGTACTTTTATTATAAAATTAATTTAAATTATTTGTGTCTACTTTTTTTATCTTTGGTTTATATTTACATCTACTAAAATTATAAAAATATATTTAATTTATATTATTCAAAAATATAAAAATTGATATAATATATTACTTTTTTTGTTTATATACAACGTATGCACTCAAATTAGAATAAATGACTGAAAATATTTTTAAAATATTCAATAAAATTATACAATACAATAAATTTAAATAAGTGTTCAATTTCCCACATGCTATAAAATAAATATTTAAATTTTACTCAAATTTTATATTTTTATTTCTCATTCTATATTTGTATGGTCGATATTTTTATTTTATTTTTCTCTATTAATTTTATATTTAAATATATATGCTGCAAATAAATTTATATCATATCTATATGTTTGTAATATTTTTAAAAAATTATTTATTATATGCAATTTTTATGAATATTATATTATTCATATAAATTTATTAATATTTCACAGTTTTGTTGAACAAAAAGTGTAAAATAATTTGTTCAACTCTACTATTATTGTTAAAACTAATTATCAAAGTATATGTGTATGTCTGGTGCGAAGCGTAGATCGGTTTTGCTGGTTATTATTATTTTTGCATTGTTTTGACTAAAAAAATCTTACAAAATGACATTCAATGAGATGCATGAATGTTAATAATTTTTAACCTTGACTTTACTAATTCACTTCAAAGATATTATTATATTTATAATTGCAAATAATTGAAGATAATGACATCTTAAATTGCAAATCAATGTAGCACAATTTCGACTCCTAGTCAACTCTTTTGAACTCAGTCTTAGCAACTAAGATGTCGAAGTCTTTTATGGATATTATTTAGTCACATGAATAGCAACAAATTTTTTTTTTTATTTTAAAAAAAGAACGCAAGAGAATATGTTGTGAGAACAAACTAAAGAAGAGTACGTGATGTGATTGGTGTGATCTTAAAAGGGGGGTGAATTGGGTATTAAAAATTTCCTAGGTCAATTTAAATCTCAGCTTACACAACCTAGGGTCTATCTGAGCATTCACAAGTCCCCAAATGAATCAAGTATGCTAATATTTAAAACCAATATGACATTCACAACAAATTGAATATTATCATATTGAAACCACATCATATCCCATTTTAATTAAAGTGTGTATGTAATGTGATTAAGTCACGAGTCCATACATACACATGTAACATATCTCATTTAATTCAAATGTGGGCATGCAAATAATTATAACTGTAAATGAACATGCATACACATATGGAAATTATGGTGCTGAAAATAAATGAGATAAAGAGAGAGAGAGAGACAATATCTATTATCGAGGTTCGGCCAAACCAACCCACGTCCCTACCTTGGGCATACCCCCCAAGGATTCCACTAACCCTGCTCACTTAATGGGTAGAGTGGAAATTGTTTACATCCTTTCCTTATGGGGTAAGGTAAACCCCAGCTACACTTATCAAGCAGAGCTATAACCCAGCAACACTTTCGGGCGGTGCCAAGACCCAACTCAATAACCAAGTTGAGTTCAACCGATCTCCCTTACAGGGCGGAGACTCCCCAATTCAATTTACGAGCTGAACCCAACCGGTTTTCCTTACGGGGTAGAGACTCCCCAGTTTAATTTACGGGTTGAACCCAACCGGTATATACCAAACTTTTTGGTACATAAAAAGTTGCTTCTAAATACAAGCATAGATGTACAACATGAAAACTCTACAATGCACTCTCTAATGATATGAAGTAAGCTTAGAGAGTAAGGGTATTATTTTCAAAATAATATTTTCAATCTTTGAAAAATAATGTATATAATAAGTGATTCAAAGATTTTACCCTAATAAGAAATTTTCTCCAAAAATATTTTTCAATACGAAGTCGGAGAATCTAGGGTTTTGGTTTTTCAAATGATTTTTGCAACATAAAAAATTTATCTATGAAAACATGTATGTAAAAATAAATGCCCTAAAATGCAAATGCTATCTTTCAAAAGTATTTCAAATGAACAAAAGGAAAGAGAGTAGGAAGAGTATGTAAAAGTTTTGCCCCAAAACGAATTTTTGTAATAAAAACAATGTGGGGGAACTTTGATTTTGAAAATAGCCTTAAAAATTATTTGAAAGAAAAGTTTGGCTAATCAAAGTTACTAATTAGAGTTATGAGAGGGGTATTTATAGAGTTCTGGAAAATATGACCGTTAGGGGACATGCTCGGTATTTTGGAAATGTTTAATTAAAAAATTATTCGTGTTTAAGCGCTTAAAAAATTTCCAATCCGAGAGATTTGGTTGACCAAGGGGTTCGCTGGTCAACCATTCAAGCCAAAGATTTAAATTTTCAAACAAACTCGGTTGACCTAGGAATGGGTCGGTCGACTAAGTGAAGGCGACACCGAAACCTTTGTAGGTTCAGTCGACCAAGGCAAAAGATCACTGGTCAACCATGACAATTTTGAACTAAGAAGCCGATTGACGTAAGACGGTGGAAAGTAAAATTTTCAATGGCTGGTTGACCGTGAACACTATGTTCAAAATTGGGTCAGTCAACTGAGCCTTAGTCAAATTTTGACTTTTGGCAAACAGCGTGGTCGGTTGGCTGATGGACGTAAAACATGAATGGTTTGGTCGACCGAGACATTAAAAATTTAATATTTTACCCTTAATTTGACCCTAAAGTTATTTCAAAAATCTTGTTTGATTTTAACTTTTATGAAGAGGATTTTTGATAAAAAAAAAAAAAAAAAAATTAGTGCCCTATGGTCTGCCTACAACCTTTGATTTCTTGCGGTCAGTCTATGGTGTTGTTTTAGCATTCATATCATGCAAGCTATATGCATTATTATAGACCAGATATGAAAACTAAATGCAATTACAATAAACACAAATATGTCTTCTTCTTCTTCTTCTTCTTCTTCTTCTTTGCTCTTCTGTCTTCCATGAAATTCGCCCAGAGTATAATCTTCAGATTCCTCCTGACTTCCATGTCCCTTGTCCTTATGTGTGAGTTGAAACATGACCTGTTCAAATACTAAATACATACATAAGAAACATGTGCTTTATTAGTATTAAAATAGGGATCAGACTCAAAAAGTCAACCATACAACATGGTGAAACAAAATAAACAAAACCATAAGAACAAAACATAATTACAAGAGAAAAAGTCTATTAGAAGTCTTATTGGGAGAACATATGCTTTGTTATGTCAAAGTGGATTTCTTGAACAACTACATTAATATGAAACTAAGTTTTCCAAAAATCCAAATGTAATAAATGGGAGTAGCCTGGATTAATTTATAGATGATGGTATAATTGTTGTCTTTTTTATGGAATTAACCCAAGAGAATTCTTCTTCCTAAAAATCATAAGATCCGCCTTGACTAATGTTTTAAATAGTAGTAATGCAAATGATAAACTTCTTTGAGCATAAAAGAAGTAAAGAAGAAATGGTTTCCCTTTTTTTTTGTAGAAAACATAATTATTAGAATCTATTTTGTCACACAATATTATAACTTGTCCCAAACATTTTAGTCTATTAAAAAATAACAAGCCGACAAATGATTGAATGCCTTGAAATTGAACATTTGAATAAAAAAGAAGAACCCCAATTCATTTTAGAATGTTTAATTCTAAAAAAATTCTAATTAAGTCGAGGGTTAAAAGGCACAAGTAAGACTCTAAATAAGTTTATCTTCAGTAATAAAATAATAAAAAAAACCAAGTTTAATTTTAGTATTGTCGTGACGTTCCGGATCGCAGGTGCCCCGAGGTGGTGATGATGACGATGTTGACGGTGATGATGGTGGTTGCCGAAGTTGATGGGGTTGCAGGAATGTGGCAGTGTTGGTTTGCTGGGGCTGATATGCGAGAAAGATGGGTTGCTCAGCATTGCTATATGAGGATTATCGGAATGGAGATGCAGGGGGCGGCAGTGAGTAGGGGAGGCTGTGGCTGTTGGTGGCTATGAATGAGAGGGGGTGAAGTGAGAGTGATAGAGAAAGAGAGAATGGATAGGCAAAAGAGATGAGATGAGGGAAAAAAGGGTGATGATCGTGGGGGAGAGGAGCTTGTGCGGTGGTCTAAGAGAATATGAGAGAAGCTAGGTGTAGAAACCCAAATTTGAAAAAATAAAGGAAATAAATAAGAAAAGAATTAAGGAAATTTGTAAAGGCCATGAGTAGGGGAGGACAAACTCGTTGACGAAGTCCCTTCGTGTTCGTCGACGAACCCATTGTAGTGACCTGAAGAATAATAGCATTTTAAGTATTAAAGAGGGAGAAAAAATAGAAACATAAACAGAAGGAGGCCGTAGACTTTTGGAGATAATATTAAATAATTATAAATTCAAAAAATTGCCCAGCTTCATCGACGAACACAGGGTCTCGTCAATGAAGGTCTTCAGAATTTCGTCGACGAACACAGGGTTTCGTAGACGAGAAAATACCGAGAAACAGTTTAGGCTGCTCTGAATTTCGTCGACGAAGGCTCGTCGACGAGGTGACGTGTCTCGTCAACGAACCTAGCCCTATAAAAGGAGGAAAATCAGGATTTTTATCAGTTCTCTCGCCGCTCTCTCTCTCTCTCTCCTCTCTCTCTTCTACGACTCTCTCTCTCTCTCTCCCTTCTCTCTTCATTTTTGGCCCCACCAGTCACCGGATCGATGATCTGAAGCTACCACGACGCTCCTGGTAGAGTTCTCTACGCATCTACCGGAGCGGATCGTTAGGAAATCGGAGTTAGAAATCATCCCAAATTCAGGGTAAGACCTTTTAGTCTCCTTTTGGCCTTGTGGTAGTTATAGGAAATGATACAGGCAGAAAAATACTGATGTTTAGTTCTGGAAAATATTGGTTTCAGGGTGTTTTATAGGAGGCCCTGTGGGTATCGGGCTAGAGTACAGTAGGGGTTTTTCAGAGATAAGGTAAGAGATATATGCTATACTAGAAAATTTCTAAAAATTATGCAGTGTTTTTATTTATGAAAATTATGTACTCAAGTATGGTGTGGCTTGAGAATATGTATGTAGTATGGGGGTATGTTTTATGAATTGTAGTTTCATGATTTTATGTATTTCAGTGTTATGATTATGTGAATTACAGTACCATGATTGTACGGATTTTAACACCACGATTATACGAAATATGGATACAGTATTACGATTACGTAGTTCCAGTATTATGATTTACAGAGTTTAAAGCATGCCATGTTTTCTATTACCATAACATTCAAAGTATACAGACAGAGCATTTACAGAATATATAGACAATTATACAGAGATAGCATCGAGATGCTACAGTTATAGTATGTACAGAACAGAAAGATAGCATTATGGAAATTTTGAAAACATGATGAAAACAGTGAAAGAGTATATATATGAATATGTATATAGTATCAGACCTTGTTGGACCATACAGTTTACAGAGTACGGTACCATAGCTACATGCAGTATATAGTTTACGGAGTGCAACCGCTTATTCAGATAATAGGTTGTAGGTCGATCGTATAGTGCCCTTGACGTGGAGAGGCTCCCCATCAGATATGGGTAGAGGTGGGAAGATCGACTGAGGGAGTATAGTGATTTACCTGGTCGGCCAGCCAGTGTGGATCCCGCTTACAGGCCGTACAACCCTATCATGAGGGGTTAAATCATAACATACAGATATCCATAGGGGAAAGTTTACAATTATTATTATGTATATTCTGATTTACAGAGACAAGGGAATTACTTATGTATGTTAGATGTATTTTGAATAGTAACTTAAATACAGATGTGTTAAATGACATGAAAATGGTAATGAGTATTATGATTTGTACTGTATTTATAGATCTAGAGATACATGATTATATGGAAATGGATTTTTATGATATGATGACTCATTTACCACACACTAGTAATAGCATATATCGTCTTATTAAGCGTTGGCTCATCCCAGTGTTGAAACCTTTTTCAGGTGATCCAGGTAGGCGAGCAGATCAGGCTCGCAGGTAGAGGGGCGTCTGTAGTGCCCTGACAGCAAGGTGAGTACAGTGGAGGGTTTTTGTAATTGCCCTAGCTAGCTGAGGGCAATTTTGGGGATTTAGTAACACATATATACTCTTTTGGGAAACATGACAGCACTCTGGTATTGTATAGTATGGTATATCATTATGTATGGAAATTTTTATTTGTATTATGCTTCTCGCTGCTTAGGTTAATGTTATGGTATCAGAGTATGATAATTATTACAGTGGAAAAAAAATCATGTTAATTAAGCAGGTCGTTACAGTTTGGTATCAGAGCCTAGGTTTGCTAGGTTCTGTAGACTTTAGAGTGTAGCGGAAGCAATACCAGAGTATAGGAAAAAGGAATTGAGGTTCATTCTATGTCTGGGTATAGGATTTCCGTAGTGGTTTCTGTGCTTTTTTTGGGGTGACGATTTCAAGAAAACCATAGTAAACTATTGTCGAGTCGTGTGTCTAGGTGATAGAACTGGATATTGGGTAAGGTCAGGGAAGGTAGTTAATTTTGAGTTGATACGGGATAGGTCCTTATAGAGGATAAGCTGCTTAAGTATGTTTTCTTATTTTCAGGATGGACTCAGGAAGTAGTGGCACGAATGCTGGGGAGGACAGGATAGGACTTTCCAGCATAGGTGGAGGAAACACAGATGTTGTACTACACAGTGCCACTCAGCAGGTGATAGCTGAGATGGCCAGGAGTTCCGGGGAGCGTGGCTGTTCGATTGAGCAGTTTACGCGTATAAAGCTCCCATCCTTTGCTGGAGGAGATGACCCGATTGTAGCTGAGAATTGGGTCTAGGATATTAAGGAGACATTGGCAGTGCTTCCATGTACGGACGAGCAAAAGGTAGCATTCGCCATATTTAAGTTGATGGGGGAGGCGAAGCGCTGGTGGAGAGCAGCGCGTCTGATAGAGGAGCAGAGGCCGGTTCCAGTACAAGTAACGTGGGACCGATTCAAGGAGTTGTTCTTTAAGCGGTATTTCCCTGCTATTGTTCGGAGTGCGAAGGCAGCATAGTTCCTGCATTTGGTATAGGGGGAGATGTCAGTATCATAGTACACGGCTCGATTTGTCGAGTTGTTGTGTTTTGCTCCACATTTAGCACCTGATGAAGAGGAGAAGGTGAGAAAGTTTGAAGAGGGGCTTAGGCAGAATCTGTTTGAGCAGGTGATTGGTTTCAAGGCTCAGACATTTACAGAGGTTGTAGACAGAGCTGCGATCATTGAGAGTGGTAGACAGAGGGGTGTAGCAGCTCAGAGTCAAGGGAAGAGGCTTGCGCCTTAAGGGTTCAGGCTGGCTCCAGTAGGGGTCCATGGAGAGGAGGTAGTGATAGGGGGGATCAGAGACAAATGGCAGGACCTCGGGGGAATCAGAATATGCCGATGGTTCCGGTATGTTAGATGTGCAGGAGATGACATCCGGGGGAGTGCCGAGTGGGGAGCAATGTATGTTATTGTTGTGGGAGACCCGGCCACAAGATACGTGAATGCCCAGGTCAGTAGGATCAGGTTCTAGCACCCAGGCCTTATCAGGGAGGACATCAGGCAGCTCGGGGAGGATACCAGGTGCCTCGGGGTGGCCAACAGAGGAATGTGGCCCCAGCACGAGTATATGCTCTAACGCCAGGAGATGCAGAGACTGTTACGGATGTGGTGACAGGTACATTTACTGTTTCATCATATCCAGTCATTGTTCTTTTTGACTTGGGTGCTACTCATTATTTTATTTCCACATCTTATGTTAAATTATATGAGAGTGAGACCCAGTCATTAGATATAGCACTGTCGGTAGCTACACCATCAGGGTCAGTGATCCGATGTCAGAGGGTACTTAGAGGTTATCCGATAGAGATTCAGGGAAAAGTATTACCAATAGATCTTATTGTACTTGATATGTGTGGGTTCAATATAATACTGGGTATGGACTGGTTGGCTGCCAATCACGCTAGCATTGATTGTTTCCAGAAGGAAGTAATTTTCAGACCTCCTGGAGAGCAGGATTTTAGATTCGTTGGTTTGCGGGTACGTGCTCCGACATAGCTAGTATCCGCCGTGCAGGCAAGCAGATTACTCTTGGACGGAGGTCAGGGATTTATAGAATTTGTGAAAGAAGCGATTGAAAATGAATCAAAGATTGATAGCACTCCAGTAGTACGAGAATTTTCAGATGTTTTTCCAGAGGAGCTACCAGGGTTGCCTCCGGTACGCAAGGTAGATTTTCCTATAGATTTACCTCCAGGGACTGCGCCGATTTCTAAAGTTCCCTACCGTATGGCTCCAGCAAAACTGGGAGAATTGAAGGAGCAGTTGTAGGATTTGCTGAACAAAGGGTTTATACGACCCAGTGTATCACCACGGGGAGCTCCAGTGTTGTTCGTAAAGAAGAAAGACGGGTCTATGAGGATGTGCATTGATTACAGGGAGATAAACAAAGTTACTATCAAGTATAAATATCCTCTACCCCGCATAGACCATTTGTTTGATCAGCTTTAGGGTACGCAGGTATATTCTAAGATTGACCTTAGATCCGGGTATCATCAAGTGAGAGTAAAAGCGGAGGACATAGCGAAGACGACCTTTAGGACCAGGTATGGACACTACGAGTTCCTTGTTATGCCGTTTGGGCTGACGAATGCCCCAGCCGTGTTCATGGACTTGATGAACAGAGTTTTCCACCAGTATCTAGATCAGTTTGTAGTAGTATTCATTGATGATATACTGGTGTACTCGAGGAGTTTTGAGGATCATAAGGTACATTTGAGGCAGGTGCTGCAGACTCTCAGGGAGGAGAAGCTTTATGCTAAGTTTAGCAAGTGTGAATTCTGGCTAGAAAAGGTGGCATTTTTAGGCCATGTGATCTCAGGGGACAGTATTGCAGTAGATCCCAGCAAGATTGATGCAGTGGTAAATTGGGTTAGGCCGAGAAATGTGCAGGAAGTCAGGAGCTTCTTAGGACTGGCAGGTTATTACTGTCATTTTGTTGAGGGTTTTTCAGCCGTGTCAGGTCCTCTTACACGGTTGACTAGGAAAAATGCCAGATTTGTGTGGGATGAAGAGTGTGAGCAGAGCTTCCAAGAATTAAAGCAGCGGCTCGTCACTGCACCAGTTCTTATGATTCTATCGGGAGGCAATAGTTATGTTATCTATAGTGACGCATCCTTGAAAGGACTCGGTTGTGTGCTGATGTAGCATGGTAGGGTAGTAGCATATGCGTCCCGACAGCTAAAAGAACATGAGAAGAACTACCCTACACATGAACTAGAATTGGTCGCGGTGGTACATGCGCTGAAGATCTGGAGACATTATCTTTATGGTGAGAGGTGTGATATATTTTCTAATCATAAGAGCCTAAAGTACATCTTTACACAAAAAGAGCTGAACATGTGGCAGAGGAGGTGGTTGGAACTTATCAAGAATTACGACTGTACCATTAGTTACCACCCAGGTAAAGCAAATATGGTGGCTGATGCTGTTAGAATTGGTGTATTCCCAAGAGGGGGGGTGAATTGGAATTTTCAAATTTATCACCTAGGTTAAATAAAATGCTCGTATAAAACAACCTAGGGTTGGTCTATATAATTCCACATGCGCAGATATAAAAGATATGTGGAAATTTAAGTTAAGCACATCATTCACATAATAACATACGCGTGCGGTAAATGTAAAGTGCAGAAATGTAAATAAACACACGATATGTTATCGAGGTTCGGCCAACAGTGCCTACGTCCCCGCCTCAAGCTCGCAAGCTAGAGGATTCCACTAATAGCTCACTTAAGGGTGGAGCGGCACCGTTTACAACCAGGTCAAATTAACACAGGGCTGACCTCAACCTTAACCAGGTCAATTAGCAGGGCTAACCTCAACCTACACGCCTTAACAGGACGACGCACCTAGCTTTCCTAACTGGGTCTAAGCCAATCTAGGACTATTCCAGGGCTAGTCTCCCTCTTCAGGCCCGTGCCTGGAAATACAACCAAAGTGTATTACAATCAAATGGTACAGTGATTGTGCTTTCGTGTAAAGCAGATATGTACCCGGATGCGCGCAATAACAAACACCACAGTATGATTCAATATGTAAGCTCAATGTGGTCTAAGATGTCAACTCTCAAATAGATTTACTATCGTTGTAATAAGTGCGTGAGAGTGCAAACAAACAATCTTTGTATCACAAGATATTCAACAAATAGTTTCACACAAAGATGTCAAGTCTTATGTATTTCAATCATTAAGATATCTCAAGCATGTATGTATTAAACGATGTATATGCTTGGTTTGCAAAAGGCGTGTAATCTTTGTATTCAACAAATAATATATGAGTGAAAAAATATTGCAACAAAGATTTTATCACACTAACAAATATCTCATCAAATATTTTCAAGATAAAAACACAGTAGATATTTGAAAATGTTTTTGCAACCAAAAACAAATACAATCTTCTTAAGATGTTGCAATGAAGGTGCAAATCTTAGAAGATCTATCAAAGTCTTCTTAGGATAGACTTATTAACAAAGTCTCCTAAGAATACTTAGGTTTAGCTCTCAATGAAAATAAATCAATCAAATATGAATGGGAGAGCAAACCTATTAGACAAAACACTCAATCAACTTACAAAATATGTAGGCAATGCTAGAAGGCAAGTATGAGTGGTTTGAGTAATAAAATGAGTAGTATAGGGTTTTTATTTTTCAGAGAATTCTTCCCTAATCAAGGTGGCTAATCTCACACTAATTTTCTCAAATGAACTTGTATATATAGGCAAGGGAGAAAATATGACCGTTGGGGACCTATAGGGTATTTTTAGAAAAGTTTAATGATGTTTAAGGCATTTTAACCCTGTTTAGAAAAATATTAACCATGGTAAAAATGGGAACAACCCGAGAGGTCCGGTCGACCAAAAGTGGTTTGGTCAACCAGGACTCAAGTGGCTCGGTCGACCAGGGGGATTTTGAACTGAGTGGTCGGTCGACCGGGCAAGGGCGATTTTCAAAAACTCCGAGGTTCGGTCGACCGGGGCCTTTTTGAATTGTATGGCTCAGTCGACCAAACCATTGGGAATCCTCCCAAGACCCCTCGGTCGACCAGGTAGTTGGAGTACAAATCTGGTCGGTCGACCGGGAGGTCAAACTGTTGACTCCCAGGTGGTTCGGTCGACCGAGGTCAAATGACCTATAAGGGCTCGGTCGACCGGGCCTGGGTCAAATAGTTGACCCGGACCGGTTTCGGTCGACCAGGCCAGATTGAACTGAGTTGGCCGGTCGACCGAAAGTGCACCAAGTGTGCATTTCGGTCCCTTCTTGCAAGATATAAACCCTATTCAAGTGCCTATTACATACAAGTGCAAAGGTGAGTGTCCTAAGGTCACTTGGGGTCCAATTTGAGATCACCGAAAAAGTTCGGTGTCGGTCGACCGAAGGTTCACCCTAAGGTCTTTCTATGGTTCGGTTTGAGCTTGCAAATTAAATCATGTTTGTGATGTGTGTGCTTATTACAAATCGAAGAACCCTAATTACTATTACAGACAATTTTACTGAAAATTATTACAATTAAGAGTTATGAAATTGTCTTCAAGCCTTTTCTTGCTTTTGTGCACATCTTGATCTTATCATTCTTGATTCCTGCACAAAACTCAACCACTCATTAGATACAATGAGTATTTGTCATAATCAAAACCGGGCGTGACCAATAAGGTCAACAGATGCTCTGAGCCATAAATCAAGAGACTCAGCACAGTTAGCAGCAATAGTTCAGCATCAAATTTAGATGGACTTAGAGAGACTCAGTTTGGAGCTAGTGGAGGATGATCCTCAGGCACTTATGGCTAGTTTGGTTGTACAGCCCACGTTGTATGAGAAGATTAAAGCTACTTAGAGAGATGATCCAGAGTTAGTGGAGGTTATAGCCAGAGTTTAGGATGGTCAGGGGGAGGAGTTCAGTATTTCTGACGATGGGGCTATGAGATTTTGAACCAGATTGTGTGTGCCTGCAGATGATAGCATTAGGAGGACAATTTTAGAGGAGGCACACAGGTCCCTATACACTGTTCATCCTGGCAGTACAAAAATGTATAGGGATTTGTGAGATTCTTTCTGGTGGAGTGGCATGAAGAGGGCAATAGCAGAGTTTGTGCAGCAGTGTTTGACGTGCCATCAGGTTAAGGCTGAGCACTAGAGGCCGGCTGGTCAGTTGCAGCCACTTTTCATTCCCAAGTGGAAGTGGGACCATATATCTATGCATTTTGTTACTGGGCTGTCGCCGGCGTTGCATGGTCAGAATGCCATCTAGGTGATAGTTGATAGATTGACGAAGACAATGCATTTTCTGCCTATTAAGGTCAGCTACCCGATGAACAGGTTAGGAGAGATTTACATACAGGAGATCGTCCGATCCCATGGAGTGCCGGTATCCATAGTCTCAGACCGTGATCCACGTTTTACATCGTGGATCTGGAGGAGTTTGCAGGAGGCACTAGAGACTCAGCTAGCATTCAGCACAACTTTCCACCCTCAGACCGATGGTCAGACAGAGAGGATCATCCAGGTACTCGAGGATATGTTACGAGCGTGTGTTTTGGACTTTGGAGGTAGCTGGATTCAGTTTTTGCCTCTATTTGAATTTGCTTATAATAATAGTTATCAGGCTAGCATCGGCATGGCGCCTTATGAGGCATTGTATGGTAGGAGATGTAGATCTCCTCTTTCCTGGGATGAAGTCGGCGAAAGGCGAGTTTTGGGTCCAGAGATAATTCAGCAAGCATGTGATAGAGTCTGACTTATTCGTGATAAAATCAGTGCAGCACAGAGTCGGTAGAAAAGTTATGCAGATACTCGCCACCGGGAACTGGAATTTGGAGTAGGTGATCATGTTTTTCTGAAGATAGCTCCTCTGAAAGGAGTTATGAGATTTGGAAAGAAGGGCAAGTTGAGCCCTAGGTATATTGGCCCTTTTGAGATACTTGAGAGAATAGGGTCAGTTGCCTACAGGCTAGCTTTGCCACCAGCTTTGGCTCGTATTCATGACGTGTTTCATGTTGCCATGTTACAGAAATACGTTCCAGACCCATCGCACATCATTAGCTATACAGAGATAGAGCTCAAGGATTCATTGGCATACGAAGCTCCAATACAGATTTTAGATAGAAAGGTTCAGATTTTACGCACTAAAGAGATAGCATTAGTTAAAGTTTTATAGAGGAATCATGCCATAGAGGAAGCTTCTTGGGAGCTTAAGGAGCAGATTAGACAGAGATACCCACAGCTGTTCCATGAGGTATAGAGGTACTCAGGTAAAGTATAGTAGTTAGAAGAGTTTCTTTTGCAGGTACATATATTGATTATGGTTAGTAGATAGTATTTTGTTTTGGGAGAGATTTTCTTTTATGGTTGTATTCTCCCAGAACCACCCATGTAACCATGGTATTCCTCCGCCATAAGTGAGGGCAAGTAATAAAATAAGTAGACCCTTTCCTTTATTGGATGATGTAGAATATAGATAGAGATTCAGATAGTAAATTTCGAGGACGAAATTTTATAAGGAGGGGAGAATGTAGTGACTCGAAGAATAATAGCATTTTAAGTATTAAAGAGGGAGAGAAAATAGAAACAGAAACAGAAACAGAAGGAGGCCGTAGACTTTTGGAGATAATATTAAATAATCATAAATTTAGGAAATTGCCTAGCTTCTTTGATGAACACAGGGTCTTGTCGACGAAGGTCTTCAGAATTTCGTCAACGAACATAGGGCTTCGTTGATGAGAAAATACCGAGAGATGGTTCGAGTTGCTCTGAATTTTGTCGACGAACACAGGGCCTCATCAACAAAATTTGTGAAGGGCTCGTCGATGAGGTGACGTGTCTCGTCGACAAACCTGGCCCTATAAAAGGAGGAAAACTGAGATTTTTATCTGTTCTCTCACCGCGCTCTCTCTCTCCTCTCTCTTACGACTCTCTCTCCCTTCTCTCTTCATTTTCGACCCCACCAGTCACCGGATCGATGATCCGAAACTACCACGATGCTCCTAGCGGAGTTCTCTATGCATCTACCGGAGCGGATCGTTAGGAAATCGAAGTTGGAAATCATCCCAAATTTAGGGTAAGGCCTTTTAGTCTCCTTTTGGCCTTGTGGTAGTTATAGGAAATGATAGAGGCAGAAAAATACTAATATTTAGTTCTGGAAAATATTGGTTTCAGGGTGTTTTGTAGGAGGCCTTGCGAGTATCGGGCTAGAGTACAGTAGGGGTTTTTCAGAGATAAGGTAAGGGATATATGCTATGCTAGGAAATTTCTAAAAATTATGCAGTGTATTTATTTATGAAAATTATGTACTCAAGTATGGTGTGGCTTGAGAATATGTATGTAGTATGGGGGTATGTTTTATGAATTGTAGTTTCATGATTTTATGTATTTCAGTGTTATGATTATGTGAATTATAGTACCATGATTTTACGGATTTTAACACCATGATTATAGGAAATACGGATACAGTATTACGATTACGTAGTTCCAGTATTATGATTTACAGAGTTTAAAGCATGCCATGTTTTCTATTACCATAACATTCAAAGTATACAGACAGAGCACTTACAGAATATATAGACAGTTATACAAAGATAACATCGAGATGCTACAGTTATAGTATGTATAAAACAGAAAGATAGCGTTATGGTAATTTGAAAACATGATGAAAACAGTGAAAGAGTATATATATGAATATGTATATAGTATCAGATCCTGTTGGACCATATAGTTACAGAGTACGATACCGTAGCTACATGCAATATACAGTTTACGGAGTGCAACCGCTTATTTAGATAATAGGTTGTAGGTCGATCGTATAGTGCCCTTGACGTGGAGAGGCTCCCTATCAGATATGGGTAGAGGTGGGTAGATCGACCGAGGGAGTATAGTGATTTACCTGGTCGGCCAGCCAGTGTGGATCTTTCCTACGGGCCGCACAACCCTATCATGAGGGGTTAAATCATGATGTACAGATATCCACAGGGGAAAGTTTATAGTTATTATTATGTATATTATGATTTACAGAGACAAGGGAATTACTTATGTATGTTAGAAGTATTTTGAATAGTAATTTAAATATAGATGTGTTAAATGACATGAAAATGGTAATGAGTATTATGATTTGTACTGTATTTATAGATCTAGATATACATGATTATATGGAAATGAATTTTTATGATATGATGACTCATTTGCCACACACTAGTAATAGTATATATCGTCTTACTGAGCGTTGGCTCATCCCAGTGTTGAAACCTTTTTCAGGTGATCCAGGTAGGCGAGCAGATAAGGCTCGCAGGTAGAGGGGCGTCTGTAGTACCCTGACAGCAAGGTGAGTACAGTGGAGGGTTTTTGTAATTGCCCTAGCTAGCTGAGGGCAATTTTGAGGATTTAGTAACACATGTATATACTCTTTTGGGAAACATGACAGCACTCTGGTATTGTATAGTATGGTATATCATTATGTATGGAAATGTTTATTTGTATTATGCTTCTCGCTGCTTAGGTTAATGTTATGGTATCAGAGTATGATAATTATTACAGTGGAAAAAAAAATCATGTTAATTAAGCAGGTCGTTTTACCCATTCCTTCATTGACGAACATCCATCTACAATTCGTCTACGAAGTTGGCCGAGTCAATGGCTTATAAATAGATATGTTAGTTGCTTAAGGGTTAAGAAATCATAATTTTCCTCTCTTTCTTTCTCTAGACGGCGCCCTTAACTCTCTCTCTCTCTCTCTTCGGTTTCTTCGTCGTTTGTCTCCTAAATAGATGATCAAAAGTTACCACGAGGATCAGGGGAAAATTCTCAGCAAGTCTAGTGGAGTAGATTCTTGAACGGGATCTTTCTAGGCACCACTTCAAAACCAAGGTAAGTAGGTATTATGGAGTTTTATTGTTGTTTTGAAGTATAAAGGGGCCTAGGGAGCGTTTAATGAAACGTATTCTGTGGGTTGGGATGATTAATTTGGGAAAAATGTATTTCAGGGTTTTGAGCTTTGAATGCCGTAGGGCGTGGATTAAGGATGTCAGAAGGCTTTCCTGTAAGTTAGGTAAGGGGATTAAGTTAAGTCAGAAGTTTATTAAAGTTGAATCGAATAAAATGCTATATATGTATATTTATGTTTTCTGTTGTTATTTCAAAAACCGACCGTTCAAAATGATCTTTTCAAAACTAAGATATATGATATGGTATTTTTAGTAAAATGAATGGTGGAAAGTTTGGTTTGACGTTATAAATGGAATATATTGTATATGGAAAATTGTGTAACAGATGGATAATTTTGTGGGGTCATTGTATACCCAAGGTTATGAAATTGGTTGTGAAATACTGAAAATGTTTAATACCAAATGTCACGGTCCGCCTTTTTCACACCGTTGTGAAGGGCCGTGCGGCGCTAGCTAAAGCACTCTTGCTTAACTAGCCAGCCTTTTCTTTACCAACATTCATCCACGGAACACTTTCATTAACATTCAATCAGATAGCAGCGGAAATAATAATCAATTCATGAAAGCCGTGGCAACCAAGCAGTAAATATTGAAGCAAACGTAATTCATTAATAAATCCTCCGTTGACATGTTGTACTTAGCGAGGGAGGCAAGTAGGCTAAGCACGTTGACAATTGCTAGTGAGTGTTCATCAATGATATAATATTGAAATGTTTGTGCAATACTAGAACTGTTTGTAAAAACAAAGGAAATTTTATATGATGGCCGTGAGGGCCGGGATTATGTTTAGTGGTCATGAGCCGAGTTTCATATGATGGCTGCGAGGGCCATGTTTTACATGATGACCGCAAGGGCTAATTTTTATATGATGGTCGTGAGGGTTGAGTTTTATAACATGATAGGTTTTATATGAAATGGGTTCAAATACATTTTTTTTTTTTACTTAAATTGCATGATATGCTTTAGGAACCCTGAGGACTAGTTACGTTATGAGCATGGTACCATTGCTAGAGATTCAGTATTTGGTCATGTGCGCCCACACTGTTCACGAGGAGGTGTAGGGTGGTCTCAGCCGATTAGCCTCAGTAGAGGGGGTACCTTCCCTGGAAGTCTGGACTTTCAGGCTGCGGTAGGGCAATCAGATTCTTGCAAGCAAGTTGCGGATGCTTGCGTAGTTGTAGTAAATGCAGACGTATGTTTTAACTTAGTTTGGGTTGATATCCCCCAGGACTAAGTCTAACCTTCAGGTTGCACAACCTGTGTCATGGGGGAAGTAAATGACGTTAGTCCCAGGGAGTGTCTTTAATGCATATCTGTACAACATATAAATGCTATTTTCAGTTAAATGAAGGATGGATGTTATGATACCCCGTGGAAGAAAGGCTTAAAAATGATTAGATGTAACTACCCATATCAACAAGGTGGACCTTTCTTTTCGGGAGCCTTCCCATAAGAACTCCACGATTAAGCATGCTTGGCTTGGAGTAATCTTGGGATGGGTGACCTTTTGGGAAGTTTTCTCAGGAAGTGTATGAGTGAGGACAAAACACACTGAAAAGGACACGTTTTGGCATGTAAGGCCAGTAATTAGTCCGATAAGGCCCACCCCCTATTGTTTGGTCTAGGTGGAGAAGGAGAGACATAGTGCTCCCCGGCAGACCCAGGTTGGGGCGTTATAAAATGGTATCAGAGCAATTACCCATCCGGAAGTGTGATGAGATTCCCATCGCCTGGGTTTGGAAATGTGGGTTTGCAATAAAGATGTTGCGTTCTGTAAGTGAGGGAGAATGTGATACCTCATGGAAGAAAGGCTTAAAAAGGATTAGATGTTACTACCTATATCAACAAGGTGCACCTTTCTTTTCGAGAGCCTTCCCATAAGAAATCCATTGTTAAGCATGCTTGGCTTGGAGTAATCTTGGGATGGGTGACCTTCTGGGAAGTTTTTTCAGGAAGTGTGCGAGTGAGGATAAAACACACTAAAAAGGACACATGTTGGTTTGTGGGGCCAGTCATTAGTCCGATAAGGCCCGCCTCCTGTTGTCTGGTCCAAGTGGTGGAGGAGAGACACAGTGCTCCCTGGCAGACCCAGGATGGGGCGTTATAGATGTTTTCTGCATACACTTAATGCATGCTGACCACACACTGAGGTTAACTTAATATTCCTTACTAAGAAGTGTCTCACCTCAATATACAATTTATCTTTTCAGGACCATCTCGAGGTCGAGGTTAGTGAACTCTAGGGGTGGGTTGTTAGCCGGTTAGATTTTTGTGAGTGTCAGTAAGAACTCTCTTGTAATTAAGTTGGGTTTGAAGCCCTGAGTATGTAATATAAGTGTATATACTAAGTTAGTTTTGGTATTGTACTATGGTTTGTATTATGAATTTCAAAGAGATGTTGATGTAAATTAGTAGCATAGAACTTTGTAATGCATTATGGAGACTATAATGTTTATTTTCGCTGCATTTATGTTATGATTACAGTATCAGGTACTTTGACGTCACTAATGTAGAGACCCAAAGAATTATAGTAATTAAATAATAAAATAAAGGAGAGAATGATTTTTTAAAAGGGATTTCAGCAGGGTCTTGTCGACGAGTGAAGAAGTGCTCGTTGACAAGCAGGGCTTTTCGGCTCGTCGACGGGAACTCATGCTTCGTCGACAAGAAGTTACTGAGAGGACTGTTTCCAGAACCTGAAACTCGTTGATGAGGAGAAGGTGTTCGTCGACGAGCTCCCTTCATTGACTTGTTAACGAGGAGTTGAGGCTCATCGACGAGTCCACGTGGACTAACATTCTATACAAGGTCAAGAATCCATTTGTTCCTATAAGAAACATGCAGGAAATCTCTCTCTCTCTCTCTCTCTCTCTCTCTCTCCGTGACTTCATCCCCTCCTCCTTCTCTCTAGAAATCCAGCCTTGTTTCACGTCGGTTCGACGATTCAAAGCCGCCACGCTACTCTTGGGAGGCGTAGATCGTTGGTTAGGACAACTTGGCCCCATCCCAAAATTTGGGTAAGTTGATTATTTTAAACTTTATTAAGGTAGTTGGTATTTTTAGACTGAAGAAAGGTATTAGATGGGTTTATACTGAAGTTTTGTTGGGGGGAAATGTAAATTTCAGGGTGTTGAGCTAGGAACACCTCGAGTGTGGTTTTGGAGTAATTAGTGGGCTTTTCAATAAGTCAAGTAAGGGGACAAACTAAGTCAGTATTTTTTTTCATGAAATTATTACCATATTACAACATTTATTTGCAGAAATTATGTATGTACTAGCACAGTGTTTGGGAATACTGCTATTGAATAGGAAAATAGAATTAATGTTAATTATCATGAAATATGATTTCAGATCAGGTTTTATGCTTAAAAGTATTATTTATAATTGTGTGGCATGAGTATAATTTTCATATAATTATGTTATATCAGAATATTATGATTTCCACAGAATAAGCATGTTTTTCTCAGCTTTTAGGAAAATTATTAAATAGTATAGAAACCATGTTTTACAAATATTATGTAAATCAGTACAAGAATTTCATGTTCAGTATGTTGTGGTATGCCTGCGCAGATGCCATGATTTTCATGTTATGATATGCTAGCACAGATGTCGTGATTCATGTTGGCTCAAATGTCGTTATTATGTATGATATGCAAGATTTCATGAAATATTAACATGTCAAACATTATTATGATTATGAAATAGTTATGTATCAGTATATAAAACGTAATATTTGTTATCAGGACCAGAATGGTTTTGTTTAGATTTCACGAGCACGGTATCATAGCTACAAGTTCAAGTTCAAGTACAAGATCATGAAAGTGCTACCACACATCTTATGTAGAGTGTGGGAGATGGTAGTCGATGTGGCTTCATGGTAGTACAAGTGCTCCCCTGGCAGTCTGGACCAGGTGGAGCAGGCCCGTTGTACTTATAGACTCATGTTTGACTTAGCGTGGTCGGCTAGCCATTGCTAGGTCCTAACTTTGGGCCGTACAACCCAGTCATGTGGGGGTAATATATGACATCAGCTAACTATCCATCTTGGGTATTATTCATGTATTGTACAGTTGTATAAGATGATTTTCATGTGTAGTAATTTAGTACGTTATATCATGTTATGATGTATCATGTTTTTTTCAAATACAATATCAATTGTTTTTACCAGATATGATTTATGTACTGATATTATGTATAACACAGAAATACTCATATTGCCACACATCGGTGTTAGTTTATTTCCATTACTGAGAGGTGTCTTACCCCAGCTTACAAAACATTTTAGGGAATCCATCTTGACAGGCGGACCAAGCTCCACTTTAGTAGAGGTAGTTTATACTACCTTGGTGGGAGGGTGAGTTACTAAGCTAGGGTTAGATGGTTTTTGGATTATGATCATAGATTTGTCTTTTTGGTCTTTTGGGATGTATATATATATATATATATGACAGATTAGTAGTACTCTGGTATTGTATGTGTTGGAAGGTATGTATATAATTTATGTTTTCCGCTGCTTAGGTATTAGAGATGTATGACAGGTATATCCCTGGTACCCATGGGTCTAGGTTGATCATAATTATGTCAGTTTAGCAGATTATGGGGATCATTACGTATGTTATTAAAAAAGTTATTATGGTAAAATAGGTAGGTCGTTATAGTTTGGTATTAGAGCCTAGGTTGCTAAGTTCTATAAACTTTAGAATGCAGTGGAAACAATGCTAGAGTATAGGACAAAGGAATTTGAGGTTTTGTTTTGTAGTCTAGATACAAGACTTTCGTGATGGTTTATGTGTTTTTCCTGGGGTGAAGATTTTTGGAAAGCCATAGAAAACTATTGTCGGGTTGGGTGTCTAGGTTGCAGGATTGAACCTTGAATTAAGATCAGGGAGGATAAATTAATTCAGGATATGATATACTAGTTAGATGAAATGTGTTGGATATGTTATGGTTATAGGGTCCTAAAGCTGAGTTTATTGTTTTATCAGAATGGACCTTGGAGGTGGTAGCACGCATGCAAGTGGTAGTGAAGGTGTTGGACCCTCGGGTGCAATTGGTGGTGACTTAGACGCAGTATTACGCAACGTGGCTCAGCAAGTCATGGCTAAAATTGCCAGAAGCTCTAGGGAGCAGGGAGGTCCGTCTGCAAGCCATGATTGTACGATTAAGAAGTTTACAAAGATGAATCCTCTGGCTTTCTCAGGAGGAACTGATCCTGCAAATGATGAGAACTAGATGCAGAAGATTGAAAAGATGTTGGCGGTGTTGTAGTGTACAGAGGAGTAGAGGGTTCTATTTGCCACATATAAACTGACAAGAGAGGCCGAGAGATGGTAGTGAAACTCCTGGAGTAGTAGAGGTCAGTGCCTATAGAGATGACATGGGACCGATTTAAAGAAATATTCTTCGACAGATATTTTCCCACCACTATCAAAGAGGCTAAAGTGGAGGAATTTCTAAATATGAAATAGGGACAGCAGTTACTCTAGTAGTATGCGGCGAGGTTCATAGAGTTTTCTCACTTCGCTCCGTGTATTGTTACTGATGAAGTAAAGAGAGCAAGGAAGTTTGAAAGAGGTTTGAGGCAAGAAATTCTTAAGCAGATAGTAGTTTTGAAAGTGCAGGATTTTGCTAAATTGGTAGATAGAGCAGGTGTGGCTGAGGCTAATGAGCGGACGGACGCAGAGGAATAGGGACAGAAGAAGAGATCCACGTCTTCAAGCTTCCAGTAGGGATCTAGGTAGGGTCAGGGAAGGAGAGGAAACTATGGTAAAGGACAGAGGCAGAAAGTTGTGGGTTGTGAGGTCTAGGCAGTACAAACCTACCCTATCTGTCAAACATGTGGAAAGAGACACTAGGGTGAGTGTCGAGTGGGGAGGGGCATTTGTTATCGATGCGGTTGACCAGGACATTTAATATGAGATTGTCCTACACCATCTGCCCGCTCCTACTCCCAGACCTTATAGGGGAGGTTACCAGGCGCCCCGTGGAGGCCTGTAGAGGAATATAGCCCCGACGAGGGTTTATGCTTTGACACTAGGAGACGCTAAGGCTGCCACAGATGTAGTGATAGGTACCTTTACTGTTTTACCATATCAAGTTATTGTTTTATTTGATTCAGTTGCCACCCACTCTTTTGTGTTTGCGGCCTATGTTAAATTGTCTAGAAACAAGATCCGGTTATTAGATGTAGAATTGTTAATAGCTACACCGTTAGGGTCAGTGATGAAGTGTCATAGAGTGCTCAGGGTTTATCCAGAAGAAATTCAGGGGAGGGTGTTACCGATTGATTTGATTGTGCTAGATATGTATGAATTTGATATAATATTGGGTATGGACTGGTTGGCAGCTAATTATGCTAATATTGACCGCCATAAAAAAGAGGTGATATTCAGACCACCAGGCAAGTAAGAATTTAAATTTATGGGATCGCAGGTGTGTTCTCCACCTCAATTAGTGTCAATCATGTAGGCGAGAAGACTGCTCCTGGATGGATGTCAGGGGTTTATGGTATTTGTAAAGGAAATGTCTGGAAATGAATTAAAGCTTGTTAATACACCAGTGGTGAAGGAATTTTCAAATGTCTTTCCATATGAGCTACCTGGTTTGCCTCCTAATCGCGAGGTAGATTTCTTTATTAATCTACTTTCGGGGATGGCTTCGATTTCTAAAGCTCCTTACAGAATGGCTCCAACAGAGTTAAGAGAGCTAAAGAATCACCTGCAAGACTTATTGGATAAGGGTTTTATTTGGCCCAGTGTATCACGGTGGGGAGCTCCAGTGTTATTTGTAAAGAAGAAGGATAGGTCTATGAGGATGTGTATAGATTACAGGGAAATTAATAAGGTGGCAATCAAGAAGATTGATCTGCGCTCTGGGTACCATCAAGTGAAAGTCAAAGCAGAAGACGTCTCGAAGATAGCCTTCATGACTAGGTATGGGCATTATAAATTTATAGTTATGCCATTTGGTCTGACGAATGCTCCTGCTGTGTTTATGAACTTGATGAATAGAGTTTTTCACCAGTATTTACATCAGTTCGTTATAGTTTTCATTGATGACATACTACTTTACTCAAGGAGTTTTGAGGAGCATGAGATGCATTTACGGCTAGTACTTCAGATGCTCAGGGAAAAGAAGTTGTATGCTAAGTTTAGTAAATGTGAATTTTGGCTAGAGAAAGTGTTGTTTCTAGGGCATGTTATTTCTAGGGATGGTATTTCAGTGGATCCCAGCAAGATTGAGGTAGTGGTAAATTGGGAAAGACTGAGGAATGTTTAGGAGATTAGGAGTTTCTTAGGACTGGCGGGATATTACTGTCGGTTTGTAGAAGGATTCTTAGGATTATCAGGGTCTTTGACGCAATTGACCAGGAAGAATGCCAAATTTATATGGGATGATGAATGCAAGCAGAGCTTCTAGGAATTAAAGCAATGACTCGTCACTGCACCAGTATTGACAATCCTATCGGAGAGTGATGACTATGTAATTTATAGTGACGTGTCTTTGAAAGGGCTCGACTGTGTATTGATACAACATGGTAGAGTTGTAGCTTATGTCTCCCAACAATTGAAAGAGTATGAAAAGAATTGTCCTACCTATGATCTGGCATTGGCTATAGTGGTACAAGGGTTAAAGATTTGGAGGCATTACTTGTATAGTGAGAGATGTGAGATATTCTTCAATCACAAAAGTTTGAAGTACTTTTTCACTCAAAAGGAGCCGAACATGAGATAGAGGAGGTGGTTGGAACTTATTAAAGATTATGACTGCACTATCAGTTACCACATAGGGAAAGCAAACGTCCAGCATTGGCAGCTATGGAGGTTCAGCATCCGATCTTAATGGATCTGGAGAGACTCAGTGTAGAATTTGTAGAGAGTGATCCTTAGGTATTTATTGCCAGCTTGGTAGTGTAGCCTAATCCACATGAAAGGATTAAGACCGCTCAGAGAGATGATGCAGAATTAGCAACGCTGATAGCTAAGGTGTAGGACGAACAGGGAGAGGAATTTAGTATTTTTGATGACGGGGCCTTGAGGTTCCGTTCGAAGTTGTGTGTGCCTACAGATATGGACATCAAGAGGATGATCTTAGAGGAGACTCACAGGTCTTTGTACATGGTTCATCTAGGTAGTACTAAAATGTATAGGGATCTGCGAGAGTCTTACTGGTGGAGCGGCATGAAAAGGGAAATTGCCAAGTTTGTGCAGCAGTGTCTAACGTGCTAGCAGGTAAAGGCTGAGCACTAGAGGTTGGTGGGCCAGTTGCATCTACTTTACATTCCATAGTGGAAATGAGATCATGTATCTATGAACTTCGTGACGGGTTTACCACCGGCAGTGCATGGTCAGAATGCTATGTGGGTGGTTGTTGATAGATTGACGAAGACTGCTCACTTTATTCCTATTAAAGTCAACTACTCCATGGACAGACTGACGAAATTATATATTCAGGAGATAGTATGATCACATGGTGTGCCAGTATCTATAGTATCAGACCGAGACCCACGATTCACGTTACAATTTTAGAGGAGCTTTCAGGAGGCTCTGTGGTCTCAATTATCTTTCAACGCGACATTTCATCCTTAGATGGACTACCATACTAAGAGGGTGATTCAAATATTAGAAGATATTTTGCAAGCTTGCGTACTAGATTTTAGGGGTTGTTGGACCCAGTATATGTCGCTGGTAGAGTTTGCACACAATAATAGCTATCAGGCCAACATTGACATGGCACCCTATGAGGCGCTCTATGGTAGGACGTGTTGTTATCCTCTATACTGGGATGAGATAAGTGAGAGGTGAGTGTTGGGACCATAAATAATGCAGCAAGCCTACGACAAAGTCCGGCTCATTAAAGAAAAAATCTATGCAGCTCAGAGTCGGCAGAAGATCTACGCCGATACTCGCCGCAGGAAACTGGAATTTGATATAGGAGATCATGTGTTTTTGAAGATAGCATCATTGAAGGGAGTTATGAGGTTTGGGAGGAAGGGTAAGTTGAGCCCTAGGTTCATTGGCCCTTTCAAGATACTTGAAAGAGTGGGATCCGTTGCCTATCGGCTAGATTTACCACCAACTTTGTTCATAATGCATGACGTATTTCATGTTTCCATGCTGAGGAAATATGTCCCAGATCCCTCCCACATGGACAGTTATGTAGAGTTAGAGTTCAGAGATTCACTGGCTTATGAAGAAATACCAGTGTAGGTTTTAGATAGAAAAGAACAGGAATTGTGCAATAAGAAGATTCTTATAGTAAAAGTCTTGTGGAGAAATCATGCAGTAGAGGAAGCCTCATGGGAGCTTGAGGAGTAGATACGAAAAAAATACCTGTACTTATTCAGTGGAGATAAGCACTAGGTATATGAGTAAAGTAAATGTAGTATGGTTTAAGGCTATGAAAAGCAAGATGATATATGTATGAGTAGTATTGTAGATTATAGAATAGGTAGTATTTTGGTTTGGGGAGAATTTTAATTTATGTATTTGTAATTTCCTAGGACCCTAAATATAACCACGATATTCCTCTTCCACAAGTGAGGGTAATAAAATAAGTAGCCCATTTTCTTTAAAGGATGGTGTCAATACAGATAGTAAATTTCGAGGATGAAATTTTTATAAGGAGGGGAGAATGTAGAGACCCGAAGAATTATAATAATTAAATAATAAAAGAAAGGAGAGAAAATGATTTTTCAAAAGGGATTTCAGCAGGGTCTCGTCTACGAGTGAAGAAGTGCTCGTTGACGAGCAAGGCTTTTCAGCTCGTCGACAGGAACTTGTGCCTCGTCGACGAGAAGTTATCGAGAGGACTGTTTCCAAAACCTGAAACTCGTCAATAAGGAGAAGGTGTTCGTCAACGATCTCCCATCATTGACTCGTCGACGAGGAGTTGTGGCTTGTCGACAAGTCCATGTGGACCAGCATTCTATAAAAGGTCAAGAATCCATTTGTTCCTGCAAGAAGCGTGTAGGAAACCTCTCTCTCTCTCTCTCTCTCTCTCTCTCTCTAACTTCATCCCCTCCTCCTTCTCTCTAGAAATCCAGCCTCGTTTTAAGCCGGTTCAATGATTCGAAGTCGCCACGTTACTCCTGGGAAGTTTCTTTTTCATATTTGTAGGAGTAGATCGTTGGTTAGGCCAACTTGGGTCCCATCCCAAAATTTGGGTAAGTTGATTATTTTAAGTTTTATTAAGGTAGTTGGTATTTCTAGACTGGGGAAAGGTATTAGATGGGTTTATACTGAAGTTTTTTTGGGGGAAATGAAAATTTCAAGGTGTTGAACTGGGAACACTACAGGTGTGGTTTTGGAGTAATTGGCGGGCTTTTCAATAAGACAGGTAAGGGGACAAATTAAGTCAATATTTTTTTCATGAAATTATTACCATATTACAACATTTATTTGCAGAAATTATGTATGTATTAGCACAGTGTTTGGGAATACTGCTGTTGAATAGGAAAATGGAATTAATGTTAATTATTAGGAAATATGATTTCAGATCAGGTTTTATATTTAAAAGTATTATTCATATTTGTGTGGCATGAGTATAATTTTCATATAATTATGTTATATCAAAATATTATAGTTTCCCCGGAATAAGCATGTTTTTCTCAGTTTTCAGGAAAATTATTAAATAGTATAGAAATCATGTTTTATAGATATTATGTAAATCGATACCAGAATTTCATGTTTAGTATGTTATGGTACATTGGTGCAAATGCCGTGATTTTTATGTTATGATATGCTAGCACAGATGTCATGATTCATGTTGACTTAGATGCCGTTATTATGTATGATATGCAAGATTTCATGAAATATTAACATGTAAGACATTATTATGATTATGAAACAATTATGTACCAGTATATGAAATGTACTATATGTTATCAGAACGCGGATGGTTTAGTTTAGATTTCACGAGCACAGTACCGTAGCTACAAGTTCAAGTTCAAGTTCAAGTATAAGATCATGAAAGGGCTACCACACATCTTATGTAGAGTGTGGGAGATGGTAGTCGATGTGGCTTCATGGTAGTTCAAGTGCTCCCCTAGAAGTCTAGACCAAGTGGAGTAGGCCCATCATACTTACAGACTCATGCTTGACTTACTGTGGTTGGCTAGCCATTGCTAGGTCCCGCCTTTGGGCCGCACAACCCAGTCATGTGGGGGTAATACATGACATCAACTAACTATCCATCCTAGGTATTATTCATGTATTGTACAGTTATATAAGATGATTTTCATGTATGGTAATTTAGTACGTTATATCATGTTATGATGTATTATGTTTTATTCAGATTCGATATCAATAGTTTTTATCAGATATGATTTATGTATTGATATTCTGTATAACACGGAAATACTCATGTTGCCACACACTGGTGCTAGTTTATTTCCTTTACTGAGAGGTGTCTCACCCTAGCTTATAAAACAATTTAGGGAATCCAACTAGATAGGCGGACCGAGCTCTGCGTCAGTAGAGGTAGTTTATACTACCCTAGTGGGAGGGTGAGTTATTGAGCTATGGTCAGATGGTTTTTGGATTATGATCCTAGATTTGTCTTTTTGGTCTTTTGGGATGTATATATATATGACAGATTAGTGGTACTCTGGTATTGTAACTGTTGGAAGGTATGTATATAATTTATGTTTTCCACTGCTTAGGTATCAGAGATGTATGATAGGTATGTCCCTGGTACCCATGGGTCTAGGTTGATTATAATTATGTCAATTTAGCAGATTATAGGGATCATTACGCATGTTGTTAAAAAAAATTATTATGATAAAATAGGCAGGTCGTTACAACTAAAGTGGCACCTCGAGCCCATGTGGTGGGTCAGGGCACTATAGGTGGTATCATAGCCTAGGTTTGCTAGGTTTTGTTGACTTGGATAGTTGATAATTACTAGAGTATAGGTTGAGATAAGTTAAGGATAAGAACGGGTAGGTTAGGTTGGGTTTTAGTCTGGAAGCTTAGAGAGGGTGATCTTTTGACGGTCTTCTGTGTTTTTCCTGGAGTGACGATTTCAGGAAAGTCATGGTAAATCCATTGATGGTTTCATTTCTGGGTTGAGAGATTGGAGCTCGAAAATTTAGTTTGGAGGAGTATGTACATAGTGTCAGCGTTATGATTAGGAGTTAATACCTTGGTAGTTCTATACTAAAAGTGTACAAATGATTCCTTTAATTGCAAACTCGTATGTTTTAATTATTAGTCATTCCATACTTGCATCAACCTTGATAAATGTGGAATTTCTAAATTGGTTTCTATCCTATCTTCAGGATGGATCCTAAAGGAAAGGAGGTCATGGCTGGAAGGGATAATCATGTAAATACCTCAAGCGAGGATGACGTCGATGCCTCAGCAGTGCTACGTAGTATAGCACGTCAGGTTTGGAAGGAAGCCTAGAGGGTTTGCTAAGAGTAGGATCAGCGATCGACTGATAGAGGCTGCACATTCTAGCAGTTTACATGGACAAATCCACCAGCGTTTTCAGGAGGGGCAAACTCGATTGCAGTTGAAAATTGGGTTTAGGAGATCGAGGAGCTGTTAGGTACGCTAGAGTGCACAGAGGAACAGAAGGTTCGGTTTGTTACCTTTAAATAGGTGGGGGAAGCAATGAGGTGGTGGAGGTCAGAAAAGCTAGTAAAAGAGCAGCACCCAGGGTATATATCTATTACTTGGAGCTTTTTTAGGGAGGTTTTATTTAGCACATACTTTCCTGTTGCCACTTGAAAGATGAAGGCAGAGGAGTTTCTTCATCTGAACCAGGGGCCTATGACCGTGTAGCAGTATGCGGCCAGGTTTGTGGAGCTGTCCCGTTTCGCTCCATATATGGTTCTAGATGAGCTAAAGAAGGCTTGGATGTTCGAGAAAGGTTCGAGGTAGGGTATACGTGCTTAGGTAGTGGCGTCATTGATGTGAAGTTTTATTGAGCTAGTGGATAGGGCCATGGAAGTCGAGGCTAGTACTTAGGTGGGGGAGAGAGCAACAAACCTAAAGAAGAGACCCTTGCCTTAGGTTTTTCAGTCCAGTACTAGCTAGAGTTCATGGAAGTGCTTTGGTAATTTTATGGGCCAGCAATAGAAGATGGGATCTCGAGGCCCTTAGGAGAATTTTCAGTATGCTACCTGTCCCAGGTGCCATAAGAAGCACTTGGGCGAGTGTAGGGTTGGATCGGCAGGCTATTATAGGTGCGGTGGGGCAGGACATCAGATGCGGGATTGCCCAGTGACATTGAATTATGCACCTCCACAGCATTAGTGTGGGACAGGTACTCAGGCACCCCGAGGTGGTCACCAGAGGTGTATCGCCCAGGCATGGGTGTATTCCATGACTCCTGGTGACTTTGAGCACGCAGGAGATGTAGTTATAGGTAATATTTATGTGCTTTCAAATAAGTATGTTGTGCTCTTTGATTCAGGTGCAATGCACTTTTTTGTGTCTCAGGGGTTTATTAAATTATGCAGGGTAAAAACGCAGCCATTAGATGCCGTGATGGGTGTGGCCACGCCAATAGGGTTAGTGGTAATGTGTAATAAAATGATTAGAGACTACCCAGTAGAGATTCATGGGAGAAGGCTGCCTACTAATCTAATCGTATTTGATATGCATGATTTCGACATTATTTTGGGGATGGATTGGCTAGCGTCCAACTACGCAAACATTGACTGTCGTAGAAGGGAGGTAGTGTTCAGACCTCCAGGGGAGCAAAATTTAAATTTGTCGGGCCGTGTATGCGCTCTATACCATAGATCCTTTCAGCGATTCAGGCAAAGAGGTTGCTTTGAGATGCTTGCCAGGGGTATCTTGCTTTTGTGAAAGAAGCACCGAAGGAGGAACTAAAGCTGGAGAATATCCCAGTGATAAAGGAATTCTTATACGTCTTTCCAAAGGACTTAGATTAGTTCGTGGTGGTGTTCATTGATGACATCCTGATCTATTTGAGGAGTTTTGCATAGCATGAAGCTTATTTGAGGTTGGTGCTATAGGTACTCCGAGAGAAGAGGTTATTTGCTAAATTCAAGAAATGCGAGTTTTGGCTAGAACATGTTGCATTTCTAGGACATGTAATGTCCAGAGAAGGAATCTCAGTGGACCCGAGTAAAGTGGAGGTAGTAGTAGATTGGGTGAGACCAAAGAACGTGCATGAGGTTAGAAGTTTCTTGGGTCTGGAATGGTACTATCTCCAATTCATTGAGGGTTTCTCGAGGCTATCAGGGTCTTTGACGCAGCTTATAAGAAAGAACAATAGGTTTGAGTGGACTAGTGAGTGCGGGCAGACCTTCCAGGAATTAAAGCAACGACTAATCACAGTCCCAGTGTTGACCATTCCATCAAGGGATGGGGGTTTTGTAATTTACAGTGACGCATCTCTAAAAGGACTTGGGTGTGTCTTGATGCAGTAGGGAAAGGTGATTGCGTATGCTTCTCGCCAACTTAAGGAGTACGAGAAGAACTACCCTACGCATGATTTGGAGCTGACAACAATAGTGTATGCATTAAAGATTTGGAGACACTACTTATACGATGAAAAGTGTGAAATCTTTACCGACCATAAAAGCCTTAAATACTTTTTCACCCAGAAGGAATTGAATATGAGGCAGAGGAGGTGGCTTTAGATGATTAAGTACTACGACTGTATGATTAGTTACCACCCAGGAGCTAATGCTTTGAGTCGAAAGTCAGTTAATGCATTAGTTTCGGCAGTTAGGGTTCAGCGTGAGATTGGGATGGACCTGGAAAGGTTAGGTGTGGAGTTAGTGGAAGGAAATCACCAGGCGTTCATTTCTAGCCTAGTAGTGTGATCGAGCTCAGATGAAAGATGTAGAGCTGGCAGAGATTGTGAGTGGAATACAAAATGGCTTGAATGCAGATTTCAATGTCTTTAGTGATGGGATGTTGAGGTTTCACACTAGGATATGCATGCTTGACAATGCACAGATTAAAAAGACGATTCTTGAGGAGGTTCATCGCTCTCTCTATACTGTTCATCTTGGAAGTACAAAGTTGTATAGAGATCTGCAAGAATCATTCTGGTGGAGTAACATAAAGAGAGAAATTGCCAAATTCATGGAGCAATGTCTAATATGCCAGCAGGTGAAAGCAGAGCACTAGAGGCTAGCGGGACCACTTCAGCCACTTGATATTCCTAAGTGGAAGTGGGAGCATGTCTCGATGGACTTTGTATCAAGATTTCCTTTGGCACGCATGGTCAGAATGCAATTTGGGTTATTGTGGATCAACTGACAAAGAATGCACACTTCATTTAGATCAGAGTCAGTTACTCTATGAATAAGCTGACAGAGTTGTATGTGCAGGAAGTTGTACAACTTCATGGCATCCCAATTTCCATTGTTTTAGATCGAGACCCACAATTCACTTCTCGGTTCTGGAAGAGTTTATAGGATGCCTTAGGATGTCAACTCACATTTAGTACCATATTTCACTTGCAGACTGATGGTCAGTCAAAGAGGACTATTCAGATTCTAGAAGATATGCTGTGGGCATGCGTACTGGATTTTTAGGATAGTTGGATTAGATATCTACCGCTTGTAGAATTTGCATATAATAAAAGTTATCAGGCCAGTATCAAGATGGCACTATATGAAGCTTTGTATGGTCGCCGGTGTCGATCTCTGTTGTATTGGGATGAGGTAGGCCAGCAGCAGGTTTTGGGGTTGGAGTTAGTTCAACAGACCTTTGCAAAGGTCGAGCTTATCAAGGGGAGGATTAAAGCAGCATAGAGTCGGCAGAAGAGTTATGCAGATACTCACTACCGGGAGCTAGAATTCGAGATTGGTGATATGATATTCTTGAGGATTGCTCTAATGAAGAGGATGATGAGGTTTGGGAAGAAAGGCAAGTGGAGCCCTTGATACACCGAGCCATTTGAGATCCTGTAAAGGATTGATTCAATTGCCTATTGAGTGGCGTTACCCCCAGCATTGTGTAGAGTTCATAACGTTGTCCACGTATCAGTGCTGAGGAAGTATGTATCAGATCCTTCGCACGTGATAAGTTATGAGCCTTTGGAGATTGGGGATGCTTTAGCATACGAGGGGGTACTAGTTCAGATCCTAGATCGAAAAATATAGGAACTGTGTACCAAGGATATACCATTAGTGAAGTTGCTGTGGCATAATCATGTCGTGGAAGAGGCTTCCTAGGAGTTAAAGAAAGAGATACACCAGAAATACCCACAGTTTTTTGGTGAGGATCATTGGTAGTCAGACCAGTACAGTTTTTCAGGTAAGTGTTAGTTTTATTTGTAGGTCAGGTAAGGTAGGTGTGTTTTGTTTGTTAATTGTTATGAGTTTGTGTATGGATGATTTCTGGGTGAGTTTTGTATGGTATATCTCGAGACATAATGTGTAACGACAGTATTCCTCTGCCATAAGTGAGGGTATCTAATAAACTTGGGACGGGGCCGCTATGTGGGTGGCTACCGACTCTTCTGTAGAGATGGATTGTGAGTTTAGAAGGCAAACAGTAACAATGTAGAGACCCATAGAATTATAGTAATTAAATAATAAAAGAAAAGAGAGAAACGGGAAAATTTTAAAGGAGGACTTACAGTGTCTCATTGACGAATGCAGGGCGCTTGTCAACGATAATCCTTCTTGGCCTCATCGACACAGACACGTGTCTCGTCGATGAGAACTTACTAAGGGGGTTGATTTTGGGGTTTGAAACTTGTTGATGAGGGTTAGGAGTTCGTCGATGAACTCCCTTCTGGACTCATTGATGAGATGACGTGGCTCGTTGACGAGGCCACGTGGACAACACTCTTTATATAACCCCAAAACCGATTTCAGCGAAAAAAAATTTCATTTTTATTAGTTTCTCTCTCTCTCTCTCTACATGGTTTCTCTCACTTCTCTCCAGATTTTTGGCTCCAATTCTCCCCGGTTTGATAATCAGAAGCTACCACGGTGATCCTAGGGAGATTCTCTACAACATAGCTAGAGTAGAAATTCGATTTGGGATGTTTGAGAATCATCCCAAAATCAAGGTAAGTGGGTTTTTAGATATTTCCAATATTACCAGTTTTATCTGAGCTTGGGTTTTGTGTGGTGAGGGTATATACTGGTGTTTTGTGCAATAAAATTAGGGTGTTATATATTTTCAGGGTTAGGGTGTTTTTGGGACTTTGCAGGCATGGGTTGAGAAGGCCAGTAGATATTTTTCCTAGAAGCCAGGTATATTAAAATTTAAGAAATTGTGAATAGGCAGGTTTAGGAAATATGAGTAAGATGATCTTCTGGGGAATTCCGTATTTTACTGAAGAATTTATATAACGGTGTTATTTCAGGATTTTGAGGATAGTGCGCCGTGAACGTGGAAAATGGATTGGAGGCGAGCCTCCTAACTAGTTAGGTAAGGGAAATATGTTATGCTTGGAAATTCAAAAATTATATCAGTAAAATATGGTATTTATTTAATAGAGTATGGGATACTATTTATATAGTTTTATGGATTTTAGAACACGTATTTTATTAGCTGTGTGGCCTGAGTAGATATTTGTTCAGTATAGCATTTATATAGTTTTTAGAATACCATGACTTGTCAGAATTTATGCACAGGAATATGTATTATCAGATTTTACAGAATTATAAATTTCAGTGTAAATATATATAGACAGATATTTTACAGACAGTTATATTACAACATTTATAGAATTCCATGATTTCCAAAACCATAACACACAGACATTACAGATTATTTAGTCAAATATTTCAATCAAACATTATAGTTATTTCAGTAAGATATTTCAGTATTTTAGATCATATTTATAGTATTATGGTTATTTTGAAATTATGATAAAACATTAAGATAATACATATATACAGTATTAGACCCTGATGAATTAGATAAGTTATCAACAAGCACGGTATTGTTGCTATTTTAGATCAGTTTTCCAGCTACCGTGCCACAGAGTTTGTGTTAGGGCCGGGCTAATGAATTGGTGGAGTTCAGCTTTCTAGTTACCATGCCACGAAGTTTGTGTCAGGGCCGGGACTAAGGCATGGTAAAAGTTTAATCAACATATACAGTTTTTCTAGGGTATTATCACAAGTATATTTTTAAATATGTAGATTTAAAGTAGAATAGCAGATATAAGTATATATTATATTCTTATCAGTATGGTTAAATAGAAAACTCAGATAATACAATTATATTTTAAGCCATATAGGTGTGTGTTACACAGTATTTACATGATATCTCAGTTAAGTTATTTATCATGAAATTATTATTTATGTAGCTCAGTTTCCACACACTAGTGATAACATATTTCCCCTTACTGAGCGTTGTCTTATCCCAGTGGTTTAATATTTTTCAGGTAATCCAGTAAGGTGAGCGGATCAGGCTCGCAGATAGTCAGAGTGAGTACACTACCCTATTTATAGGGTAAGTTTTTAATAGGTGGTTGTATTTTTGGGTAGTAATCAGGAGTATGAGTATTTGATACTGGGATGATGTGTAATTATGTAATTATGTGTTATAAAAACTGAATTATGGTATTGTAAATATGGATGCATGTTTTTATGTTTTCCACTGCTTAGGTATGTAATATGAACAAGGTTTCCTCAGTGCTCACTTGGGGCTTTGTGAGGTTATAGCAAATAAATCTGGGGTATTAGAGTTAAAAAAAAATTATATAATTTTTTGGGTTGTTACAATTTGGTATCCAGGCCTAGGTTGCTAGGTTTTGTAGACTCTAGAGTGCAATGGAAACAATACCAGAATATGGGAAAATGATTTGAGGTTTTGTTCTGTGGTTTGGGTACAGGATTTTCGTGGTGGTTTTTATGTCTTTCCTGGGGTAACGATTTTAGGAAAGCCATAGTAAACTATTGTCGGGTCGTGTGTCTAGGTTGCGGGATTGAATTTTGAATTAAGATCAGGGAGGTAGTTAAAAAATAGATCTGTATTGGAGATAGGGTCTTTAAATCATGTTCATTGTCTTTTTAGGATGGACCCAGGGAGCAGTGGTATGAATGCTGGGGGTGTTGGAGCAGGACCCTCCAGTCTGGGGGTAGAGATTCAAATGCGGTACTGTGTAACGTCACCCAGCAGGTGATGGCTGAGATTGCCAAAAGTTGAGGAGAGCGTAGCTGCACGATCGAGCAGTTTACGCGGATGAGACCTCCATCATTTACTGAAGGAGCAAACCCTCTAGCAGTCGAGAACTGGATTCAAGATATTGAGGATATGATGACGGTTCTCCCATATATTGATGAGCAAAAGGTATTATATGTGACATTTAAGCTAATCGGGGAGGCAAAACACTGGTGGAGATCAGCGAGGTTGATTGAGGAACAGATGCCTGATTTGGTAGCGGTGACGTGGAGCCGTTTTTGAGAGTTTTTTTTTTTTTGACTGGTACTTCCCTACCACTGTTAGAAGAGCAAAGGTAGCATAATTTCTACACTTGACTCAGGAACAGATGATAGTACAACAATATGCAGCCCGTTTCATAGAGTTGTCCCAATTTGTCCCATAGTTGGCACCAGATGAGGAGAAGAAGGCAAGGATGTTTGAGGAAGGCCTAAGGCAGAATTTGTTTGAGTAGGTTATCAGTTTCTAGGCTTAGACATTCACAGAGGTTATGGACAGAGCTGCAGTTATTAAGAGTGGCATGTAGAGGGGCACCGTAGCTTAGAGTCAGAGGAAGAGGCCCATGCCTTAGGTTTTCCAGGCGGGTTGTAGCTGGGGCCTATGGAGAGGAGACCGGTATGGAGGAGGTTAGGGATAGATGATGAGGCACGATGGTTTTCAGAGTGGCCAAACTTTTCCTACTTATCCTGAATGTAGGCGGAGGCATCCGGGTGAATGTAAAAGGGGAGAAAATGTTTGTTATCATTGTGGGAAATCTGGCCATATGGTACGATCATGCCGAGAACCATTGATCCATACGCCAACTTAGAGACCACTTCGGGGTGGTTATTAGGCGCCCCGTGGGGGCCAAAAGAGGAACAGAACACCGGCAAGGGTGTATGCTTTGACACCAAAAGATGCTGAGGCTATTGGAGATGTTGTTAGAGGTATTTTTACTGCTTTTTTTTTTTTTTTTTTACATATAAAGCTGTTGTTTTATTTGACATAGGTGCCACCCATTCGTTTTTATCGTCGGGGTATGCTAAATTAGCTAGGATTGAAGAACAGTTATTAGATGTTGAGTTGGTTGTAGCTATGTCGACTAGATCTACAGTGAGGTGTAGAAAAGTACTTAAGAATTTTGCAGTAGCCATTTAGGGAAAAGTATTACCAGCTGATCTCTTGGTACTAGATCTACAGGGGTTTGATGTGATATTGGGTATGGTCTGGTTGGCTGCTAATCATGCTAGCATTGATTGTCATTAGAAAGAAGTAATTTTTAGATCCCTAGGTGAGCAAGAATACAGATTTGTGGGATCGCGTGTGTGTGCCCCGACACAGTTAGTGTCGGCTTTATAGGCGAGGAGGTTGCTTCGGGTGGGTTGCCAGGGATATGTTGTTTACATAAAAGAATTGCCAAAGGAAGAGCTGGAACAAGCTGATATTGCAGTGGTTAGCAAATTTCCAGATGTTTTTCTAGAAAAATTACCTAGCTTACCACCAGACCAAGAGATAGATTTTGAAATTGATCTACTTCCAAGGATGACACCAATATCTAAAGTGCCTTACAAAATGGCTCTAGTAGAATTAAAAGAGTTAAAATACCAGTTGCAGGAGTTGTTAGAAAAAGGTTTAATTAGGCATAACGTGTCACCTTGGGGGGCATTGATTTTATTTGTGAAGAAGAAAGATGAGACTATGTGGATGTGCATTGATTATAGAGAGTTAAACAAAGTGATGATAAAAAATATATTCCCTTCCCAGAATTAATGATCTATTTGATCAGCTCTAGGGGACTATTGTTTACTCCAAGATTGACCTTTGGTCAGGCTATCACCAGGTGAAAATCAAGGCATTGGATGTATCAAAGACAACATTCTGAACCAAGTATGGGCACTACGAATTCCTAGTAATGCTGTTCAAATTGAAAAACGCACCTGCAGTGTTCATGGATTTAATTAATCGAGTGTTCCATCAGTATCTTGACCAGTTCATTGTTGTTTTTATAGATGTTATACTATTTTATTTGGAGAGTTTTTAAGAGCTTGAACATCATCTGAGGCTGGTGTTGTAGGTATTGAGAGAAAGAAAGCTATACGCAAAATTCAAGAAATGTGAATTCTGGCTAGGGCAGGTTACCTTCCTCGGGCATGTGATTTCTAGGGATGACATATTTGTTGACTTGAGTAAGATAGAGACAATGGTGAGTTGGAAGAGGCAAGGTAATATCTAGGAGGTCAGGATTTTTCTGGGTTTGGTAGACTACTACTGATGCTTTGTAGATGGTTTTTCCAGATTATTAGGTCCCTTGACACGGCTCACAAAAAGAATGCAAGGTTTGAATGGTCTAATGATTGTGAGTAGAGTTTTTAGGAATTGAAACAATGGTTGGTTACTACCCCGGTGCTGGCTATTCCATCAGGGGAAGATGGATTTGTCAATTACGAACTCCCTATTTTCATCGACGAAGTCCCTTTTGCAATTTGTCAACGAAGTTTAGGCGTCGTCGATGAGGAAATGCCGAGAGAAATTTTAGGCTTCGCATTTGTTGACGAACCCATTCCTTCATCAACGAACATCCCTCTACAGTTCATCGACCAAGGCACCATTTCATCGACAAATTTGGCCGAGTCAATGACCTATAAATAGATATTTTTGTTGCTTAAGGGTTAAGAAATCATAATTTTCCTCTCTTTCTCTCTCTAGTCGGAGCCCTTCACTCTCTTTCTTCGGTTTCTTCACCTTTCATCACTCGAATGGATGCTAAGAAGTTACCACAAGGATTAGGGGGAAATTCTTTGCAAGTTTAGAAGAGTAGATTCTTAAAATGGTTTCTTTCTAGGCACCACTCAAAAACAAGGGTAAATAGGTATTATGGAGTTTTATTGTTGTTTTGAAATATAGGGGGCCTAGGGAGCGTTTAATGAAAAGTATTATGTGGGTGGGGATGATTAATTTGGGGAAAATTTATTTCAGGGTTTTGAGCTTTGAACGTCGTAGGGCAAGGATTAAGGGTTTCAAAAGGCTTTCCTACAAGACAGGTAAGAGGATTAAGTTAAGTTAGAAGTTTATTAAATTTGAATTGAATAAAATGTTATATATGTATATTATGTTTTCAGTTGTTATTTTGAAAATCAACCATTCAAAATGATATTTTCAAACCTAAGATATATGATATGGTATTTTCAGTAAAAATGAACGGTGAAAAAATCGGTTTGACGTTATAAATGGAATATTTTGTATACAGAAAATTGTGGCAAATGGATAATTTTGTGGGGTCATTGTATACCCGAGGTTATGAAATTGGTTGTGAAATACTGGAACTGTTTGTGAAAACGTAGGAAATTTTATATGATGGTCCTGAGGGCCGGGTTTATGTATAGCGGATGTGAGCTGAGTTTCATATGATGGCCGTGGGGGCCGAGTTTTACATGATGGCCGCTAGGGCCGAGTTTTATATGATGGCCGTGAGGGGGGAGTTTCATAATGTGACATGTTTTATATGAAATGGGTTGAAATACAGTTTTTATTACTTAAATTACATGATATGCTTTAGGAACCCCGAGGACCAGTTATGTTATGAGCACGGTATCGTTACTAGAGATTTAGTATTTGGCCATGTGTGCCCACACTATTCATGAGGAGATGCAGGGTGGTCTTAGCCAATTAGCCTCAGTAGAGGGGATACCTTCCCTCAAAGTCTGGACTTTCAGAATGTGGTAAGGCAATCGAATTCCCGCAAGCAAGTTGCGGATGCATACATAGTCGTAGTAGATGTAGACATATGTTTTGACTTAGTCTGGGTTGATATCCCCCAGGGCTAGGTCTAGCCTTCGAGCCGCACAACCCATGCCATGGGGGAAGTAAATGGTGTTAGTCCCAGGGAATGTCTTTTATGCATATATGTAGATTTATGTAAATGATACTATTTATTTACTAAACTGTTTATACCATGGAAATAAGACGAGTATTTTCAACAGTTTAAAGTGAGTACAATGTATAAATGCTCTTTTCAGTTAGATGGAGGATGGATGTTTTCTGTAAACACTTAATGCATGCTGACCACACACTAATGTTAACTTAATCTTCCTTATTGAGAAGTGTCTCACCCCAATATACAATTTATCTTTTCAGGACCATCTCGAGGTCGAGGTTAGTGAATTCCAGGGTGGGTTGTTAGCTAGTTAGATTTTTGTGAGTGTCAGTAAGAACTCTCTTGTAATTAAGTTGGCTTTAAAGCCCTGAGTATGTAATATGAGTGTACATACTGAGTTAGTTCTGGTATTGTACTATGGTTTGTATTATGAATTTTAGAGAGATGTTGATGTAAATTAGTAGCATAGAACTATGGTAATGCATTATGGAGACTATAATGTTTATTTCCGCCGCATTTATACTATGATTACGGTATTAGGGATTCTGACATCACTAAAGTGGCACCCCGGGCCCATGTGGCGGGTTAGGGCACTACACTAGGGTTTTTTTTGTTTTTGTTTTTGGGGAGCCCCCCTTCAAACGACCGTGGATGTGTGCGTGAGGGAAAAGAGGTAGCAGTGCTGCGTGGGTTAGAGAAAGGAAATGAGAGCAACATGGAAGAGGGGCTAGGGCTTTAGAGACCCCTCTACGTCGTAAAGGCTTGCATATAGCCTTTTTATAGGCTTCTTTCCTAAACCCTAAAAAGAGAGCTACTTAAAATGCATGGGCCTTTTTTTTCTTCTTCTTCTTTTCTTTTTACCCTATTATATACTCAGTGGATGATAATAATAATAGTAATAATAATAATGATAACAATAATAGTAATAGCTCCAGTGTTATATTTGCCCTAGACAAAATAGGGTGTCTACAAGTATCTTTAACATTTCTAGGGTAATTTATTGGACATTTCCATTGGTCATCATGAGTTAGAAACTTTAGCCCAACAAGGCAATCTAATAGTAGAAAACAATTGAGGTACATGAGTTTCTATGATGTCAATTATTATGATAAATGTTTTTTTTTTGTCATTCATAATCACATGGTTGAGGAATGGATTACATATCATATGTAGCCTTTAATATTTTGATTAAAATCAATGTATTATTTTGTTAGGATTTAATTGCCATTAGGATCACAACAGTGTTATTGTAGGTATTGTGAAGAGTGACACTATAGACACTCAAAAAATTACTATCGGTACTTTATATTTATTTTTTAGAATATTAAATGATAATTTTATCTTTTAAGTTTTACTTTACAAGTGGAAAGATGAAAAAATAAATTTATTATTTCATTGTGTGAGAAAAATTAAGATTGTCATTGATATTTTCTAGAGTATTAATATTATTTTCCTTTTATCAATCAATCAAAAGAAGTTGATTTAGGTTTCAGACCCTCTACTATATATTGTTGCAAATGTGTTTTTCATACAAATTATTTTGGAAGACAATACCACATCAATAATAATTTAATATTTTTAGCTTTAATGGCTACATAATCCTAATTGTCGTATTTTGATGATAACAACCCATTAGTGGTTCTAAGTGTAACTAATCTTTGCATACTAAGCTGTGACAAGTATAAGTGGAGAAATCATACAGATAAGGGTTTAGGTGCAAAGTTCAAGTGAATACTCTCATAGGCAAAGATCGAGTGGACACTCAAATAGGCAAAGATCAAGAGGACACTCACTTGGGAGATCTTAAGCAGATCCAATGAAGAAAATGTAGAATCATATGTAATGGGGAGTGTTTGAGGTAGTATTTTCTGTAACCCTTGTACTTCTGATTCATGCATGTTTATTAAGTAAGAGTTGATCAATTCCATGTGCATACTAGTGTATAGGATATCACTAAATCATAAGTTTCATACTTATGAGTTTTCAAAGACAAAAACAATAAGTTTTATGAAAATATCCTATACTCAAATGTATTTTAATATAGGACAAGTTTTAATTGATCTTAATATTGTAAACTTTTATTTAGTTGGTCCTGGTTGGGTTAAAACCATGCTTAGGCACCTAAATATCAAGTTTGGGAAGAAACAGGGCAAGCCGTCGATGGTTTGGCCCAAGTGCATCGATGATTTTAGGTAGAGAGGTAATTGGAATTTGGCTTGGAGGAAATCGTCGATGGTTTGGTGGAAACCGTCAACAATTTGAGGGGAAACTTTCAATGTTTTGGGGAATCCGTCGACGGTTTGTGTCGAGATTCCAAACCCAATGGCTATAAACAACTAGTTTTCAAAGTATCAAATTATTTTCTAAGCCCAATGGCCATAAAACAGCTAGTACTCCAAATGGCCTATAAATACAGGCCGAAAGACTTGTTCTAGGATGAATCTTAGTAATTTACATTTAGTGAATATCATTTCCAAGCACACTACATTTTAGTTCATCATCTTTGGGCTCAATATCTCTCTTTCTCTCTAATCTTGTTGCGATTCATTACTTTGAAAGATTAGTGTGAGGTTTTCATTGTATCAAATATTACCTCATTCAAGGATCATTGTTTTTGTAAATCATATTCATATTGTAAGGGTTCTTTGTGAACCAAGTGCTAAAGGGATTTGTTCCCATGTGAAGGCTCTGTGTGAGCATTAAGGGATTTGTCCCCTTAGAAAAGCTTTGTGTGGGTGTAAAGGGATTTTTTTCCCTTGTGGTGTAAAGGCTTCTCCATCCTTGAAGGAGATTGTGTTAGTCGATTGAGAATCCTTGACTGTGTCTCAAGGCGTGGACGTAGGCAAGGGGATGAACCACGTTAATATTGTTTGTTGAGCTTTTCTTCCCTACTCTTTAATTTACATCTTGTGCATGATTTACATTGTATATATTGTTATATAATAATATTTGTATCTTGCCAAGATTTTATATTTTGTAAAGGAAAATAAAAATACGCAAAAGAGTCTATTCACCCCCCTCTAGACTCCACTCTAGATCCAACAATTGGTATCAGAGCAAAACGCTTAATTTATCAAAGTAACTTCTAGAACGAAAAGATCAATGGCATACATAGTGGACACTTCTTCCTAAGGTCAATCCATGGACAAACTACCAAGGTTCAATGGCACCAACTATCCATCATGGAGGAATAGAATGACTATCTTTAGTCAGTCGCATGATCTTGATATATGGGAGGTTATCACAAATGGAGATTTTGTCTTAACCAAGAAAAATAACGAATACAAAGATATTCCAAAGACAAGAACCAAGCTTTCAATTAGCGAAAAAAGGATAGTACAACTCAACTTTAAAACCAAAAATTTTATTTACTGTGCTTTGTGTTGGCCTAATAAGATGTAATCTCATTTGATGATAACAAATCAAGGTTAACATGTTTGTTTAAGTTAAGTTTCAAGGCTTAAGTGTTTTTATGAAATTAAGTGAGTATGCTTGAAGAGCTTGAAGGAAGTTTACACTTAAAGTTATGAGCCATGATGGATATAGAGCTTTAAGTCATGAGGAACATGAAGTTTATTGAAGCATTGATCAAAGCTCAAAAGGATACTAAAATTTTTACAACATGAAACTTATGAACTTGGAGAGTTTTAATCTTGTTAAAGTCTCATATAAGTACTTTGATACTCAATATTGAAGATTGAAGCTCTAAGGAATTTTTATGGACTTAGAGACTTGTTTTTAAATCATGGAAAATATTTTCATGAAGCCTAAATTAAGTTTTCCAAGTTACAAGTTTAAGTTCTTGAGCTAAACTTTGAAAAACAATAAGTGGCTAAGTGGTCAAGCGATTGATGATATAGCATCAGGTGACTAATATGCTACTGACTTTTTTAATAAATGAACAAAAAAGGATTAGGCGACTCAACCATCATGACTAGCCAACTAACCCAGTACTGACTTTCTGAATGCGTTTTTTTTAAAGAGCTCAGGTGACTAACCCTATGGCCCAATTGACTTATATCTGTGTTTTAAACTGTTAACAATGCGAAACTTATTTCTAAATTTGGATGATTTGGTTTCCAAACTCAAAGAAATTTTGGGGAAAATGGTCTAAAATATTTCTACTCTACATAAAGGTATTATTCTCTCAAGTTAGGTAAAACTCACGACACATATACGATTCATATTTTGTGATATATTGCTAAAATTATTTTCTAAATGGCTGCTGTGAGTTCTTCCTGAAACATTGAGAAATTATGATTTGATCTTTTGAAATCCACACTTTATAATTAGATTACTGGTGATATAATCTCAAGCTTCATCTCTTTATTAATTTTATTGAGGTATATTGTGATTCTAATGTGTACAAATCTGCTTTTTTAAGGTGTATTTCTATTGTACAAACAATCTTGTTTTGTTTGTTTTGTTATTGACGGCTCATGGATTTGAATTGTTGCCTAGCAAGAGGGTTGTTTTCATTGGAGAGACATCTCCACCATGAACGGAGAGAGGGTTACTTCACCTGGTAATGAAGTGGAAAGGAAAATCCTCAAAGCGGGTTGCTTGAGGCAAGGACATAGGCTGTTGGCCGAACCTTGTAAAAAATCTTGTATTTGATCTTCTTCTCCCTATCTCTTTTAATTTCCGCAAGATATAACTTGCGTGCATGTTTTATATTCATTAAGAACTTGATGATTATTGGAAACTTGCTAAATATTGAAACTTGCCGAATATTGGGAACTTGTTGAATATTTGGAATTGTGATTTAACCAAGTAATTATCTTAAAGGTTGATTTGTGTTGATTGGATTAAAAAAATCAGAAAAGTATTAATCTTTGAATTTTGGGTTGAAATTTCCAAGGCAAAGTATTTTTGATTGATCATTCTATTAAAGCATAAGTGCTAACAGAATTCAAGTTGCATGACTGAAATTATATCTTAGAAAATCATTGACCATTGCTGAAAATCAGATTTTGAGAATTGATTAACTGAATTAAATGAAGTTTGAGTTTGGATTATATTTTCATATTTCATATTCATATCTAGGATTGCTGATTGGTATAGTATGGTCGCTGTTTAGATATTGTGATTGTGTGGTTGTGGAAGTTTAAATTAAAAATGGTTAAGGTAATCTGAAATTCCACAAATAAATTTTTAATTACCCAATTTACCCCCCTCTTGGGAATACATCTTTAATTTCAATTGGCATCAGAGAGTAGGTTGTAGTAAATCCTAACAAGTAGCTACATAAAGATCCTTAATGACACACATAGGTGTATCCCCTTTTGGTGAAGGCCAATCTTCATCCAAACCTTCCATTTTCTACGGTGTAAACTACACCTTCTGGAAACAACGAATAAGGATATTCTAATCTATGGATTGGAAGGTCTGAAAAGTAGTTATCCATGGTGACTTTATTCCCACTAAGAATGTAGAAAGTAAAGAAGTCCTTAAAGAAAAAATTGAGTTTAATGACATTGATATGAAATAGTTGCAGATAAATTCAAGTGCAATGAATGCACTATATTGTGCCTTAGATGCCAACAAATTCAATAGAATAACGCGATGTAAATCAACTAAAGAAATCTAGGATAAGCTTGAAGTAACCTATGAAGGAATGGTTGTTGTGAGGGATAGTAGAATTGACATGCTCACCAGCGAGTATGAGGCCTTTAGGATGAACCCTGAGGCGTCTATTACTAGTATGTATACTAGGTTCACCCAAATAATTAATTCTCTTAATGCACTAGGAAAGTACTACTCCACATACGAAATGATTAGAAAAATCCTTAGAAGACTTCTATTTGGGAACCTAAGGCCACTACCATAATTGAAGATAGAAACTTGAAAAGTACTTCCCTAGATGAACTTATAGGATCGCTTCTCACATATGAGATGGATATATGAAAGAACTACTGAGGGTAGTACACAAAAGAAGTCAATAGCTCTTAAAGCCTCAAAGGAGAGTTCAGATAATGAAATAGTTGCAAATAAATTCAAGTGCAATGAATGCACTATATTATGCCTTAGATGCTAACAAATTCAATAGGATAATGGGATGTAAATCAACTAAAGAAATCTAGGATAAGCTTGAAGTAACCTATGAAGGAACGGTTGATGTAAGGGATAGTAGAATTGACATGCTCACCAGCGAGTATGAGGCCTTTAGGATGAACCCTGAGGAGTCTATTACTAGTATGTATACTAGGTTCACCCAAATAATTAATTCTCTTAATGCACTAGGAAAGTACTACTCCACATACGAAATGATTAGAAAAATCCTTCAAAGACTTCTATTTGGGAACCTAAGGCCACTACCATAATTGAAGATAGAAACTTGAAAAGTACTTCCCTAGATGAACTTATAGGATCGCTTCTCAGGTATGAGATGGATATATGAAAGAACTACTGAGGGTAGTACACAAAAGAAGTCAATAGCTCTTAAAGCCTCAAAGGAAGAGGACAATGAAGTGGACGATGATGATCTAGCCCTATTTTACTAGACATCTAGGAAAATTCTTTAAAAATATTAAAAGATTTGCTAGAAAATTAAGAGGGTAAAAAATAGATAAGGGTCAAACAAGCTCGAAAGAAACAAAAAATGAACCCCCAACTTGCTATAACTATAAGAAAGTAGGATATATAAAGCCGGACTATCCACAGCTCAAGAAAATGCTAATAAGAAGAAAAAGAAAACAATGAAAGCAATGACTTGGGATGACTCAAGCTCAAGTGACTCAGAAAGTGAATCAAGTGATCAAGAAATTGCTAACCTATGCTTCATGGCGAGAGACAACAAGGTAAATTCTTATTCAACCTCATTTGCTTAATTTAGTGATGAATAGGGTAATAACTCATGTGAGAGTATGCCTTCATATAGCGAAATTCAAGGTGAATTATTCTCTTTGCATAAGGGGTTCATAAAAGTGTCCAAAAGAAACATCACACTGAAAGAACAAAATAAAATGTTAATGAACCAATTAGAGTCATCAAAATCGGCTGAAAAAGAAAAAAAAAGACTCAATTATTGATGAACTTGTAAGTAAAATCAATCAAATGTCTCAAGAACTAGTAAAGTTGCAAGTGAATGGTAAAGGTATAAAAGACTATGAAATGCGTAGTCTTGAGTGTAAAATTGAGGATCAATATAAATTTCATCTACAATTTCACTAGAGGAAAAGAGAATTTTGATAAACTTGTTGGATCACAAAGAATGTCTTTGGATAAAGAAGGCATAGGATTCAATGGAGTTGAGAACAAGAAGAAAAAGAACCTTTACATGGGGTATTTTGTAAAAGCTTCAAAACATTATGCAAGCACATCTTCAACCAATGCATATGAACACACTACTTGTTTCTTATGTAAGGAGAAGGGGCACATAAAGTTTGAATGTCCATACAAGAGAAAGAATGTTAAAATTAAAAAGGTATGGAGAGTCAAAAATAAAATTAAAACATATTCAAAAAGACCTAAAAAGGTTTGGGTACCAAAAGTAACATCTTGAATCCCTTTTTGTAGGTTTGCTGTTGGTCCACACCAATAAAAGACAAATGGTACTTGGATAGTGGATGCTGAAGGCATATGACTAGAGACAAGTCCAAGTTCACCTCACTGACACTAAATGATGGTGTACATGTCACCTTCAAAAACAGTGCTAAAGGTAGAATTATCGAGATTGGTAAATGGTAGGCTCGCCAAGGCTTGGGTCCTTAATACCAAAAATAAAATTTATACTACCTAACAATACCAAGTTCAATAGAAAGTGGGGAAATCGGGTGTCGATCCTCAGGGACTTGAAGCGCAGTTATTAAGCTACTTCCAAATTAGTTTACTACAACCTGTATAAAAGAGAATTAAAAAGGTGGTATTTTTCAATGAGTGAAATCTAATAATCTATTGGAAAACATGAAAAAGAAAGCAAGTAAATCTAAGTTAACGCTAATCCTACAAAGCAGTTTTTATACATGAGTATAGTTTAGGATGTTGTTTTGTGTACTTTAAGTTCAATAACTTTACCATACTAAACTAACCGGAACCTGGCTAAACAATCCCAGGAGCCGTTCGATGGAATAGAGTAGCAAGGGTGCACCATGCGTCTGGAGCACGGTTGAAAAACAGAGTATACTCTATCACAAATGATCATGAGAACCTCTATGGGAGACTGTACCCTAATATGTGTACCTGACCAGAGCAATAGAGGTGCTAATATTGTCACTAAACATCATAACAATCTAAACCATAAATGAAAGTAGTAAAAGAAAGATGTAAATGAAAGCAAGTAAAACGAAAGCATGTAAAAATTCATCCCTTTGCATTCATCACGTCTGTCACTAACACTAGGAAGTACAAAAGAAGATCGCGCAATATACACAGAGAGCACATGAATGCCGCCGGTTGTCATAGGCCGTCAGATACATACACACACCAAAACAGGAATTGAAAACCTACTCTAACTAATCTATAATGATTCTCAATGACATATTAAGTCTATCACTAACCTAAAAGAGGCCAAAGAGGAACCCAGAGCTCGTGTTTATAGTAAATACTTATAGGCTCTAGGGTTTACAAGGTTTGTTTTACAAGTTAGGAAAGTTTGCAGTAAATCTCACGCAAAAGATCATTGCTGTCGACCAAGTCGCCCCTATGTCAATCTTTTGCGCACATTGGTCGAGACTCACGAGAAATCAAGAATTTGAATCTTTAATGTTCTCGACTGTGTTGCACCTTAGGGTCTTGCTAGTTGAGCTGATGGTCGAGACTTGTAGGATCTCGATCTTCAGGAAATCTAACGAACTCAACATAGTCGCCCCTTAAGGTCTCTTAGTTGAACACTTTGTTGAGGCTCTTGGTAATTCCGCTCTCAGTTCAATCTCAGTATCTAGACGTGGTCGCCTTGGAGAGTCATTTGGTCAAACCTTGTAGCATTTTGATCTCACTCTGAACCTTGAAGTCTGTGGTCTAAGACTAAGTTGCCCCTGTGTGTTGCTAGTTGTGCCACATGGTTGAGCATTGTCTTCTTGTCCCTTGATGATCTGAAGCTTTAGGAGCTTGGATGAGCATCTGATTTGAGCTTTGAGTCCTCCAAATCCTCCTTGACTTCTCATAATGCCTAACTCTATGGTTTTAACTTGTATTTCCTGAAAAGACAAACAAACCTTGCATAGCTCTGAACAATAATAACTCTGGACAAATACATAGTAAAATAAGGATAAACAAAGATAAATGAGGGTCTAAAATCATGCATTTTAGGGACTCATCACAACTCTAAACTTACACTTTGCTAGTTCTCGAGCAGAGAAAAATCTAAGAAAACTACCAAATCCTACCTACATCCTTTTTCGTGGGAAACACAGTTGCATTTATTGTATGCAATAAGGCTTTAAACTCCTAGGTTGATCCTAGTGGAAGAGTTCTAGTCTCGTGATGGTTTCTAGGGTGATACCCAAAAACACCAGTTCAGTGAACAAAAGATAAGAACACATGAAGCATAATCATACCATTTTACATACAAAGAAATAACCTTATTACATACAAGTTCCTTTATACATGACTACTATACACACACTCCGCAGAAATTCAATCATGCAAATCTCAACAATACATAGCCATCTCAAGACATAACTCACAGAGAATCAACCCATGATTATAATTCAGAGTTAATACTAGCATGTAAATTCAGGTATGAATAGACCACTTCACAAGGCATGTGTAAGGTATATGATTTGTATCACTCAGAGTTCTCTGGACACCTATAGAACCGTCGTCTTGACTCAGTCTCAATGGTTTATTCCCTCAAAATTCACTCAATAAAATGGGTTCACTCTCATATGTGAGAAAGAGTGTCATGATCCTTCACCCTAGCATCTTCTCACTTACTCGCCACATTCAATCAAGACCACCCTAGATAAACTTATTCCCAGACTAAGCGTGAATTCAGCAAGTGCATTGTTTTGTAGAAGATCCTTCATACGTGCATAATTGTGGTGTCATGTCCTTAGCTTGACCTCATTATATTTGTTTGGAGCAGGTGTATATTTTTTTTTTCATTTCCTCTGCTTATTATTTTTTTTTTCATTTTCTTTCTTTGCATGGTCAGCTAAGACAATCATCACACTCTTATATTGTCTTCATATTTCCAATGGGAATGTAGCTAGAACAGGAGTCCATGGAAAGAGTCTGTCTCTAGAGGTGGCTTGGCTTAACCTTCATATCTTGAGTAAGCTACAAGACCTAGATTTATATCTCCCTACTTAATGTCACCTTTAGGCTAGCAAATGAAAAAACAAAGACTAGTTGGCAAAGGAAATCCAGAAAAAGAAGGAAGGTTGAGTTTTATAAACTTAGAGTTTGACGTCAACAACTCGAGAAATGAACAAACGACTCAACGGTACCTCACAAGGTGTCATAGTCACCACGATTATTCTATCAGTGTTCTCAAAGAACCCTAAGTGCTACAAAACAAGTGTAAGTGTGTTTTTAGCCTCATGAAGTACCTTATAAATACAAGAGTTTACACAGAAGTATTAACCCAAACAAACCACTAGTCAGACTACTTGGAGTAATACCAAGATATCAGCCATGCTATGTGAATTTTACACAACTAATTCACTACATTGTTAGTGAGCATAATGAAATCATGTAACTAAGAAGCCTATGCATGTAACCCTAGGTTATATAGGTGTATTTAGAGGGTATACAATATATGTTAGCATAGCCTGAATAGATAGAGTTCACTGGAAATTTTTCAAAAAATTTAAAATGTGTCATTTTTGTGCATGAAATATGCCATGCAGTGTGCCACCCCTACCCCCAACTTAGAACTTCAGTGTCCTCATTGAAGTTTAGAAAGAAAGATGGAACCCACGCATGAGAGAGGATAGTGCATGGTGCCAGAAATAACAAGCATGCATGCAAAAATACACTGTAGCACAAAAGAGACGTAGTAGCTAAAAGCACCATGTATATTCATTCATATTCAAGGAAATACACTACATAGAAAGAGTAACAAGTACTGAGACTGCCACAGAGACATGGTGAATAAGGACAAGAAAGAAAAGAAAAGAAAAACAAAATTGTGCCGTAGAGGCACAATACAAGACCTAATAGTGAATGACACAGCTACGTTGATTTTAGTCAGAGTTAGAATCAGAATTCGAGTAAGAAGAAAACATTAGTGGTTTGGCCAACGTTGCGTCTCGGGTTGGTTTTATTTCCTATAAGTATTGAAGCCATTGGCGAGAAAGTGGAGGTCGAGACCGATGTGGTTGGAGAACCTAGAGTGGCATTGGCTGGTTAGGCATGGTACCCCTGTTATAGAGACTGGTATGATTGAAATGGATAAGGCAATGTTTGTACACCCGACATGGTCTTCTGGTGCCTTGTGGTGGGGTCGTCAATGGCTTCAGAAGGAGGAACATACAACATGGTGGGTCAGAACACTTGGAATGGAAGTGGATAGGGAAACCGGACCTCATGAAGTCCGGTGGAGAGATGTGGGGGCTGTTTCACAAATGAAAGTGTTGCAAAGTGTGGCGGATGCATCTTCAAGTCTTCATTGGGTTCCCATGGCACCCTTAGAATTTGTGCCAAACTTCTTGCTCGCGAGGCCGAACCTCGTCGTGGTATTTGCCATAGCCGTCTGCATGGTGCCCTTACCACGTTTGTAGCTTCACCCTACACTCCTAAAATCGACCAACCCATCAACAAGGAACCCCATCGTGGTAGAACTCGAAGCCATCACCGCTTGGTAGTAGGTTAAGATGATGCATGGGATGAATGATTTTAAAGATGAATCAGATGGAGACGACATATTCGAGGAAGTGTAATGAAGCAATTGGCTTGCTCCAGTGGTGAGGGCAAAAAGATGGCGACTATGCTCGAGTAGGTGGTAATGAAAAAGCAGGAGGTGAAGAGTTGGGGACGAAATAGGTTTTAAATGACTTTTTGGTGTTCTCAACTAGGGCACACATGACTCGGTGTTGGTCACAAACATGGTCGACCCTCTCAGTATTTCTAAATTTTAGCACAATTCAGGGGCTGGACCTAGTCGCCCATATGTGTGATGGTCGCCCTTTTAGTCGCACCCTAACTTATCCTAAGGTCTACTCTAAAGATTGGGAACTCTACTTAGTCTACCCGAAACAAACTATGGACTCAAAAGGAAAAGAAAAATTATTGGATTGCCTTTTGGAAGCGCTAAGTTTACCATCTTTAGCCAGATGCGCTTAAGCTTATTTCGAACTCATCTTGGTTTTAAGGTGACATTCGACTCCCCATCTTTCTCATCACACGTAGTGTTGCATACCCCTAACTTGTTCTTAGGATGGAAGACCAAATCATGACTTGTAGAAGTTTGATCATCGATGTTTCCTAGTTTAGTCATGGAGGGGTGTTCAAGCTGAAGTGCATTATCCAAAGGATCCCTCCATAGAAGTGAGGGAGCCTCTTCCCCAACAATTGTATCAATCGGGTCATCATCCACAGTTTGGACAACTTTAAGTGCATGTTGGGAGGTAGTAAATATGTTCAGCCTAAGTTGCTTATGGCCCCATGAAATATCCATAATCCCCGTCCTACATTGAATGCAAGCATTGGCTGTGGCTAGGAATGGTTGTCCTATAAGGACAGGGATCAGATTTGTGGAATAATCAATATCTAAAATGATGAAATCAATAGGGTAATGGAATTCTCCCTCCTTTACCACAACATTTTCTACCACACCCTGTTCTACCACACCCTGGGGTTGCATAAGAGATCGATCAGCAAGACTCACTATTATCGAGGTGGGCTTCATCTTCCTAAGGTTAAGTTGTTGATAGGCCGAGTATGAAAGGATGTTCATGCTTGCCCCTAAATCTAAAAGATCCTTATCAATGTTGTAACCGCCAATAACACATGAAATAGTGGGTGAGCCAGGGTCTTTCAATTTAGGACTGAGGTGCCTTAGTATCATTGAGCTCATGTGCTCAGCCTGCTTAACTAAACCATCCATATGCGTCCTTGACTCTTGCTCCTGCGTTGATAAGTCCTTAAGGAACTATGTGAAGGTAGGTGATTGCTTAATGCCATCTAGGAGAGGCTTTTCAATTCTCACTTTTTTAAACATGTCCCAGATGGACTTAGTTGAGGCATCTTTTCTATATATAGAAGGTGCAAGAGGGGTTACAGGATGTGTCACCAAGGGGTCGTGAAAAACCCTACGGGGGGTATAGTGAGGTTTGGCCTTTCCAGTTGTAGGTGTAATACTTAAGGGTTTGTGCATCCAACTAGAGGAAGATAGGGTGCACAAATAAGCGTTAGACGCTGCCCTATTTTCATCTTCATTCTCTCTCTTTCTCAATTGCTCCTTGCCTTGTTTATTTATCAGCCTACCAATTTGGAGGGTGGTCACCACCTGGGTTTGCTCAAGATATGATGAGGGACCAGTTTCCGGTTCACATTCCACCCCATATTGTCCTTTAGGATTCACTAGGGGCTGACTTGGCAACTTGCCTTCGTCTCGTTGACTCAAGGTAGTAGCTAGTTGCCCCAAGGTGGCTTCTAGCTTTGTGATGGATTGGGAGTGAGAGTGAAGGAGTTGCCAATCCCCTTGGTGATCAGTCTCAATGTTCTTAAGGGTTCTCAGCACCATCTCATGAAATGTGTCATATTTAGGCAGAGGTGGAGATGACTGCTGAATGGTTGAAGATCTTGGGGCTGATCAGGATGATTTTGAAAATTTTGGGAAGTACTTTCTCAAAAATTTATGTTGTATGGTGGCCTAGTTGGTCATTGACTTTGGCTCTAAGGACGTTAGCCAATATTTGGCCTTATTCTTCAGAGAGAATGGAAAGACCCTAAGACGAAGGGCATCATCACTAAAATTAGGTATGCAGATGGTGGAGCAAATCTCTAAGAACTCATCTAGATGCTGATAACGATTTTCATTGGGGTTCCCATGAAAGTTGGGCAACATTGAGATGATTGAAGTCTTAATCTTGAATTGCACTACCTGAACATCTAGGAACCGGATGCAGGATGATGACGTGTGTGCGTTAGGCACAAAGTAGTCCCTAAGTAGCCAAAGTGGTTTCTGACGCCCTGAACCTGCCACGTAGGGCTCGGGGTGCCATGTAGGAAAACCTGCATAAATTCCTGTAATAGTATTTGATACCACATACACAACCCGCCCCCAAACTGGGGTCCCGGGTGTTCCTGTCTATAACTGAAAACATAATTATGCAACTGAAGACAAACCACCTCAAAACACATTAGAGTTCTAACTATCCCAATTATGCATATGTGTCTCCATAACATATATTACATCCCAAAGTAGACAAAATATAACATAATCTACTATTTCACCGTACTTACATAAACTAACAAAAGAAACTACTCCTAGCCCCGTAGCACACTAGGACTGATTCCCTGTAAGACCTGCAATATAAGATAGATATTGGGGTGAGACACTTCTCAGTAAGGAGGATCAGATTATCATCACTGTGTGGCTAGCATGAGTTTTAGTGTGAACATAATATTTCCATTTATATAATTGAATAGGAAATAACCATTGAAAACTGTACTCACCTGTATAACTGAAAATACGTATATTTTCCTGTATAACATAATTTGGCTCAATATAGCCTATTTCTCATAAATTTACCAATATATGCATAGAAGAACCAACCTCTTGGGCCATTGAACGAACGAAATGCTTCCGCCTCATGACGGGATGTGCTGCCCGAAGGCAGGACTTAGCATATGGCCGACTGACTAATGCTAAGTAAAATGAACTGATCTGTAAGTACCATTTGCCTACCCTGTCCCAAAATGTACCTCGGCTGTACCCAGGCCAAATGAACTTTTCCCTACCACACTTTCATACTAGTGTGGTTGCACTCCCTCCTGATTATAGTTATGGTACCGTGCTCACATTACATATATCCCTCAGGGTTCTTAATCAATATATTGCAAGTTACGTACTAAAAACTATAATAAAATCTCATTTCCATATATCAGTATAAAACATGCCATATTATATCTTGGCATCGTGCTGCTGTTTCATAACCCTGTATACAACTATTATTTTATAACTCAGCATATAGCCTCCATTTCATAACTCAGCATATAGTTGCCATTTCATAACCCAGCATTTAGCTATCATATCAGTATATCACAACCGACATATAGCCACCATATTATTATATCACAATTGGCATATAGCCACCATATCATTATATTATAACTGCACAAATCTGTCATAACATATACTGATAAAATCATATGATTAAACTCTCATATTTAATCATACCATAATACTCGTTCTCATGCCACATAATTTTGAATGATAAATTATAATACAATAATCTACCCGGGGAAACATATAATTTTTTGAAAACCATGGTACGATCATCTCTAGGGTTTTATTTAACACAAACTATATGTTTTACAGGAAAAAGGAGATGATTAACCCATTCACTTTAGTTTTTCCCAAATACGTATAATACCCAAAACTATCATTTTCATAAGCCTAATTTGTTTGAAAAATCACATATACCGTTTATAAAATAATTACCTGAGTTTAATTGGTTCATAATTCAAAAAAAGTTGACATAATCTAATCCCTTTACCTGTTCTTGAAAAATCTACCTAAAACCTTCATAACCGAAAACCCTAACTGTTTAAATCTTTTGAGGATCGACGACCTATGAGCTGGGAGGAGGGAGAGAAGATTGGAGAACACAAGGAAGCTTGAGAGAGCTTTAGAGAGAGAAAACCTCAAAACCCTAGGGGAGAGAAAGAGAGAAAAAGAGAAATTATTTTTATAAAAAAAAATGAGCTCACTTCTATTTATAGGCAAGCTGGCCCACATGAAATCATTGACGATTTGGCCATTTACCAACCCAAATTCTTCTTTAGAAACCTATCGATATTTGAAACCATCGACAATTTTATGAGACTCCCTAAACTCCCTAAAACCGTTAACGGTTTGGTCTTGTGCCAAACCGATTTCCTCTTTTCTTTCCTATTTTATTTTCTTTTTCTTTTTTCTTTTATTTTATAGGTTCGGGTTCCTACATCCTCCCCTCATAAAAATTTCATCCTCAAAATTTACTAACTAACTTTCACCATAATCACTGGATTATCACTGATTTGCTGGACCGACTCTAGTAAGAGCCGGTGGCCACCCACATAGTAGCCCCGTCCCAAGTTTATTAATTATCCTCACTTATGGTGGAGGAATACCGTGGTTACATACAATGTTTGTGGGAGATTACAATGAGTATTCAAAACTCTCCCAAATACCATCCATATACTAAAACTAGAAATAAACAGATAGCTATACAAAACTATACACAAAACCAAACACCTACCTAGACTGTCATACTTACTTGAACCGTTATACCCACTTGCCTAGTGTTGGTTCTTGTTGAATAGCTGTGGGTACTTTTGATGTATTTCCTTTTCCAAATCCCATGAAGCTTCCTCCACTGCATGATTAGGCCAAAGAACTTTCACTAGTGGGATCTTCTTATTACGCAGTTCCTGTTCCTTACAGTCCAAAATCTGAACTAGCACTTCCTCGTAGGATAAAGTATTGTTGATTTCCAAGAATTCATAACTGATCACATGCGAGGGATTGGGGATGTACTTCCTCAACATCAATACATGGAAGACATTGTGCATTCTAGACAATGCTTGGGGTAATACTATTCGGTACGCAATCAAACCAACCCTTTTCAGAATCTTGAATGGTCCAATGTATCTAGGGCTTAGCTTACCATTCTTTCCAAACCTCATAACCCATTTCATAGGAGCAATCCTTAGAAATATATTATCCCATACTGCAAACTCTAGCTCTCATTGGCGTGTATTAACATAGCTCTTCTGTCGAATTTGAGTTGTTTTAATTCGTTCCCTGATGAGTTTGATCTTCTCATAAGTCTGCCAAATGATCTTTGGCCCCAAAATATGTTGCTTGCCAACCTCATCCTAGTATAATGTAGATCAAAACCTTCAACCATACAATGCCTCATATGGTGCCATTCAATACTAGCCTCAAAGCTATTATTGTAGGCGAACTCCACTAGCGGTAAATACTGAAGCCAACCGCCTCCGAAATCCAGCACACATGCCCTCAACATATCCTCTAATATCTGGATCATCCTTTTTGACGATTCATCTATCTGAGGGCGAAACATTGTGCTAAAAATAAGTTGAGTTCCCAAAGCTCTCTACAAACTTTTCCAAAATTAGGAGGTGAATTGAGGGTCCCCGTCTGAAACAATGGACACTGGTATACCATGCAGTCTCACTATCTGTTAAACATATATCTCTATCAGTTGGTTCATGAAGTAGTTGAATCTAATAGGAATAAAATGATCAACCTTCATCAGATGGTCAACAACCACCCCGATAGTGTTCTGCCCATGAGGTTCGGATGGTAATCCTGTGATGAAGTCCATGGAAATGTGCTCCTACTTCCACTCAGGAATGAGAAGTGGTTGCAATGGTCCTACTGACCTTTGATGCTCAACCTTCACTCACTGACATGTCAGATACTGCTCTACAAATCTGGTTATCTCCCTTTTCATGTTATTCCACCAGAATGATTCCCCCAGATCCCTGTACATCTTAGTACTCCCTGGATGCACTATATAGAGAGAGCGATGTGCCTCCTCTAGAATGGTTCATTTAATCTTCATGTCATTTGGTACACATATTCTGGTATGAAATCTCAACACCATGTCATCTGAGACATTGAAATCTACCCTCAACCCACTTTGTACTTCACCCGTCATCTTCACGAGTTCTGCATCTCCCATTTGAGCTGTCCTAATCCTTTCTACTAAGGTCAGTTGAATTACTAGGATAGCGATGAATGCCTGGTGATTTCCTTCCATTATCTCCAAACCAAGCCATTTTAGGTCCATCCAAATCTAATGCTGAACTACCACTGTTGATACCAATGCGTTCACAAACTTCCAACTTAGCGCATCTACTACCATATTGGCTTTTCCTGGGTGGCAACTGATGGTACAGTCATAGTCTTTTATTAGTTCTAGCCACCTTCTCTGTCTCATATTTAGTTCTTTTAGCATGAAGAAGTATTAGAGACTTGAAGAATTATATAAATTAAGTAAATAAAAGAAAGGAGAGAAGGATTTTTCAAAAGGGACTCAGCAGGGTTTTGTCGACGAACACAGGGCGCTCGTTGATAAGCAGCCTTCTTGGGCTTGTCGACATGGACTCGTGTCTCATCTATGAGAACTTACTGAGAGGGGTTTAGCAGAGCCTGGATTTCATCAACGAGGGCTACAAGTCTGGCGACGAGCTCCCTTTATGGACTCGTCGACGAGGTAAGGTGTCTCGTCAACGAATCCGCATTTTATAAATACACCAACCTCGAGATTTTAGCGTGAATTTTTGCATGAAACTCTCTCTCTCTCTCTAAACCTAATCTTTCTCTCTCTCTCTCTCTCTCTCTCTCTAGATTTTTGGCTTCGATACTCGCTGGTTCGACGATCGAAAGTCGCCATGCCACTCCTGGGAAGATTTTATTCAAGTCTGCTGGAGTAGTTCGTTGGTTAGGCCAACTTGGGCACCATCCTAAAATCTAGGTGAGTTGGTTATTTTGAGTTTTATAAGGTATTTGGTGTTTCTGGACTGAGGAAAATGCTTTAGATAGAATAATATTGAAGTTTTGTTTAGAAAAATGTAATTTTAGGGTGTTGAGTTGGGAACACCACAAGAGTAAGTTTGGTTAATTTTATAGGCTTCTCAGTAAGCTAGGTAAGGGGATAAATTAAGTTAGAATTTTTCATGGAATTATTTATTATTATACAACATTTATTTTCAGGAAAATATGTATATTATAAAACTATGATTATAAATACTACTATTGAACATGGAAATGATTTGAAAACATTTTATAAGAAAATATGAGTTCAGAGCAAGTTATGAGTTTAGAAGGCTACTTACATTTGTGTGGCATGAGTATAATATTCCCATGAAAATTATGTTATATTGAAATATTATAATTTTTCCAAGATAAGCATATTATACCAGTTTTCAGGAAAACCATAAAAATAGTACAAGAACTATGGTTTTACGAATATTTTGTTGAACAATGCAAGAATTTCATGAACAAGTATGTTATGATAAGCCGACATAAATGCCATGATTTACATGTTATGATATGTCGGCGCAAAAGTCATGATTTTCACGTTATGATATGATGGCACAAATGCCGTAATTATGCATGTTATGTCAAGATTCAAGAAAATATTATTATGTCATGTTTTATTCTGAAATATGAAACTGCTATGTTTCAATATCATGAAATGTATTATATGTTATTAGAACCCGGATAACTTAGTTTAGTTTCACGAACCACGGTACTGTAGCTATATGTTCACAATTATGAATATGTTAATGCTACCACACATTTTATGTAAAGTGTGGGAGATGGTAGTCGGTGTGGCTTTATGGGAGTGTCGTTGTTCCCCTGGTAGTCCGGCACAGGTGGAACAGTCCCATCGTACTTATACACCTATGTTTTACTTAGCATGGTTGGCCAGCCATTGCTAGGTCCCGCCTTTGGGCCACATAACCCTGTCATCTGGGGGGCAAGACAGGACGACAACTAACTATTTATCCTAGGTAATAATTCAAGTTATATATGGTTATACAAGATGATTTTTCAGTACATAAATTTAGTATGTTAAACTATGGTATGTTAAATCATGTTTTATTTAGATATGATACAATTGTTTATACCATATATGAATTATGTACTGTTTATATGTATATCATGAAAAATACTCATGTTGCCACACACTAATATTAGTTTATCTCCCTTACTGAGAGGTGTCTCACCCCAGCCATACAAACATTTCAGGAAATCCAGGTAGAATGGCGGATAAAGCTCCGCAGTGGTAGGAGTTGACCAAACTACCTTGTCAAAAGGGTAGATAGGTGAGATAGGGTCAGATGGGTTTTTGTGAGTATGACCCTAGGATACTCTTTGGGTCTTTTGTGGATGACTGTATATATATATAAAATAGATTCAGTAGAACTCTTGTATGGTTTCTGGTGTTTTATGGTATGTATGTAATTTAATGTTTTCCGCTGCTTAGGTATTAGAGTTGTATGACAGATATATCCCTGGTACCCATGGGTTCAGGTTGATCACGACTATGAAAACTTAGCAAGATTATTATGTATGTTATTATGTGGATATATATATATATATATATATATATATATGTGGCATTACAGTTTGGTATCAAAGCCTAGGTTGTTAGGTTCTGTAGACTTTAGAGTGCAGCGAAAACAATACCAGAGTATAGGAAAAAGGATTGGAGGTTTTGTTCTGCAGTTGGAGAGAGGACTTTTGTGATCGTTTCTGTGTGTTTTTTGGGGTGACGAATTTAGGAAAGCCATAGTAAACTTTTGTTAGGTTGTGTTTCTAAAGTGTAGGATTAAATCATGATCTTTTTTATGGTTATCCTAGTGATGATAGGTGGATCTGGTAATTGGTCTGTTCCGATTCTAATAGGTGCACCTGACATGGCATTTCCAGGATTAAATAATATTTCATTTTGGTTGTTGCCACCAAGTCTCTTGCTCCTATTAAGCCCAGCCTTAGTAGAAGTGGGTAGTGGCACTAGGTGGACGGTCTATCCGCCCGAATTTCCCTAATCCTCACTTCGGGAAGAACTTGAAATTCTTTTTCCTTTCCGCAGGGACCAGGAGATTGGATCTAGTCGTAAGAAGAATGCTTGGTATAAATAACTCACTTCTTGGTTTTCGACCCCCTCAATCACTATGAAACGAACGCCCCCGATCAGTGCAATAGGATGTGTCTATTTATCTATCTTTTGACTCGAAATGGGGAGCAGGTTTGAAAAAGGATCTTGAATTAAGATAAGGATGTCAAGGTAGAAGGGATACTAAGAGTTTTGGTTAGACACGTAAATTACAAGGGTAGGGTCTCTAAGTCACGATTATTGTATTTTTAGGATGGGCTCAAGTGGTGGTAGTGCTCATTCGAGCGATGGTGAGGGTGCAGGGCCCTCGGGTGCAGGAGGGGCTGATTCAGATGCAGTATTACGCAGTGTGGCTCAATAGGTCATGGCTGAGATTGCACGGAGCTCCAGGGAGCAGAGAGGCCCGTCTCTGGGCCTTGGGTGTATGATAAATTCACCAAGATGAACCCTCTGGCATTTTTAGGAGGAGTTGATCTTGCGGTCGCCAAAAACTGGATGCAGGAAATTGAGAAAATTTTGGTAGTACTACAGTGCACTGAAGAGTAAAGGGTCTTATTTGCCACTTATAAATTGACAGGAGAGGATGAAAGATGGTGGACTATAGTAAAACTATTGGAGGAACAGAAGGCGGTGCCTATGGCTATGACCTGGTGTCATTTTAAAGATTTTTTCTTTGATAGATGCTTTTCGACCACTATCAGGGAGGCCAAAGTAGAGGAGTTCTTGAATTTGAAGTAGGGACAGCAAATAGTCCAGTAGTACGCAACGAGACTTATAGAGTTGTTTTGCTTCGCCCCATACATTATACCCGATGAGGCAAAGAAGGCAAGAAAGTTTGAAAGAGGTTTAAGGAGAGAAATATACAAACAGGTAGCGATGTTGAAAATGTAGGACTTTGCTGAATTGGTAGATAGAGCAACTATGGCTGAGGCCGATGAGCAGATGGGTGCAGAGGATCAAGGACAGAAGAAGAGGTCCACACCTTCAGGCTTTCAGTAGGGATCTAGTCGAGGCCAGTGGAGGAGAGGAAATTATGGTAGAGGACGAAGGGAAGAGATTGGGGGCCGTGAGGTTCAAGGAGTGCATATTGACCCTTTATGTCAAACATGTGGAAAAAGACACTCTGGAGAGTGTCAAGCAAGGAGAGGCATCTACTATCGCTGCAATAGATTGGGACATTTGGTACGAGATTTCCCTACACCACCTGGTGCCGCTCTTTCTCCCACACTGCACTAGGGAGGTTATCTGGTGCCTTGTGGAGTCTAGTAGAGGAATGTAGCTCTGATAAGGGTTTATGCTTTGATCTCAAAAGAGGCGGAGGCTACAGACGGCGTCGTGATAGGTACCCTTATTGCTTTATCATATCAAGTTATTAGTTTATTTGATACAGGTGCTACAGACTCTTTTGTGTCTACGAAATATGTTAAATTGTCTGGTGTTGAGATACAATTATTAGATGTGGAATTGTTAGTAGCCACACCGATAGGGTTAGTGGTGAAGTGTCATAGGGTGCTCAGGGGCTACGCAGTAGAAATTCAGGGGAGTGTATTATCAGCTGACCTAATTGTGCTCGATTTGCATGGATTCGATGTATTACTGGGTATGGATTGGGTTGCTACTAACCATGCTAGTATCTGTCATCTGAAAGAAGTTATTTTCAGACCACCAAGAAAGCCAAAATTCATATTTGTGGGGTCGCAAGTGCATTCCTCGCCTCAGTTAGTGTCAACTATGCAGGCGAGAAGACTACGTCTAGAAGGATCTCAGGCGTTTATAGCCTACGTAAAGGAGGTGTTAGGAAATGAATTGAAGCTTATCAATACACCAGTGGTTAAGGAGTTTTTAGACATTTTTCCAGGGGAACTAATTGGGTTGCCTCCCGACCTCGAGATAGATTTTACTATTGACTTACTTCCAAGGACGACGTCGATCTCTAAAGCTCCTTACCTACTGGCTCTAGTAGAATTGGGAGAATTAAAGGATCAGTTGCAAGATTTATTGAATAAAGGGTTTATCAGACCTAGTGTGTTGCCCTGGGGAGCTCCAGTTTTACTTGTGAAGAAGAAAGATGGGTCTGTGAGGATGTGCATAGATTATAGAGAAATAAACAAAGTAACAATTAAGAACAAGTATGTACTACCCCGTATAGATGACTTATTTGATCAGGTTTAGGGTACATAGGTCTATTCCAAGATTGACCTTAGGTCAGGTTATCACCAGGTGAAAGTTAAAACTGAAGATAATTTAAAGGCAGCTTTTAGGACCAGGTATAGGCATTATGAATTTCTAGTTATGCCATTTGGTCTAAAGAATGCTCCTGCTGTATTCATGGATTTGATGAATAGAATATTTTATCATTATTTAGACTAGTTACCTGTGGTTTTCATTGATGACATACTGGTCTACTCGAGGAGTTTTGAGGAGCATGAGACGCACCTAAGGCTAGTATTTCAGATGCTCAAGGAAAAGAAATTGTATGCCAATTTTAGCAAATGTGAATTCTGGTTAGAGAAAGTTGCATTTCTGGGGTATGTTATTTCAGGGGATGGAATTTCAGTAGATCCTAGAAAAATAGAGGCGGTAGTGAATCGGGTCAGGTTGAGAAATGTTCAAGAAATTAGGAGTTTCTTAGGACTGACAGGTTATTACCGTCGGTTTGTAGAAGGATTTTCAGCATTGTCAGGGCTTTGACGTGACTAACTCGAAAGAATGTTAGGTTTGAATGGGACGACAGTTGTGAGCCGAACTTCTAGGGGTTGAAGCAGAGGTTTGTCACAACACCAGCATTGACTATTCCATCAGGAGGTGATGGTTAGGTGATCTACTGTGACGCGTCTTTGAGGGGGCTGAGACGTGTTGTCACGACCTGCTCATTTTTCCACATATTTTTTTTATATATATTATCAATATCACATATCCCATATTTCAGCTCAGCAGGTCACAATCCACCTGGACCCGTAGGCACCAGGGATATATTAGAACATAAAGCAGAAGCCCTAGCAGCAGAAAATATACAAACATGTACATCTCAATACCATATACCACAATATACCAGAGTTACTACAATCACTGTATTTTCATATATACATCCCAAAAATAAAACTTAGGGACATTTCCACAAAATCCAACTGTCCCTGCAAAACTTACCCTTCAAAAAGGGCAGATAGACCGTACTATATCAGTGGGGCTTTTCCCGCTCTCCTATCCGGGGCTCCTGAAAAGTTAATAAGATTTAGGGGCGAGACACCTCTCAATAAGGGAAATAAACTAATACTAGTGTGTGGCAACATGGGTATACCGTGTTCTACATATACCTTACATATCATATTCAGTACTCTTTATCAAATCTAGGAAAACATATGTATATCAAAACATGGCAGAACATACGACATTTCATAAGCATATCTCATCTCATATTATAATAATGACATAAAACAATCCTTGTAGGTTAGCTGGCTGTTGTCATGTATTACGCTCACATGACTGGGTTATGTGGCCCGAAGGTAGGACCTGACAATGGTTAGCCGACCACTGCCAAGTCAAACAGTAGTCTGTAGGTTCGATGGGTCTACCCAGACTGGTCCGTACACCAGGGGTGATAACAGCACACTTATTGAAAATAACCACATCGACCATCCAATCTCACACCACTCCGTACAGTGGCGTTAACACAAATATCATGATCACGAAGACCATGGACACATAGCAATGGTACCGTGCAAGTGCTAGCTTAGACCAAGCCAACCAGGTTCTGATATCATATACATATACTAAAATCGTGATATATGGATAACTTATATCATTAATTATCAAATCATTCATATCATTTTTCACATATACATATATCATGAAAATCATCGGCCCATACGCTGGTATTTCAAATTTTATCATAGCTCGGCCTGTACACTGGCAAATCACATAGCACAGCCCATACGCTGGCAAATCACATAGCTCAGCCCGTACGCCGGCAAATCATATAGCACAGCCCGTACGCTAGCAAATCTCATCCACATAGCACGGACCGTATGCCGGCAAATCACACACACACACACACACACACACACACACACACACACACACATATATATATATATATATATATATATATCTCGGCCCGTACACCGGTTTTCCATCATAGAAATCCATATCATCCCCATTCCCAGAAAACAATATTTCACAACATTTTTATACTCATGCCATACTGAACAAATTTTCCACATATTCAACATATCATCATTTAAACAGTATTTTCCAAATATAAATCATATATATAAATATATTTATTTTTCCTGAAACCAGATGCTACATATATATACATGCATTTTCTCAAAACAAAACTAGCTTAGTTTATCCCCTTACCTGACTCCTGCAAAGCCCCTAAGAAAATCTTCCCTGCACCCGCAGGGTTCCCAACTCAACAACCCTGGAAACGAAAACTCGTAGAATTAAAGTTCAGTATTTTCGTATGCACAACATTTTCTACAACTACCATTAAGTCAAATTCGGTTTAAAAAGCCTTACCTCAACTTAGGAATGATTCCCAACGTTCCCAGTCAACATCCTTGGAAATGAAAACTCCCAGTATTAAACTTTAATATTTCAACACGTATATCACTTTCTTTAACTGTCAAAAATCCAAATATTGAGTATAAAGCCTTACACTGGATTTGGGATGAAATCCAACTTCGTTTCCCTAACGATCCGCTCCGGCAGGTTTGGAGAGAACTTAGCCAGGAGCGTCGTGGTGGCTTCGGTATGTCGATCCGGCTCGGAATCGAAGAGAGAGAGAGAGAGAGTCGTAGGAGAGAGAGGAGAGAGAGAGAGCACTTCCAAACTTAAAGCAAGCTTCTTGGAGAAGCTTGCACTATTATGTATATATATATATATATATATATATATATTAATATCATACTAACTATTAATTAAAGCAAGCTTCCTAATACAATTATATATATATATATATATATATTAATATCATGATAACCATTAATTAAACAAAGCTTCTTGGAGAAGCTCACTTTAAGATAACTTACATTTATTATATATATCATTATTACTTTTAACTTATATGTATTACATATATATCCTAATAACTTATATATATATATATTTTCCTTATCATACTATTCATTTTACTTGTTAATTTAATTAATTTAATTTATTTTATTGTTTTATTATTTTATTGTTTTATTATTATTATTATTTTTTTAATTTTATTTTTCCCGGTTACTACATTCCTCTTGCCTTAAAAGAATTTCATGCTCGAAATTTACTGTTCCCGTAACTCGCCATCCTTTAACCAGGAAAAAGGGTCTACTCATTTTATTACCTACCCTCACTTATGGCGGAGGAATACTGTGGTTACATTTCAAGTCTTGGGAGATTACATATATACAAAAAAAAATTTCTCCCAAAACTAAAGTACTACACTATTCAACCATTACATGTACCTGCAACAGAAAACTACTTAACTATTTGCATTTATCCACTCAGACCTTTTGAAATAAATGCAGATACCTCTGCTTCATCTGCTCCTCGGACTCCCAAGAAGCCTCTTCTACTACATAATTCCTCCACAAGACTTTTACTTGAGGAATCGTCCTGTTACGTAGCTCTTGCACTTTCCTATCCAGAATCTGTACTGGTACCTCCTCATATCCCAGTGAATCACTAAGCTCCAACTCATCATAACTGATGACATGAGAAGGATCTGGAATGTATTTCCTTAACATAGCCACATGGAATACGTCGTGGATCCTGGACAACATCGGAGGTAAAGCTAGCCTATAAGCTACCGGACCCACTTTATCTAGAATCTCAAATGGACCGATAAACCTAGGACTAAGTTTACCCTTCTTCCTAAAATGCATAACCCCTTTCATCGGAGCTATCTTCAGAAACACATGATTACCTATATCAAATTCCAGATTCTTGGGGTGATTATCAGCGTAACTTTTCTGTCGGCTCTGTGCTGCACTAATCCTGTCCCTAATAAGCCGAACCTTATCACGTGCTTGCTGCACAAGCTTTGGCCCTACTACTCGCCACTCACCCACTTCATCCCAAAACAAAGGAGATCGACATCTCCTACCTTATAGAGCCTCAAATGGGGCCATGCCAATGCTGGACTGGTAACTATTATTATACACAAATTCTACTAATGGCATGAACTGAGTCCAACTACCCCCAAAGTCTAGTACGCACGCACGCACGGAGCATATCCTCTAATGTATGTATCACCTTCTCAGTCTTCCCATCTGACTGAGGATGGAATACCGTACTAAACGATAACTGAGACCCCAGAGCCTCCTGCAGACTCCTCCAAAATCGTGATGTGAATCATGGGTCTCAATCCGACACAATAGATACAGGCACCCCATGAGAACGTACTATCTTCTGAATGTAAATCTCCGCCAAATGGCTAAGGGAGTAGCTGATCTTGATAGGAATAAAGTGGGCGGTCTTCGTCAACCAATCAACAATCACCTAGATGGCATTCTGGCCATGCAACGCCGTCGGTAGTCCTGACACGAAGTCTATTGATATGTGATCCCACTTCCACTCTAGGATAAATAACGGCTACAATTGCCCTGCTGGCTTTTGGTGCTCAGCTTTCACCTGCTGGCATGTCAAACACTGCGCTACATACTCGACGATCTCCCTCTTCATACCACTCCACCAGTATGACTATCGCAGATTTCTATACATCTTCGTACTACTGGGATGAATTGTATACAAAGATCTGTGAGGTTCCTCTAGAATGATCTTCCTGATCTCAGTATCGGCAGGAACACATAATATGGAACGAAACTACAAAGCTCCATCATCTGTAATAGTGAACTCCTCCCCCTACCCACTCTGTACTTTATCTATCACCTCTGCTAATTCTGGATCCTCCTTCTGAGCGGCTTTAGAGTAGGCTGTACCACTAGGCTAGCAATACATACTGGGAGATCACTCTCTACTAACTCTATGTCGAGTTTCTCCAGATCCATCATGATCGGATGCTGGATCCCCATAGCCGCCAACATTGGCTCCCTGGATTTCCTACTCAATGCATCAGCTACCACGTTCGCTTTCCCTAGGTGATAACTGATGGTACAATCAAAATCCTTAATCAGCTCCAACCACCTTCTCTACCTCATTTTCTGTTCCTTCTGTGTGAAAAAATACTTTAAACTCTTGTGGTCAGAGAAAATCTCACACTGCTCGCCGTACAGGTAATGCATCCAAATTTTCAATGTGTGCACCACAACAGCTAATTCAAGATCAAGGGTAGGGTAGTTCTTTTCATATTATTTTAATTGCCGGGACGCATACGCAACTACCCTGCCATGCTGCATCAATACACAACCAAGTCCTTTCAAGGACGCATCACTGTAAATGGTATACCCCTCACCCCCAGACGGGATGATCAACATAGGCACTGTGACTAACCTCTACTTCAGCTCTTGAAAACTCTGCTCACAGCTGTCATCCTACTCAAATTTGACATTCTTCCTCGTGATTCGTGTCAAGAGCCCTCACAAAGTTGAGAATCCCTCAACGAAACGACGATAATAGCCAGCTACCCCTAAGAACTCTTGATCTCCTGGACATTTCTCGGTCTAGCCCAATTCACTACTGCCTCAATCTTGCTGGGATCCATAGAAATACCGTCTCCAGATATAACATGCCCTAAGAACATGACCTTCTCTAGCCAAAATTCACATTTACTGAACCTGGCGTACAACTTCTTTTCCCGAAGTGTCTGCAAAACCTGCCTCAAGTGCGTCTCATGCTCCTCATAGTTCCTAGAATAGACCAGTACATCATTAATAAAAACAACAACAAACTGGTCTAGGTATCGGTGGAAGACTCTATTCATCAAGTCCATAAATACCGCAGGAGCATTCGTCAATCCAAACGGCATAACGAGAAACTCGTAATGCCCGTACCGGGTCCTGAAGGCCGTCTTCGAGACGTCTTCTGCCTTCACTTTCACCTGATGGTAGCTGGATCTAAGGTCAATCTTTGAATACACCCGTGTACCCTAGAGCTAGTCAAACAAATCATCGATACGGGGTAGAGGGTACTTGTTCTTGATGGTCACTTTATTAATCTCTCTTTAGTCTATACACATCCTCATAGTCCTGTCTTTTTTCTTCACAAATAGAATAGGGGCTCCCCACGGAGATACACTGGGTCGTATGAAGCCCTTATCAAGTAGATCTTGCAACTGATTTTTTAATTCTACCAATTCTACTGGCGCCATTCGATAAGGTACTTTGGAAATAGGCGATGTACCTGGAAGTAAATCTATGGAAAAATCTACCTCTCGATCGGGTGGCAAGCCCAATAACTCATATGGGAAAACATCTGTAAACTCCTTTACTATAGGTGTGCTAGCAAGTTTCAATTCATTTTTTGACATCTCTTTCACCACAGCCACAAACTCCTAACACCCACTTAGTAATAGTCTCCTGGCCTGAATAGATGAAACTAGTTGAGGCGGAGATTATACTTGCAACCCTATGAACTTAAATTCTGCTTCCCCCAGAGATATGAATATCACTTCTCGTGCATGGCAATCTATGCTAGTAAAATTAGCTGCTAGCCAACCCATGCCAAATATAGCATCAAACCCGTGCATGTCTAACACTATCAGATCAGCAGACAAAGTCTTTCCTTGAATATCAACTGGGCAACCTCGAAGCACTCTACTACACCTCACTACCGACCCAGTTGGTGTAGATACCAACAATTCAACATCTAATGACTGTGTTTCAGCCCCACATAATTTAACACACCCCAAAGACATGAACGAATGTGTAGCTCCAGAATCAAACAAAGTAATAACTTTAAAAGAAAGCATAATGACCATACCTATCACCACGTCACCCGCCGTCTCAGCCTCACTTGGCGTCAGAGTAAACACCTTAGCTGGTGTCGTATTCCTCTGCTGACCCCCACGTGGCGCCTAATAGCCTCCCTGGTATGGTTTAGGAGCTGGAACTGCATCTAGTGGAGTAGGGCAGTCTCGTACCATGTGCCCCGATCTACTACAGCGATAGCACACCAAAGCTGCATCTGGTGGGGTAGGACAATCTCGCACTATATGCCCCGATCTATCGCAGTGATAGCATACTACACCACCAGCTCGACACTCTCTCCTGTGCCTCCTACCACAAGTCTGACAAACAGGAGGGCCCTGCCCTGTCTGCACCTCGCGTCCTCCCCTCTCCTGCCTCTGCCCTCTTCCATGATTTCCTCTCCTCTACTGGCCCGGTCTATGACCTTACTGGTAGCCAATAGATGCAGATCTCTTCCTCTGTCCCTGCTCTTCTGCATCAAGACGCTCACCAACCTTTGCCAAGGCTGCCCTATCAACTAACTCATCAAAGTTCTGGATCCACAGCACCACTACCTGCTTGAATATACTCCGCCTCAAGCCTCTCTCAAACTGCCTCGCCTTCTTCACCTCATCAGGAACAATGTATAGGGGGAAACAAGAGAACTCGATAAAATGTGCTGCATACTGCTGGATGGATAGCTATCCCTGCTTCAGACTGAGGAACTCTTCTACCTTAGCCTCCCTCATAGTAGCTGGAAAATACCTGTCAAAGAATAGATCTTTAAACCGATCCCATGTCATAGCTATTGGAGTCACCCTCTGCTGCTCCAATAGTCTCACCACAGTCCACCACCTATCAGCCTCTCTTGTCAATCTATAGGTGGCAAAGAGGACCCTCTGTTCCTCAGTACACTGCAGTACAGTCAAGATTTTCTCGATCTCCTGCATCCAGTTCTTAACGGCTACATGATCAACTCCGCCTGAGAACGCTGGAGGATTCATCTTCATGAACTTCTCTATGGTGCACCCCTGGCCTGCAGATGGACCACTCTGCTCCCTTGAACTCCTAGCGATCTCAGCCATAACCTGCTGAGCCACGCTACATAATACCACATCAGAGTCGGTCCCAGCTGTACCTGATGGTCCTGCTCCATCATTGCCACTCGCATGGGCACTATTTCCTTCTGGATACATCCTGGAAAATAGCAGTTGCAATTCAGTAATCCTATCCTCATAATTTACCCACCTATCCTCACCACTTATCTCAACATTTCTAACTCATTTCTAATCCCCAGTCCTACATTCTAGGAACACAACCCGACAATAGCTTACTATGGTTTTCCTAAAATCGTCACCCCAAGAAAAACACAGAAACTACCACGGAAGTCCTGCTTCTAGACTGTAGAACAAAACCTCAAATCCTTTCCTAAACTCTGGTATTGTTCCTGCTGCACTCTAAAGTCTACAGAACCTAGCAACCAGGGCTCTGATACCAAGCTGTCACAACCTGTTCATTTTTCGACATATTTTTTTTTTTATATATATTATCAATATCATATATCCCATATTCCAGCTCAGCAGGTCACAATCCACCTGGGCCTGTGGGCACTAGGGATATATTAGAACATAAAGCAGAAGCCCTAGTAGCAGAAAATATACAAACATGTACATCTCAATACCATATACCACAATATATGGTGGAGCGGCATGGAGAGAGAGATTGTTGAGTTTGTGCAGTGATGCTTGATGTGCCAGCAAGTAAAGGCTAAGCACTAGAGGCCGGTGGGCCAGCTAAAACCACTTTACATCCCAGAGTGGAAATGAGATCACATTATTATGGACTTCGTGACTCGTTTACCGCCGGTATGGCAAAGATAGAATGCTATTTGGGTGGTCGTATATCTACTGACAAAAACCAATCACATTATCCCTATCAAAGTCAACTACTCAATGGATAGACTGGCAGATATATATATATATATGTATATTCAATAGATAGTATGATCACATGGTGTGCTAGTGTTTATACTATCAGACTGAGACCTATGTTTCACATCACAATTTTGGAGGAGTCTGCAAGAGGCTCTGGGGTCTCAGTTTTCATTTAGCATGACATTTCATCCCCAGATGGACGAGCAGTTAGAGAGGATGATTCAGATATTAGAAGATATGCTGCGGGCATGTGTGCTTGATTTGGGGGGTAGTTGGACCCAATATTTGCCGCTGGTAGAGTTTGCATACAATAACAACTATCAGACCAACATCGGCATGGCACCTTACGAGGCTCTATATGGTAGGAAGTGTCGTTCTCCTTTATACTAGGATGAGATAGGTGAGAGGCAAGTTATGGGACCAGAAATAGTGCAACAAGCGTATGATTAAGTCAGACTTATTTGAGATAGAATCAGTATAGATTAGAGCCAGCAGAAAAGCTATGCAGATAATTGCCTCTAGAAATTGGAATTCGAAGTGGCAGACTATGTATTTCTGAAAATAGCACAACTGAAAGGTACTATGAGGTTTGGGAGGAAGAGTAAGCCGAACCCTAGGTTTATTGGCCCTTTCAAGATACTTGAGAGAGTGGGGTTAGTTGCCTACCTGCTAGCTTTACCACTAGTTTTATCCAGAATACATGATGTATTTCATTTATCCATGCTAAGGAAGTATGTCCTAGATCCCTCCCACATGGTTAGTTATGCAGGGATAGAACTCAAAGATTCTTGGTTTTTGAGGAGATACCAGTGCAGATCTTAAACAAGAAAAAATAGGAATTGCATAATAAGAGAATTCCATTAGTGAAAGTCCTGTGGAGGAATCATGTGGTGGAAGAAGCTTCCTGGGAGCTTGAGGAAGAAATACAACAGAAATACCCGCACTTATTTAGTGAGGACCAGCGGTAATCAGAAAGAGATATAGGTAAGTATGCTAAGTTTCTTTTGTGCAGGTTAGTTAGGAGATGTAATAATTTTCTGATAGTAGCTAGGTAGTATTTTGGTTTGGGAGAATATTTTCTTTTATGTATTTGTAATCTCCCAGAACCATGAATGTAACCACGGTATTCCTCCACCACAGATGAGGGTAAATAATAAAATAAGTAGCCCATTTTCCTCAAGAGATGGTGTATAGTTCAGATAGCAATTTCGAGGGCAAAATTTTATAAGGATGACAGAATGTAGAGACCCAAAGAATTATAGAAATTAAGTAAATAAAAGAAAGGAGAGAAAATGATTTTTCAAAAGGGACTCAGTAAGGTCTCATTGATGAACGCAGGGCGCTCATCGACGAGCAGCCTTTTTGGGCTCGTCGATGTGGACTCGTGTCTTATCAATGAGAACTTACCGAGAGGGGTTTAGCAGAGCCTAAATTTCTTCGATGAGGGTTATGAGTTCATCGAAAAATTCCCTTCATGGACTCGTTGATGAGGTGACGTCTCTCTTCGACGAATCCGCATTTTATAAATACACCAACCTCGGGATTTGAGCGTGGATTTTTGCATGAAACTCTCTCTCTCTCTCTCTCTCTCCTTCTCTCTAGATTTTCAACTTTGATACTTGTCGATTTGACAATCGGAAGCTGCCACACTACTCCTGAGAAGATTCTCTTCACAAGTGCTAGAGTAGTTCATTGGTTTGGCCAACTTGGGCACCATCCCAAAATTTGGGTAAGTTGGTCATTTTAAGTTTTAAAAGGTATTTGGTGTTTCTGGACTAAGGAAAATGCTTTAGATAGAATAATACTGAAATTTTGTTGGGAAAAATGTAATTTCTGGTTGTTGAGCTGGGAACACCACAAGAGTAGGTTTGGTTAATTTTATAGGCTTCTCGGTAAGCCAAGTAAGAGGATAAATTAAGTCAGCATTTTTCATGTAATTATTTATTATTATATAAATTTTTTTTTTAGGAAAATATGTATATTATAGAACTTTGATTGGGAATACTACTGTTGAATAGGGAAATGATTCAAACACATTTTATAAGAAAATATGAGTTCAAAACAAGTTATGAGTTTAGAAAGTTACTTAAATTTGTTTGGCATAAGTGTACTATTCCCATGAAAATTATGTTATATTGAAATATTATAATTTTTCCAAGATTAGCATGTTATAGCAATTTTCAGGAAAACCATGAAAACAGTACAATAACTATGGTTTTATGAATATTATGTTGAACAATGCAAGAATTTCATGTACAAGAATGTTATGATAAGACAGTGCAAATGCTGTGATTTACATGTTGTGATGTGTTGGCGCAAATGCCATGATTTTCACATTATGATATGACGACGCAAATGCCATAATTATGCATGTTATGTCAAGATTTATGAAAATATTATCATGTTATGTTTTACTTTGAAATATTAAACTGTTATGTTTCAATATCATGAAATGTATTATATGTTATCAGAATCCGGAAAGCTTAGTTTAGTTTCACAAACCACGGTACTGTAGCTATATGTTCACGATTATAAATATGTTAGTGCTACCACACATCTTATATAGAGTGTGGGAGATGACAGTTGATGTGGCTTTATGTGAGTGTCGTAGTTCCCCTTGTAGTCCGGCACAGGTGGAACATGCCCATCGTACTTACACACCTATGTTTGACTTAACATGGTCAACCAACCATTGCTAGGTCCCGCTTTCGGGCCGCACAACCCTGTCATGTGGGGGGCAAGATATGACAACAGCTAACTATCTATCATGGGTAATAATTCAAGTATGTAAAAGATGATTTCTTAGTACAGAAATTTAGTACGTTAAACTATGTTATGTTAAATCATGTTTTATTCAGATATGATACAACTATTTATTCCAGATATGAATTATGTACTATTTATATGTATATCACGAAAAATACTCATGTTGCCACACACTGATATTTGTTTATTTCCCTTACTAAGAGATGTCTCACCCCGACCATACAGACATTTCAGGAAATCCATCTAGAAAGGCGGATAAAGCTCCGCAACGGTAGGAGTTGACCAAACTACCCTGTAAAAAAGGTAAAAAGGCGAGATAGGGTCAGATGGGTTTTTGTGATTATGACCCTAGGATTCTTTTTGGGTCTTTTTCGGATGACTGTATATATATATAACAGATTTAGTAGAACTCTGGTAGTGTTTCTAGTATTTTATGGTATGTATGTAATTTTATGTTTTCTACTACTTAGGTATTAGAGTTGTATGACAGATATATCCCTGGTACCCATGGGTCCAGGTTGATCACGACTATGACAGCTTAGCAGGATTATTATGTATGTTATTATGTGGAAAAATAACATATATATGGAAAAATAGGCAAGTCGTTACACTTGTGGTCTGTAAAGATCTCGCATCTTTCACCTTAAAGGTAGTGCCTCTAGATTTTTAGCATATACACTATTGCTGCCAATTTCATGTCATGCATGGGATAGTTCTTTTCGTATTCCTTGAGCTTTCAAGAAGTGTACGTAATAACCTTTCCTTACTGCATCAGAACACACCCGAGTCCTTTCTGAGATGCATCACCGTAGATCACAAATCCACCATCTCCTGATGAAATGGTCAAAACTGGAGCAGTGACCTGTCGTAGTTTCAATTTCTGAAAGCTTTGATCACATTTACTAGTCGACTCAAACTTCACATCCTTCCTCGTTAGCTATGTTAGAGGACTTGACAATCTAGAAAATACCTCTATGAACCGGTGATAGTATCCTGCCAGACCCAAGAAACTTCTGATTTCATGCACATTTTTTGGTCTTGCCCAATCAACTACCACCTCTATCTTCCTCAAGTCCATTAAAACACCTTCCCTAGATACTACGTGTCCCAAAAATGCAGCTTGTTCCAAACAGAAATCACATTTCTTAAATTTAGAATACAACTTCCTTTCCCTAAGTACTTGAAGTTCCAGCCTTAAATGTGTCTCATGCTCCTCAGGACTCCTCGAATAGACTAGTTTGTCATCAATGAACGCCACTACAAACTGATCCAAATATTAGTGGAAGAACCTATTCATCAAGTCCATTAATGCAGCTGGGACATTTGTCAATCCGAAAGGCATAACTAGAAATTCATAGTGGCCATGGTTCAGAATGTAGTCTTCGGTACATCCTCTGATTTAACCCTCACTTGATGGTACCTGAATCGGAGATCGATCTTGGAGAAGACCTATGTGCCCTGAAGTTGGTCAAATAGATTGTCAATATGGGGTAACAGGTACTTGTTCTTTATCATCACCTTATTTATTTCCCAGTAGTCAATGCACATCCTCATCGACCCTTCTTTTTTTTTCACAAACAGCACAAGTGCTCCCTAGGGTGACACACTCGGTCTAATTTATCCCCCGTCTTGTAATTCCTATAGTTGCTCCTTTAATTCCTTTAGTTCAGTTGAAGCCATTCTGTATGGAGCTTTAGAAATGGGTGCCATACCTGGAAGTAACTCAATGGCAAAATCCACTTCACGATCAGGAGGCAGTTCCTGTAAGTCATCTAGAAAAATATCTGAGAACTCCTTTACTACAGGAATATCCTCCAGCTTTAGTTCTCCCTTTTGTGCCTCTTTCATGAATGCTAGGTACCCTTGGCATCCCCCCAGAAGTAGCCTCATTGCCTAAATGACTGAAAGAATCCATGGCATAGAGCGCACACACGACCCAACAAATCTAAACACCTGTTCCCTAGGAAGTCTGAACACTACCTCTCTCCGGTGATATTCTATGCTCGCATAATTAGAGGCTAACGAATCCATTCCCAGAATGACATCAAATCCATATATATCAAGCACAATTAAATTAGCAGGCAGCATTCTACCCTGAATATCCACTGGGCAATTTCTAATCACTTTTCTATATGCTACTGTCGTCTATGTTGGTGTAACTACTGATATATCGTCGTCTAATAACTGTGTTTCTACCCCATATAAACTAACATACCCCAAAGATACAAACTAGTGCTTGGATCTTGAATCAAACAACACAATAGATTTATTTAAAAACATTAAATGTTACTTGTCACCACATATCTTGCATTCTCTGCGTCGCCCAGAGTCAAAGAATACACCCGCGCCTAGGCAGTGCCCCTCTGGTTGTTCCTGTGTGGTGCCTAATTACCTCCTCGGTATTGTTAAAGTGTAGGTGCATTGTCTGCCAGCCCATGACAATAACGAGCAGCCTGGCCGGGTTTGCCACACCTATAGCAAACATTCCTTCTTTTTAAGCACTCCCCCAGATGCTTTTTGTCAAATGTAGGGCAAATAGGGTATGATAGGGTACCCTGAGATGCCTCTCCACCCGTCTTCCATCTCTAGCCTCTGCAGTTACCATAGCTCCTTAAAGGACCCTACTTTAAGCTTGTGTAAGAACCAAAAGGATGGGCCTCTTCTTCGGGTTCTGTACCTCTATACCTCTCTATATGCTCGTCTCCACCACCGTGGCTTTATCGACCAGTGCTGAGAAGCATTGTACTTGCAAAATTGCCACCTACTCGAAAATATCTTGTCTCAGGACCATCTTGAACCTCTGCGCCTTTTTGAACTCGTCAGGTACCATATATGGAGCGAAGCGTGACAGCTCCCTGAACCTGGTGGCGTACTGTTGAACAGTCAGTTGTCCCTAAGTTAGATTCAGGAATTCCTCCGCCTTTGCGTCTCTAGTAGTGGTGGGAAAGTACCGATTGAAGAAAATATCTCTAAGACAATCCCAAGTTAGCATTGCAGGTACATATCTCTATTCCTCCAGTAGCTTAACAACTAACCACCACCGCTCAACCTGTCCAGTCAGCTTGAACGTGGCATCAAGCACTTTTTGCTCCTCTGTGCATCATAGTATTGCCAAGATCTTTTCATTTTCTCGCACCCAATTCTCCACAATGGTCGGGTTGACGCTTCCTATGAATGTGGGAGGATTCATGCAGGTGAACTGATTGATGGTACATCCTAGCTCAGTGGTGGGACATTCTTGCACCTTGGAACACCGCATGACCTCGGTCATGAACTGCTGGGCAAAATCCTGAATCATCGATGTAGAACCATTGCCATCCTCATTTGACATCCCTTCGTTACTACTTCCTCTAGAATTTGTATTATTATCCTTGGGATCCATCCTGAAGATATAACCGAAATGAATTTAGAATTTTAATATCTTAACTTGTCTGGTGCATTTATAACACTTAAAGACCCATTTAATATCTCAATTCTCAATATAAACCTTGAACACACAATACAGATACAAAACCGTTGACGATTTTATTGAGACCCCTGAAAACCATTGACGGAAAACCTGAGAGTGAGATACTGAGAGCCTGTTTTGAGCAAACTATTGATGGTTTGTGAACACCCTTGAAAAACCATCGACAGTTTGGCCCCAGCAGCGTTCATTAATTCCCTTTTCTCATATACATTTTTAACCATTCTAAAGAACATGCTTCCAATAAACACTGATATAACAACATACCCAACCAACGAGGCATTCCAATTCTAACCTTTCAAGTTTCACAGCTCAAAAATAAAACCGTTGATGGATTGCTGTGGTTTGAGTAAACCGTCGACGGTTTGCGAACACCCCTGAAAAATAGTCGATGGTTTGACCCTAGTAGCCTTCATTAATTCCCTTTTCTCATATACATTTTTAACCATTCTAAAGAACATTTTTCCAATCACCACAGATATAACAACATACCCAATCAATAAGGCATTCCAATTCTAACCTTTTGAGCTTCAATCTCATTGCTCGGAAAAAAAATCGTTAATGGATTGCCATGGTTTTTCTGAAACCTTCGTTTCAAGGAAAACACATAATTCTGTCAAGGAAATTCTGGCCCTAGGCTACAAACCAAAAATTCAAAATTCCTACTGATATCCTAACTTGAACCTATACTCTAGTAAGATCATCTGACACAGTCTGTAGAACCTAGCAACCTAGGCTCTAATACCACTCTGTGATGCCCCGAATCCGCCATGCGGGGCCTGGGGTGCCATGTAGGAAAACTTGAATAAATTCTTGTAATAGTCTCTGATACCACATACACAACCCGCCCCTAAACTGTGGTCCCAGGTGTTCTTATCCATAACTGAAAACATAATTATGTAACGGAATACAAACCACCTCAAAACACAGAAGAACCAACCTTTTGGGCCACTGAACTAACGACATGCTTCTGCCGCATGATGGGTTCTACTGCCCGAAGGCTGGACTTATCATATGGCCGGCTGACCAATGCTATGTCAAATGAACAGATCTATAAGTACGATTTGCCTACCTTGTCCTGAAATGTACCTCAGTAGGGTCCCCTGGAATGTCATTCAGGAGGGGTCTCTCGACATGGCATATAGGAGTAGTATTGTGCCCAAGCCAAATCAACTTTTCCTTACCACACTTTCATACCAATGTGGTTGTACTCCCTCTTGCTTATAGCTACGGTACCGTGCTCACATTACATATATCCTTCAGGGTTCTTAAACCATATATTGCAATTTACGTAATAAAAACCGTAATAAAATCTCATTTCCATATATCAGTATAAAACATGCCATATTGTATCTCGGCATCAAGCTACTATTTCATAACCCCACATACAATCGTTATTTTATAACTCGACATACAACCATCATTTCATAACTTGGCATACAACCTCAATTTCATAACCCAACATTTAGCCGCCATATCATATCACAATCATCATATAGCCACCATATTATTATATCACGACCGGCATATAGCCGCCATATCATTATATTATTACCGTACAAATTTGTCGTAACATACACTGATAAAATCATCTAATTAAACCATCATATTTAATGAAAGCATAATACTCATTCTCATGCCACACAATTATGACTGATAAATTATAATATAATAATCTGCCTGGGGAAACAAATAATTTGTTGAAAACTAGGGTACGATCATCTTTAGGGTTTTATTGACCTCAAACTATATGTTTTACAGGAAAAAGGAGATGATCAACCATTCACGTTAGTTTTTCTCATACACATATAATAACCAAAACTATCATTTTCATAAGCCGGATTCATTCTGAAAGCCACATATATCATTTATAAAATCATATACCTCAGATTAATCAGTTCATAATTCAAAAAGAGCTGACATAATCTATTCCACTTACCTGTTTTTGAAAAATCTACCTAAAACCTTCAGAACTTGAAACCCTAGCCGTTTAAATCTGCCGAGGATCGATGACCTATGAGCCAATATGAGGGAGTGAGGATCAAAGAACATAAGGAAGTCTGAGAGAGCCTTTGAGAGAGAAAACCTCAAAACCCTAAGAGAGAGAAATTATTTTTCTAAACAAAAATGAGCTTACTTCTATTTATAGGCAAGCTAGCCCGCATGAAACCGTCGATAGTTTGGTCATTTACCAATCCAAATTCTTCTTTAGAAACCTTTTGGTAGTTGAAACCGTCGACGGTTTGGTCTTGTGCCAAACCTATTTCCTCTTCTCTTTCCCTTTATCTTTTCTTTATCTTTTTCTTTTTTCCTTTTATTTTCTTGGTTTGGGTTCCTATATGGTTGCTCTCCCACCACAGGTAGGTGGGGAGCTTGGTGTTCTTGGAATTGATCAGCGGGAACCGGTGGTTTCGTTCGACCATAACTTTCAATCTTGGGATCTATACGAATTATCTTGTGATCCTGAGAGCGCAAAGCAAACATTCACAGTTAAAGCACCTAGAATCAAGACTTCAGAGATAATAAACAAAAATGAAAATAAATAAAGAAAGATGAAAATAAAAGGAGAGAAAATAAAAAACACAAGGCAACAATACTCTTAAGTGGAAGTTGTCTTATAATCGTAGCCAAGTCTCCAGAAACGGCGCCAAAATTTGGTAGGCTCGCCAAGACTTGGGTCCTTCACTACTAAAAATAGAATATACTATCTAACAATCCCAAGTTCAGTAGAAAGTGGGGAAGTCAGGTGTCGATCCTTAGGGACTTGAAGCGCAGTTATTAAGCTACTTCCAAATTAGTTTACTACAACCTTGTATAAAAGAGAAGTAAAAAGAGGGTATTTTTCAATGAGTGAAATTTAATAATCTACTAGAAAAAATGTAAAATAAAGCAAGTAAATCTAAGTTAATCTACTCCTATAAATCAGTGTTTAGACATGAGTATAGTTGAGGATGTTGTTCTGTGTAGTCTAAGTTCAATAAGTTTACCGTACCAAATTAACTGGAACCCGGCTAAAAATCCAAGGAGCCATTCGATGGCATAGAGTAGCAAAGGTGCACCAGCCATCTGGAGCACGATTAGGAACCAAGTATACTTTATCACAAACAATCACGAGAACCTTTATGGGAGACTGTAGCCTAATACATGTACTTGACTGAAGCAATAGAGGTGTTAATCTTGTCACTAAGCATCATCACAATCTAAACCATAAATGAAAGTAGTAAAGGAAAGCTATGAATGAAAGCAAGTAAAATGAAAGCATGTAAAAAGATCATCCCTTTGCATTCATCACGTCTGTCACTAACACTAGGATGTACAAAAGAAGATTGTGTAATATACACAGGGAGCACATGAACGCCGCCGGTTGTCATAGGTTGTTGGACACTTCATACACGCACCAAAATAGGATATCTTAATTCTGTCCCTAGCCTATGAGAGGCCAAGGAGGAACCCAGAGCTCATGTTCATAGTGAATACTTATAGGCTCTAGGGTTTACAAGGTTTGTTTTACAAGTTAGGAAAGTTTGCAGTAAATCTCGCGCAGAAGATCATTGCTGTCGACCAAGTCACCCCTATGTCATTCTTGTGCGCCCCCTGGTCGAGACTCTTGGGAAATTAGGAATTTGAATCTTCAATGTCTTTGATTGTGTCATGCCTCAGGGTCTTGCTGGTTGAGCAGATGGTCGAGACTTGCAGGATCTCGATCTTTAGGAAATCTCAGGAACTTGACATAGTCGCCCCTTAAGGTCTCTTGGTTGAACACTTATTCAAGGCTCTCGGTAATTCTGCTCTAAGTTATGTCTCAATATCTCGACGTGGTTGCCCTGGAGAATCACTTGGTCAAGGATTTGGTCAAACCTTGTAGCATTTTGATCTCAGTTTGAACCTTGGAGTCTATGGTGGAAGACTAAGTCGCCCCTGTGTGTTGCTGGTCGCGCCACATGGTCGAGCATCATCTTCTTATCCCTTGATGATATGAAGCTTCAAAAGCTTGGCTGAGCATATAATTTGAGCTTTGAGTCCTCCAAATCCTCCTTGGCTTCTCGTAATGCCCAACTCTATGGTTTTAACCTGTATTTCCTGAAAACACAAACAAACCTTGCATAGCTTTGAACAATAATAACTCTAGGAAAATACATGGTAAAATGAGGATAAACAAAGGTAAATAAGGGTCTAAAATCATGCATTTTAGGGACTCATCAGTAAAGCTGGTGGGGAACCCTCCTTGGAAATTGATGATGTTTTATTGGTAGAAGGGTTAAAACTGTAGAGACTCCAACCCATAAATAAGGAAAATAAATAAGAAAAAGGGGTATTGTAGTAGGGTTCGTCGATGAAGGTAGAAGGTTCATTGACGAAGTTACTTTAGTATCTCATCGATGAAATTTAAAGCGTCGTCGACGAGGGAATACCGAGTGAGCCAAAGAAAATATCTAGGCAGGCTCGTCGACGAAGGTATGGCTTCGTTGACGATTGCGTGGCTAGCTCGTTGACAAAGGCGCCACCTCATCGACGAGTTTGACTCAGTCAAGGGCCTTATAAATATCCTATTTGGTTTCTTAAGGGCTAATACAACCCAAAAGCCCTCTCTATCTCTAGAACCAGCGAGTTCTTTCTTTCTTTCTCTCTCTCTCTCTCTCTCCATGATCCTTCGACGTTCGTCATCTGTTTCCACAATCGGAGGTTCCTACGGGGATCAAGAGAAAAAACTTTACAGTTTTAGCGGATCAGATGATCATTTTGAAGATTTTTGGGTTTTCCTAAAAATCGAGGTAAGGATCTGATTTTGATTTTGATTAGGTAGTAGTATAGTAGTCAAGAGTCTAGTGAAGTAATGTTCTGTGGTTTTTAGGTTTCGGGGATCCAGGGTCGTTGTTTTTCATCGATTTGTATGCATTTCTATTTCCTGATTTAAGGTAAGGGGAATTTGTTTACAACAGTCTTTTTGTAAAACTAAACTACTAAAAAGATAGTTTACATTTATATGTATGATTGGACTACTTATTTGCAAAATTTCACTGGGTAAAAATGCTGGTTTTACGATTTTACGGTTTTTGGTAAAAATGAGGATTTTGGCGTAAGATCTCCAAACTTCACAAAACGTCTTTATTTGCGCTAATATTGTTGTAGGAGATGCTTGACTCCCTTATTTCTCATTTAAATGATGATTATTGAATTATACCCTATATGGCGGACTTTTGATCAAGCTAGTGTGACATATGTATTGAAATGGAATGTGAGAATCTTTTATAATATTTGTATGAATTATGGGAACTGGAGTTCAATTTTTCTATATTAAAAATATGGAAAACAGATGCCGAATAGATATACCGTGCTATATACGAAAAAGGGTAAACCGAGAGGGTATGTGCCGGTTATACTCGATGTGATTGTATGAGTTTGCGAAAATACTGGAATTACATAGGTTATTATGTTTTCATTGTAAACTATATATATGATAAATGGAACCACAACTTGCTATCAAAGGAGTTAAAAGATACTTCAGTTTAAATGAGTTGAAACATACTTTAGTATAAAGGAGTTGAAAGATACTCCTAAGGGCTCGATTCCGTAGCTAGTAAAGTACAATGCAACAACACATGTGAATCAGTATGGGTGTAGAGATAGTTTGCAGGAGTAATGAAACCATTGGTGAAATAATGGACCAAGTGGGGGCAGTCGGACTGTATAATAGATACTTGGCAGTGCCTGCACAAACAAAGCATTGTTAGAGTTATTAGTGCACAACCCGTGCAACGAGGTAAATAGGCATAATATGTCATACCAAGCTGATCGTTGTTCTAATATTCATATACATGATTTAAAAGCTTTTATGGAGAAAATTTATAGTATTTGTGTCGATATACCTATTGCATTACAGTATTGAAAATGTTAGTTGTACGTATCAGTTTTAAATTGAAATAAGCATATGTGGTCACACGCTGATTGTAATATCTTCTGCCTTATTGAGAAGTGTCTCACCTCATTATCCAACCTTTGTTTTCAGGTCCATCAGGACATCGGTCCTAGTTGCTAGAGGGATTTGGGAGGTTGTTTTTAGGTTAATCTTATGTAAGTGTTCTTTTTGTGTATTAAACTTAGTTGGAGTACCTTTTTGGAGGTTGTAATAATAGGTTATGTCCTAAGTCTGGATAAATGTATTTTAGGATACAATAGTAAACTCTAGTATATCTCTAATAGAATCCCTATGAATATTTATGTTTTACCGCAACATTTACATTACATTTATGTGTATGATACACCCATATGTCCCTGTGTAGGGCAGGTGGTTGTTGTATGTTATCAGCTACAGGTTTTTTAGTAGGCATGGTAGCAATCAGGGTCTATTTAAAGGAATGGGTTGTTACAAAAACATAATTTTCTTAGCATTAGTCAACTAAGTGATAAAGGTTTTGAAGTAACATTCAAATAAGACAAATGCATAGTTGAACACAGGAAAAGCATGACACCTAATTTATTGTTGATAGGGTTGATAACGTATATTGCATAAACTTTGAAAACCTAATATCTCAAGAAGTTAAATGCTTCACAGTCTTGAATGATGCTAGTTGGCTATGGCATAGGAGACTAGGACATGCTAGTATGGACCTGTTGTCCAAATAAGCTAAAAAGAACTTAGTCAAGGGTCTACTTAGCACCAGTTTATAAAGGACATGGTGTGTGATGCTTGTCAACTTAGGAGGCAAACAAAGACAAGTTTTAAGAAGAGGAAGCACATCTCTACTGGTAGGCCTCTAGAACTTATTCATCTAGACCTGTTTGGCCCCACTAGAACACAAAGTCTAAGAGGAAAGCAGTACGCATTCGTCATAGTTTATGACTATTCCAGGTTTGCCTAGGTACTTTTCTTATCCTCCAAGGATCAAGTGTGTAAGATGTTGATCAACTTATGCAAGAAACTTCAAAATGAAAAAGGGTATGGCATTCTAAACATTAGAAGTGACAGAGGTAGAGAATTCAAAAATAAAGATGTTGAGAACTTTTGTGATGAACATGGAATGTCTCAGAACCTCTCAGCACCACGTACACCTCAACAAAATGGAGTTTTTTTTTTTTAAAGAAACAATAGGTCACTTTAGGAAATGGCTAGGACCATGCTAAATGAGCATAACCTGCCTAAATATTTTTGGGCTGAAGCAATAAACACTGCTTGTTATATGATGAATAGAGTTTCCCTTAAAACCAACCTAGTTAAAACCCTATATGAACTTTTGAAGGGTAGAAGACCAAATATCTCTTACTTCCATGTATTTTGGTGTAAGTGCTTTGTCTTGAATGATAAAGAGGACCTAGGAAAATTTAATGCTAAATCAGATGAAGGAATCTTCCTAGGATATGTTGTGAATAGAAAAGCCTTTAGAGTCTACAACAAAAGGACCTTTTCAACTGTAAAGTCCGTTTTTATAGAATTTGATGAGGCTACTCCATATTCATCTAAACCTACTAATGTTGATGAAGTAAAAGTTAGAAAAAGTTTAGAAGACCTAGCAATTTAGGAAATAAAGGATGAGAGTAATGAAACCAGCACACCTTTGAATAATAACTCTCGCGATAAGTCTGAATTGCCTAAGGAGTTGAAGTTCGTAAGGAATCACCCTAAGGACCAAATTATAAGTGAACCTTCACGAGGAGTGTCCACTAGATCATCATTAAAGAATTTATGTAATGATTGCGCGTTCCTATATCAAAAGGAACATGAGAACTTAAATGAGGCAATTTATGATGAGTCATGGATAGTAGCCATGCCATAGGAGTTAAACCAATTTGAATGAAATAAGGGTTGTGAGGGGAATAGTGTGATCCCAAGAGGGGGGGGGGGTGAATTGGGTTTTTAAAGAAAATTCTAGGTCAAGTATGTCCTATTTTTAAAATCACAACCAGTATAGCTCAAACCTAGGATTCCTAATCACTTTCAAACCCACAAGTATTTAAGCATGCAAATATTCAATCATATATATATAAATCTCAACAAATTGAATATAAGCATGCAAGTACTGAAATTAAATAGAGGAAAGAGAGAGAGAGAGAGAGAGAGAGAGAGAGAGAGAGAGAGAGAGAGAGAGAGAGAGAGAGAGAGTGTGTGTGTGTGTGTAAACATAGTATTTTTTACAAGGTTCGTCTATACCTGCCTACATTCTCACCTCAAGCCAACCCGCTTGAGGATTCCACTATACTAGCTCCCTTAACCGAGCGGAGCCAAACCATTTACACACTCACTATAGGGTGGAGCCCCCCTCTTCAAGCGATAACCCACGCTTCGGTTGCCAACCACCTCTTTAAGCGATGTAATCTTGCTCAGTGCGGATGACACTGTAACCACTCTTTCAACAGGGCGGAGTCACCCTCTCCAAGTGATGTACCCTCACTTGGCCATGGTTCACAACCTAAACTGCGAAGGGCTGTTTCAAAAAAAAAAAAAAAAATTTTGTAGGATGTAAATGCTTCTTAAAAGTTTGATTTGTACACATTTAAAATCTAAATGCACTCTCATATGATTTATAAATGAAGCTCGGTATAGTATATGAAATTCCTCTCAAAATATTTTTCAAGTAAAACTGTGAGAGTATGGAAAATGATTTTATTCAAGAATGACCTTTTAAAATTCAAATTCAATAAGGCTTTCAAGCAAAGTATATGAGTTTAGAACAATGCTTTAGCCTTTATCAAGGAGCTTTTCAAGCCAATATATATTTATGAATATATGCTCAAAGCTACCTTGTAAAACTTAAAAATATTTTCTCCAAAGGATTTTTCAAAATAAAGAATATGAGAAAAATATTTCTTCAAGATTGACCTATGAAATAAGAATGTGAAGCCTCTGAAGCAAGTATATATCGATGAATATATGCTCAAGACTCTCTTACAAAATTTCTCCAAAAATAATTTTCAAGATGAAAGAAAGGAGAATTTGAGTTTTGAATTCTTACAATGATGAGGAAGCTTTCAAGCAATATATATTAAATATATTCTCAAGCCTTCCAAGAAACCCTTAAAAAATTTTCCTCCAAAAATATTTTCCAAATAAAAGAGTATGGGAGAAATTTGATCTTTGATAAACATGAGAATAAAGAAGAACAAGGCCTTTAAGCAATATATATATATATATATATATATATATATATATGAATTATGATATAAGCTTGATCCTTTTCAAATAAAACCCCCAAAAAAATTTTTCTCCAAAAAGATTTTCAAGAAGAGTAGGAGAAAATAAACATTTAATGCTCAAATGTGTATTTAAAATAAGAGCGAATCACAAAGATATTTAACTAATCTTGCAAGATGATTCTCCAACCATCTCTAAGTGATTAGGGTTCATATTTATAGGCAAAAACAATTTCTATCAATTATGTGACCGTTGGACAATATAATATTATTTTATTTTGAATTTTCTAGCTGTTATATGCCTAGAAATTCGAAATCTTGAGAGGTTCAATTGACTGACTCTAAGGCGATTTTCCAATTTCGCGAGAAACGGTCTTCTAGGCTTAAGATCCAGTCGACTAGTCTTTAAATACTTTGAAGGTTGGTCGACTGGGCTTCATACGTTTTAAAAGCCCCGGTCGGCTGGGCCTTTAAATTCTTGCCATTATGCACACTCCGGTCGACTAGGCATCAAAGACTTTAATTGTGCCGGTCGGTCGAGCCTTTAAAAATGCCCATTTGCATGCACTGGTCGACTATTTTTTTAAGTATTTAAAAGACCAGTTGATCGAGCCTTTGTAAATTTGGCCATGTACACACTCTGGTCAACTAGGCCTACAAGGCCGGTCGGCTGGGCCCTTTGAAAAACTTAGCTTTGCCTTTTTTTTAAGTTTAAAACCCACTTAAAAACCTTTTGTAAGTTTAGCCTTTTAAGTGGAAAAAGTTTTTCATGTTACTTGGAGTTCCCTAAGGTCAATCTAAGGTTGTTTGTGGGCTTTAAAATAAATCATATGATATGCATGCACATTTAAACCTAAAAACTATTACAACTTAAAAATTAGTGATAAGTAAGGTGTGCTCCCAAGAGTGGGGGTCAATTGGGTTTTTAAAACTTCTTTAGAAAAATATAACCCTTTTTAAATCTTGAGTTGATTTCAATTACACTTTTACAATCAACAACTCAACTCTTTATCAACCACCTAATTTAACAATTATTGTAATGCAAAGATAATGTTACCAATTCAATTTTCAATATTAACAATTTTAGATTTGATTTTCTTTTTAACAATGAATAAGAATAACTTTAATGTATAGTTTCAAATTACCACTCTAAAGTATCTTGTAAGATAGATGAGATAATTAGCTTTATATTTAATAATTTTAGCTTTTAAGATTTCAATTTAATTCAATCATAAACTCCTTGTTTAAAATCATTGTTCAATAATATTTCAAATTCCAACAAATATTAAAACATCCATGCAATTAATATATTTGCAGAAATTTAAAGAGATTTAGGAAGAAGAGAGAGACACCGGATTTTTACAAAGTTCGGCTAGCGGCCAACGTCCTTGCCGTTGTGAGGATTTTCCCTTCCAACTTCTTTACAGGTCAAGTTACAACCTCTCTCCCTCAAAGGTGGAGTTCACCTTTCTAACGAGAATCCCCTCTCGCTAGGCAACGATCCAACAGTCTTGAATCGTGAACAAACAAGAAACAAAGAACAACTTTTGTTCGTACAAGTAAAAACTCTCAGTTAGAGCATATTTGTACAATTTAAATTCAATATACTTCAGCAATAATCAATATAAAGATATGAAGCTTAAAGTAAATATCACTAGGGTTCTTTAGATAAGGCAAATCTCAGTTAGAAGAGCTAAGAACCGTGAACTTTTATCAGCAAAATCACAGTAGATACTTCAGCAAAAATATTAGCAAGAGAGCTTTGAAAGAGTAGAAAGAGTTTAGCTTGATTGCTACTTGTTGGTGTTTGTTGGTGTCTATAATCCTTGGGTTTAGTATGTATTTATAGATAAAAAAAAAAACTTAATTTTCGTATTCCCCAAGTATTCCCCAAGTTTTTACAATGTTTGGGGGTCCAAGCAATCAGTTTTGGAAATTTTCCTTCGCTGCTTTAAGTTTAAAAAATTGAAGTTCAGTCAACTGAACTATTGGGGTCAGTCACCTGCGCCTTTATAATTAAGCAAAATTTCAAACACAGAATGTGGTCAGTCTCCTGATCCTAAGATGTCATTCGACTGATGCTATTTTGTCTACTCAAAGTACTCAGCATAAAAATTTTCAATCAACTGAGCAAACATGGTCAGTCGCCTGAAGTTACACTTTCCAAAAAATTTTGAATTTCAATACGTTAAATATGTCAGTCAACTGATCTTACAAAGTCAGTCACTTGAACTTGCAATTTTTCAAAAACTTTGCTTTTGAACCTTAGATCTTTGAAAAGTTAAATGAGACTTATTTAAGAAAACATTTTCAAGGGTTTTCAAAATATGGTCTCTAAGTCAATAATTGTTTCTAAGAGCTTCAAATACTTATATTGAAAATATGCAAAGTACTTACATGAGACTTTTAAACAACCATGACAATTCTATTGACTAAGTCTTCATGTATAGCTTCTATTCTTCATGTTTAGCTTGAATTTAAGTTTTAATAGTGTTTAGCTTCATAAGATCTTGTAACATTTGATTTAAGCTTTTAACAAACTTTGTTAAGCACTTTGATATTGGTCACTTGAGTCACTTGATCTTGATACTTGAGTTACCTGAAACATCATCACTTAACAAAATATGTTAAGGTCCCTTGATTTGCTATCATCAAAATAAGATTCTTAAGTCTTGTTAGGCCAACAATTACCAAAGTCTTCATGCTTTGCTCTCTTGATGTCCCCTAGAATACGCCGAGGTATACTTGTTTAGGTGCTTTATGATTTTCATTTTGCATGTGTCACTTGTGCTTCCAGAAACATAAACTTGTTCACACTCAATGCACAAATGAGATGTTGTGGTTTGTCATAATCAAAACAAGGATCAGATTCAAAAAGTCAACATTCTCCTTCTGTTTGATGATGAAAAACACATGAGCAAAATTGGGTTAGCTTGAAAAGGCTCCCCCTCACAATATGCATAAATTAAAAAGAAATTCAATACAATTCATATTCAAACATGAAGACTTCAAAAATTTTAAGTTGAGAAAATTAAGTTCAGTTTGGTTTAACGTGCAGTCTGTGTTGACGTGAACTTTAAAAGATATTTAATTAAAGGTCAAAGTTGCAAGTATCTTGTTTATCATTTTCCATTTTGTGAAATACAAAAAAAAAAAAAAAAAAAAGGCAAGGAGAATACCAAATGAGAAGGAAAAGAATTTATAATTTTGCGCATAAACTTCTCCCCCTTTTGTCATTAGCAAAAGGGCTAAAAATATCTCCCCTTAATCAATAGGACTTTTAAACATCAGAGCCCTTTAAAAAAATTTACGATTTTCATGACAAAAGATTTGAAGTTTTGAACACATTTCATGAATGCCTTTGAACATAAAAAATGAAGCAAGAGAAAAGATATTAGGTATTGTAAGTTCAATTCTTGCAAAAAAAAATCATAAAAAAAAAAAATCCCCTTTTGATACCAATAAGGACTGGGGATTATGCTTGCTGAAAAAAAAAATTTAACACAAAGATCCAAGCAAGCTTACATTTTTATAGTTAAGCTTTTAAGAACAAAACATTTTATATTTAAACCATATAACACAACCACATAGATTCTAAATGTCAGAAGATTAAAGCAAGGTTATATGGCTACAAGAAACCTATTTCCATTTAAAAATACTGTGAGCAAAGGGATAAGATATTATGCTTTGAAAAACATATGCCACAGTAAGCTATTAATGTAAGCCGAAAGTAGGGAGATCACAAGACTCGGAATTTTATAAAATCTCACTCTTTAGATTTGAATGTTAGCTTAGATGACATAAACTGCTTATACTAACCTAAGCAATCAAGTTAAACAGGACTCAAAAACAAAAGCAATAATACTATGATGCATATGGGTCCATAAGGCAGGTGATTTTGATCCTTTTTCCTAAAGATGGGGCTTATGTTCCCTTGAATATTTGCGTGAACGCATACTTGCACTTTCAGTTCCAGGATGATGTTCATTTAAGATCATTTAACATATAATCTTTCATCAAAGAATTTCAGCATGTAGTAAATATTAATCATTTAGCACAAATGCACGACATATTGCATTTCAATTAGCACTCAATAGGCAATCAAAGCTATACTCAAAAAGTCACGTGTTGACATCATGAAATAGCCATGCAGTTCACATGAGCATGCACAAAGGGCCTAGTTGTTTCTACAACATGCAATTAACAATGTCTGCATCACGCATGTAGATGGCATTCAATTCAAGCATGTAGTCTAATATAGTTCAAAGAAATTTATATCAAAGATATAATCCATCCATAATATAAAAATTTTGCAAAGATGGATATTAGCATTTAGCTCATACAATATAAATGAAACGATAAAATATTTAAAATAAGCGCATTTCAATTAATTGCTTATTGGATGAAAGTTCCCAAGGATTGGGGATTTTACACGCCCATACATGTGACGCCCCTTTACTCCTATACCATTTGTAATCGTACCCTTTAATCTGGGTGTGGCTACAACTGATACTGATCAGAGCACACACCTTACTCGATAAGCCCTCGGACAGAGAGTTTTACTTTGCCATAAATATTTATGCGTTTACGTTCACATACCAGTATTCACATACATTTACATCATTCATCCCATATAGTCTACAAACATATACACCACGGTTCATCCACACAGGATACAATACATATACTTCACTCATCCAATATTAATCATATCATAGAGATCCATGTATACACATACATCACAACACATTCCTTCTTGATCTCAATACGTGGCCCACTCAGGGAATCTACATACCTTGCAGTACATGGCCCACATAGGGCTACTACATACTAACTAGTACGTGGCCCACATAACGCTATTGCATACTACCCACGAAGCTTTCAAAAATAAGACTCACACACACATTTATGTACACAGCTAGACTTTATTCACAACCAGGCAGTATTCACAACTAAACAGTATTCACCATATTGGTATCAAAGCGAGGTTGTAGCAAATCTTAACCTAGAAGCTACACAAAGATCTTTATGGCACACCTAGGCGTAGCTTCCATTGCTGAGGGTCAATCGTCATATAGACCTCTTCTCTTTTGTGGAGTCAACTATACTTTTTGGAAACAATGAATGAGGATATACCTGCAAACCATGGATTGAAAATCTTGGAATGTTGTCACACATGGTGACCTTGTCCCTACCAAAAACATAGATAACAAAGAAATACCTAAAGAGGAAAAAGAGATGACTGACAATGACTATAAGATGTTGCAAATAAATTCAAGGGCTATGAATACTCTATATTGTGTTCTTGATGTAAATTAATTCAATAGGGTCATGGCATGTTAATCAGCTAAAGAAATATGGGATAAACTAGAGGTAACCTATGAAAAAATGGTTGATGTTAAAGATAATAAAATCGACATGCTCAGAAGCGAGTGTGAGGTCTTTAGGATGAACCCGGATGAAACCATCATTAGTATGTACACTAGGTTTACCTATATAATAAACTCCCTCAATGCCTTAGGAAAGAATTGCTCAACTTATGAAATGATCCAAAAAATTCTTAGAGGACTTCCATCGATTTGGAAACCTAAGGCCACTGCAATACTTGAAGGAAGAAATTTGAAAAACACCTCTCTAGATGAATTAATAGGTTCTCTACTCACTTATGAGATGACAATAAACAAAAGAGGTGAAAAATCTAAAAACAAGGAATCCATTGCATTTAAAGCCTTAAGTGAAAGCTCTAATGATGAAGGTGATGAACATGAAGAAGAGATGGATGTAAATGAAATAGCTATCATAACCAAGAAACTTGCAAAAATCCTTAGAAAGAAGAATAAATTTGCAAGAAAAATCTAAAACTCAAAATCAGATGAAGATAAAGAAAAAGAAATTAGTAAGAAGAAAACAAAGACTGAACTTCCAACATGTTATAATTGTAAGAAAGTTGGATACATAGAACCGGACTGTCGAAAACTTAAAAAAAGATTCCAGAAGGAAAAAGAAAAGGGCAATGAAAGCCACTACATGTGATAATATTAGTACAAGTAGTTCAGATAGTGAATCAAGTGACCAAGAGGTTGCTTGCTTTATGGCATGGGATGATGATGAAGAACAAAGCTCCTCATCCAAATCATTTAATGATTATAGTGATGATTCATCTAATGAATCCAATGATGAGAGTATGCCATCTTATGAAGAACTACAAAGTGAATTATTCAATGCTCATAAGATTCTAGTTAAAGTAACTAATTGATACACTTCATTGAAAAATAAGAATGAAGCTGTTATGATAGAATTAGAATCTAAAATTCTTACTAAAAGAGAAAATGATTTAAAAATCAAGAAATTAGAAAGTAAGAATGAAAAGGTGATAAAAAAATTAGAAGATCTAAGATCCCAAACTTCCATAGATAATGAGAAAGAGCTATATATTTCTAAACTAGAAAACAAAATCAGCAAGATGTCTCAAGATCAAGTAAAGCTTCAAGAGAAGGATAAAAATATACAAAACTCAAAAATCTGTGATCTTCAGAGAAGAATTGAGGATCAAACCAAAATCATCTACAACTTCACTAAGGGGAAAGAAAATCTTGATAAAATAATTGACGCACAAAGAATGTCCTTGAATAAAGAAGACATAGGATTCAATGGAGTTGTGAATACAAGGAAAAAGAACCTCTATATGGGCTACTTTGCAAAAGCCTCCAAAGATTATGCTAGCACCTCCTAAAATACTTACACATATACCACATGTTTTCTTTGTAAGAAGAAAAGAACATATTAAGTTTGAATATCCATTAAAAAGAAAGGGTACAAAAATCAGACAAGTTTGGAGAATAAAAGAATCAACTCTTGGCAAACCATCTGGATCCAAGAAAGTATGAGTACCTAGATAAAAAGCCTAGTTCACAAACTAAGGACTCCAAAGATATTAGGATTAGTAATTCCCTTTTTAGAAATTAAGAAAGCTAAATCTATACTAAAATGAAAAGGGAAGCCTCCATAGCCTACAATATTCAAGATAGCCAATTCAAATATAAGAAGAAAATTTCTCCTTGTTCAATATATGGAAAACTACTTAATCCAATTTAATACAAGGATATTGAACTAGTTGAAATGGAAAATCTTAAAGAAGAGTTTGTGAGATTATTGACACCTATAATATCGAAACAAATAAATACAAGAATGGCATTGTTGGCCACAAATCAAGAAAGCTTGGATTGTACAAGGCTTAACTTAAAAAGTATTGAGATTTGAAAAGCCATATAAATTTTGGTATTCATATGCAAAAGAATTATCTGAAATCAAAAGAAAGAAAATCTGAAGCAAATTGAACTTATTGCATAAGAATTTCAAATAAGGAATAGGGATAAGTGTTTCAAGGAAACATGAGCGTGAGCATACAAATGGTAATGCAAGATGCATATATAATTTGTGAAACTAAACACTAAGTTAGGTTGAAATATTATTATGTTGTGCTTAGTTATTTTATTTGTTTTTCTCTTGACCATATTAAGTTCACATGCTGATGTTGAATTATGTTATATATATATATATATATATATATATATATATATATATATATATGTTTGGCATGATGAATAATGGATGACCATGTTTTGATTAAAATATATGCTGACTTATGGACCTTGTTATTGTGATCTAAATGTGGATTTTTTTTGTCCTTAGTACTTTTGCATAATATTTCTTTCATCTTATTTTTTGATATAAAAAGGGGGAGAAAATTTAGCAAAACTAAATGTAAGCAAGCTGAGCATGAGCATGACATGATAAATTCAAAAGCATGATTGATAATCTTGACACCTTCATGACGACATAGTTTATAATGAATGAATGAAATTATAAATTTATTGAGTATGAAATACATTTCATTCAAGGGGAGTTAGATTTGTTATGTAATGATATCATGACTTATGGAAATGACTGAAAAATTTGATATAAAATCGTTTGTATTTTATCATGTTGTTTTAGGGACTTATTGTCTATCTTTTTTATGCATCATGAATGCAAAATTTCTGTTTTGTTCTTTCACTTGATATATACTTTTGCTTACGGTTGCTCTTTGTCTTAGCATTTATATATTTCTCTTGATATCTTACTCTTTTTGATTGATGTCAAAAGGGGGAGAATTTTGGGGTAAAAATTGAGCATGCCACTAGCATGACATACCTAAGCATGTATATTGGATCAACTATGCAATGATGTATATGAGCATGATAATTGATCTTGATATTGCAAATATTGTTAAGTTGATACTTATTGTAAAAAGGGGGGGGGGGGGGAGGAGCTTTTTAAGGCTTACTCATTTTTGTTCCTTGTTTGTCATCATCAAAAGGGGGAGGTTGTTGGCCTTACAAGACTTTAAATTTTATTTTGATGATAACAAATCAAGGGAATTTAATATGCTTTTAAAGTGGTGATGTTTTAGGAATCAAGTATTCTAAAGTTCAAGACCAAGTTATAACAAGAGTACATTGTGTATCATTGGTTTGTGTTGATTGAATCAATCTATTGGTTGGTTGTTAATTGACATTACTACAAGATCAAATTGATTTACTCATTCTTAAAGTTTTAAAAGTGAATATTAATTTCTAACTAATATTATAATTAAAATTATCCTTATTTAAGTATTAATAATCTATAAAAAGAGTTCAAAGAAATTTTTGAAACCCAATTCACCCCCCCCCCCCCTTCTTGAGACTACACCTTAGTTTTCAACCAGCAATCAATGTTCACAACTAGGCTGTATTCTCAACTAGAAAATATTTACAACAAATAGTATTCACCACCAAACAGTGTTCACAGCTAGGTAGTATTCTTAACCAGATAATATTCACGAGCGAGCAAACAGTATTCCCAACTAAACAGTATTTATAACCCGTCAGTTATGAAAGGTTATTCTCATGCCACACAGTTTTTCCCCAAATATGATTTATGATCAAAAAACATTATTTTCAAATGCCTAAACCATTTAGCAAATTATACTATAAATATATGATTCAAATACTCGAAATTATTCGGTTTAACTAATCAAAAAGCCGGTATAATTTTATTCCCCTTACCTATTCCTCGAAATTCTGCCTAAATCAAACGAAAAATGAAACCCTAATTTATCATTTATCATGTCCTTGGCCCACACAACTCAAATAACTAATAAATATTAAAATAACTTTCTTACCCTAATTTTGGAGCGGTGCCCAAGAACTCAAAATCATGTTTCTGCTTCGATTAACTTGGAGAGAATCGCCCTAGGAACCTCATGGTGGTTTCTGATCATCGAATTGGGTTAAATCTGGGCCAAAATTGAAGAGAGAAGATGGGAGGGCCGAAACCCTAGAGAGAGAGAGGTTGAGAGGAGAAATTTTCGCGGAATAAAATGAACCATGACTTATTTATAGGTTGGTCCTCATCGACGAGTATAAAATGTTTGTCGATGAGTCAAAGGACATTTGTCAATGAGAATAGCGGGTTCGTCGACGAATCTATTAAAACCTAAAATTCTCTGGCTTTCGGGAATTCTGTCCCTAGCCTATGAGAGGCCAAGGAGGAACCCAGAGCTCATGTTCATAGTGAATACTTATAGGCTCTAGGGTTTACAAGGTTTGTTTTACAAGTTAGGAAAGTTTGCAGTAAATCTCGCGCAGAAGATCATTGCTGTCGACCAAGTCACCCCTATGTCATTCTTGTGCGCCCCCTGGTCGAGACTCTTGGGAAATTAGGAATTTGAATCTTCAATGTCTTTGATTGTGTCATGCCTCAGGGTCTTGCTGGTTGAGCAGATGGTCGAGACTTGCAGGATCTCGATCTTTAGGAAATCTCAGGAACTTGACATAGTCGCCCCTTAAGGTCTCTTGGTTGAACACTTATTCAAGGCTCTCGGTAATTCTGCTCTAAGTTATGTCTCAATATCTCGACGTGGTTGCCCTGGAGAATCACTTGGTCAAGGATTTGGTCAAACCTTGTAGCATTTTGATCTCAGTTTGAACCTTGGAGTCTATGGTGGAAGACTAAGTCGCCCCTGTGTGTTGCTGGTCGCGCCACATGGTCGAGCATCATCTTCTTATCCCTTGATGATATGAAGCTTCAAAAGCTTGGCTGAGCATATAATTTGAGCTTTGAGTCCTCCAAATCCTCCTTGGCTTCTCGTAATGCCCAACTCTATGGTTTTAACCTGTATTTCCTGAAAACACAAACAAACCTTGCATAGCTTTGAACAATAATAACTCTAGGAAAATACATGGTAAAATGAGGATAAACAAAGGTAAATAAGGGTCTAAAATCATGCATTTTAGGGACTCATCAGTAAAGCTGGTGGGGAACCCTCCTTGGAAATTGATGATGTTTTATTGGTAGAAGGGTTAAAACTGTAGAGACTCCAACCCATAAATAAGGAAAATAAATAAGAAAAAGGGGTATTGTAGTAGGGTTCGTCGATGAAGGTAGAAGGTTCATTGACGAAGTTACTTTAGTATCTCATCGATGAAATTTAAAGCGTCGTCGACGAGGGAATACCGAGTGAGCCAAAGAAAATATCTAGGCAGGCTCGTCGACGAAGGTATGGCTTCGTTGACGATTGCGTGGCTAGCTCGTTGACGATTGCCCTTCAAATTTTCTTTCTTTCTCTTTATTTATTTCCTTTTTTTTTATTTATTTTTCTTTTATTTTATGGTTTTGGGTTATTTCATTCTCCCCCCTTACAAAATTTCATCCTCGAAATTCATTAATCAATATATTCTATCATGCATTTCACACAACCATTATACTCTAATATGTAAAAATTTGTATCACTTAAAATCAAATGAAAATCATTTCTCATCCAAACAAAAACTCATTACCTATGCCTCTAGCAGTGTCTGTCTCAACTGGGGCAAGTGTGTAGACACACGCTAGTCTACCGTGTGGCACCATATTGTTCCTCTGATTCCGATCTAGAGTGGGTGCATTGTTAGGCGGTCCCTAGTTTTGATCCAGCCGCTCACGACAATCTTGAGCTATGTGGTCATACTTTCCACACCGGTAACACATTGGACCCCTACCCTGGAATTCTCCCCAATGCCTCCAATTACACCTTACACAATAAGAGGGTGTTGAGTTACCCCAACGACCTTGATCACCCCTAGCTGGCCTCCGACACCTAGTATATATGTCTCCCCTTCATAGACCTTGTCTGACATTAGCATGGGAGCTGAGACACATGGGTCACTTCCTCTGCTCTGACATCCCTACACCTCCCTGTAGGCTCGACTCTGCAATGGTGGCTTTATCCACCTGTTTTGAAAAGTCTTGTATCTGTAAGCATGCCACATGCTTAAGGATTATCTTTTTCAAGCCCCTCTCAAACCTCCTCACCTTTTGATATTCATTTGAGACCATGAAAGGAGTGAAGCGAGAAAGCTCCATGAACCTTGTAGCATACTGCTGCACAGTGAGATGCCCTTGAGTCAAGTTGAAGAATTCCTCTGCCTTCGCATTCTTGGTGGTGGTGAGGAAATACCGGTCATAGAAGAACTCCTTGAAACATTCCCAGGGCATTATCGTGGGTATGACTCGTTGCTTTTCAAGCAACTTCACCACTTGTACCATTGCTCGGCCTCCCCTGTAAGCTTGAAAGTGGCGAAGAGAACCTTCTACTCCTCAGTGCAATTCAGCACTATCATTACCTTCTCCATCTCCCACACCCAAGTCTTAGCCATGATTGGTTCAGTGCCACCCGTAGAAGTTGAGGGTTTTAGGTGGGTGAACTGATCAATCGAACAGCCCCGGTTCACAAGTGGACAGCTCGATCCCTCATGGTCCTGCCTCATCTCCTCTTTGACCTGCCAAGCTATTCCTCGCAGCAGTCTGGAGGTTTCAATCTCATCCCCACTGGCAGCCCCAAAGTTGTTCTCCCCTCCAATATCCGCCTTTACCTCTGGGATCCATCCTTCAGGTTCTACTTCCAAGTTCTCATCTCTCTGCTTGGAAAGATCACCGTGAATGGATTTACCATGGTTTTCTAAAACCATCGACTAATTTAGAAAATTACAAAAGTCCATCAAGGGATTTCTACCTCCAAGCTATGAAACAAAACTTGAATTCCTATCAATATCTTAATCTACTCATTTCTGTCCTCATCCAACTCAAAGCTATACTTTGATATTAATCTTCCTAAACTCTATAGAATCTATTTCCTAAGCTATGACACCACTTTGTCATGCCCTAAACCTGCTAGGTGAGGCCCGGGGTGTGATGAGACCATTCACTATCTCTGATACCATTCATACAACAAAATAATTAAACAACCTCAAATAAAATACCAGAGTACTATATACTATACATCAAAAAGTGTATCTATTTGTCCATATTCTTCTTATTACATAACCAGCATTTAAAAACATATTTATACATATATCAGTTCTTGCGACCACTCACAAGTTACCAAAATTCGAAATCTTGTCTTTCTAAGCTTGATCACCTGAAGGACTTGAAAAGTCAATAATTTGCCGGGATGAGACACTTCTTAGTAAGGAAGAATAAACTATAACAGTGTGTGGCAAATGAATTCTAGTGTATAAAAACAATAGCTATTTAATAATCAAGATTAATTAAAAGGATACACACACACACACACACACTCTGTTCTAATCACACATACACAACCAATATTTGTAGCAAAAGTTCTCAAGGATTGGGGAGTTTAAATGGCCATACATGTAACGCCCCTTTGCTCTCATACCATTTATAACTGTACCCTTTAATCTTGGTGTCACTACAACTAACACTAATCAGGGCACTCAGCTTACTTGGTAAGCCCTCGGACAGAGAGTTTTACTTTGCCATAAATATTTATGCATTTAAGTTCACATACCAGTATTCACACACATTCGCATCAATCATCCCACATAGTTTGCAAACATATACACCATTGTTCATTCGCACAGGATACAATACATAGACTTCACACATTCAATATTAATCATACCATAGAGATCCACGTATGCACATACATCACAACACATCCCCGCTGGATACAGTACATTCCATTCATCTCAGTACATGGCCCACCCACGGCAATTGCATACCTTGTAGTACGTAGCCCACATAAGGCTACTACATACAACCTAGTATGTGGCCCACATAGGGCTACTACGTACTACCTAGTATGTGGCACACATAGGGCTACTACGTGCTACTCAATACGTGGCCCACATAAGGCTACTACGTACTACTCAGTACGTGGCCCACATAAGGCTACTGTGTACTGCCCAGTACGTGGCCCACCTAGGGCTACTACGTACTACCCAGCACGTGGCCCATATTGGGCTACTACATACTACCCAGTACGTGGCCCACATAGGGCTACTACGTACTACCCACGAAGCTTTCACAAACAAACCTCACACGCACATTTATGTACACAACCAGACGTTATTCACAACCAGGCAATATTCACAATGAAACAGTATTCACCACCAAACAGTGTTCACAGCCGGGTAGTATTCTCAACCAGACAATATTTACAAGCAAACAGTATTCACCATCAAACAATGTTCATAGCCAGGCAGTATTCTCAACTAGACAATATTCACAAGCAAATAGTATTCACAACCAACAGTATTTACAACCCGTTAGTTATGAAAGGTTATTCTCATGGCACACAGTTTTTCCCCAAATCTGATTTTTGATCAAAAACCATTATTTTAAAATTTCTAAACCATTCAGAAAATCATACTATAAATATATGGTTCAAATACTCAAAATTATTCGGTTTAATTTATCAAAAAGCTGGTATAATTTTATTCCCCTTACATGTTCCTCAAAATTCTACCTAAATTGAACGCAAAACGGAACCCTGTAATCTACAAATCCTAACTTAATCAGTTCGATTGTAATGACCTAAAAAAAAAATTATTAATTAAAAAAATTTATTATTATTAATTAATTAATTATTATTAAGAAAATTAATTAAATTAGGAAATTTTAGGATTTTGGGTATATATATATATATATATATATGTACTTAATTACATATAAGGATAAATTATATATATATATATGTATATAAAAATATATATATATATATATAAAAATATATATATATATATATATATATATATAAGTATATAAAAGTATAAGTATGGATAAAGGAAAGAAAAAAAAAAAAAAAAAACTTAGTGCTTAAGGTTTTGAACAAAGTAGGAAAGGAAAGAACAAAAAAAAAAGAAAAGAAGAAGCTTCACGCGGCAAAACAAAGGAAGAAAGAAGGGAAAAAAAAAACTCGCTCAACTCACGCTCTCCACTCCTCTTCTCTCTACGATTTCGCGGCGGATTATCGTCTAATTGAAAATTCAAAAATATCACTAGACTCCATTCTCCGCCACCAACATATCTACCAAAGTGGATTTGTCGTAGGAGCAATGTGGGCATATCTTCTGGGGTAAGGCAAATTCTCATTCTTACCTCAATTTTTCTTAAATTTTAAGCCAAATGGGCAATCGGACACCACCACGAGAATCTAGGAATGATTCTCTACAAGTCTAGCGGAGCAGATTTTTCGTGGGGTCATTGTAGAAATAGCCCCAAAACTAGGATAAATGAGTTATTTAGAAATTAATTGTTATTTAATTAATGTAAATTAGGAAAGGTTAAAATAATATTTTATTTGGGTTGATTTGATTGAATCAAGGTTTGGGTGAGCGTTGCGGGTATAATTTTGGGAGCCCTGCAGGCATGATTCAGGAAATTAGGTAAGGGAGAATAAAATTATATCATTATTTTATTAAGGTGAATCAGTTATTTACGAGCATATGAAATTTATTATTTATCTATATGATTTTCAGAATAGCCTGATTACTGGAAAAATGATGATTTTGGTTTAAGGTTATATTTGGGATGATTGCTTATGATATTAAAACCGTGTGGCATGAGAACAATTTATTTCTAATAAATTGAATATGAATTTTTGTGGTATTTGGGCTTGCTTGAGGGGTTGTTTAGAATGATTATGACATGATGAATGAATTTTTATGTTTGACTCCTGTGTGGAAATATATTGATATGTTGGATACCTGTGTGGTAATGATGGTGAGGCATTTACCCGATCTACGAAAGAACATGATATCATTGGGTGCTTTGGATTGTGATGGGTATAGTTACAAGTCTAAAGGCGGTACGATGATGGTGTGTGAGGGCGTATTGATGGTGATGAAAGGACATAGGATAATAGGTAATCTCCATACATTGTAGGGTAACATAGTTGTAGGTGGAGTTACAATTGAGAGTTTTAAGTCAAGAAATACTATTTTTTGTGATGTAACCACACACAAAATGGTGGGTATTCTTAACTACATTGGTATGGATGTTTAGGGATCAGTGAGGGCAGCATGACATGTTGGACATTGGTATTTCATGAGGTTATCACAAAAAGTCTGGGTGTATCTTGGGTGGCACAAGTTGGAGTCGTTTTCCAAGTGTAACTTGGGGTTGAGATGGAGTACCAAATAGGGAGAGAGTTCCTCAGGTCAAATATTATTGTTGAGTATTCTAATGTTTAAGGAGTTTTGTGAGTGGGGCATGGTGTGTGAGAGCTTGTAAAGGACTTCTTGGTGAGTCAGCGAGTATGGCATGTTTCTCGATTAATTGATCACTAAATGAATCACTAGATGGGAGAGTTGTAGGATAGGCTTGGACTAGTTATGTAGTATATTTTGGAGGTCCAGTCGTGAATATTTCTATTGAGGTGGGATCTAGGTTTGGTGTGATGTTTGAATGGTGCATCTTTCTGGAATATAAGAAATATGGGTTCAAGTTAGGTGATCCAATGAAAAATAGGGTGGCGATTGGTGAAGACATGGCTTTGGTTGTTGAAGCTATGGGACAACGTACTCAGGTAGATGAAGAGAAATAGGTGCCAGAAAGCTGCAATAGCAACAATGAGCATGTTGAGCATGTGGAGTTGGAGACTCGGGGCAAGAGTGCTGAGATTTCTAACTTAGGAGAGTTGCAGTATCACAAAATAAATTGGAGCAGAATGGAGATTGTGATGTAAGTGGAGTTTCAAACTCAGGGTAGAGATGACATTGGTCATGATGTAGGGAGTTCAAGCTCAAAAGATTAGTAGGATGATAATGGGCTTAGAGGCACTATCAGGCCATCGCCCAGGTGTGATCTGATGTCTTATGCAAACAATACTACTAGAAAGAATTCTAACACCTTTTAGGAGGTAGTGCATCGCTAGGAGAAGGGTAGGTGGATAGGTACCATTGTGGAGGAGATGGAGGTACTGTATAATAATTAGACAGGGGGGTTGGTGGAGGTCCTAGAGGGGGAGAGGGAGATAGGGTGTAAGTGGGCAAGTATTCTATGGTTTTATGTGAGTGAGATGTCGATTGCTGGAATGGTTCTGATTGAGGTAAAAAAGTCTGGGACTTTGTTGAGAAAAGAAGTTGACATGAAGGTTTTGAGTGCTACCAAGATTATTCTTGGGTTTGAGATTCGCAAAAGTAAAGTTATAAGGAAATTGGGATTATCTCAGGGTGACTTTGTAGCTATGGGGAGATTGGTTTTATCTCAGGGCGACTATATGGACAAAACTATATGGAGATTGTAGTTATCTTAAGATGGTTTTGGGGATCAAGTGTTGGTGAGGATTAGCATAGTTAGTGTTAAACCACTCACTGGTACACCGTTGGTGAATCTAAGTAAACAATCTGCCGCTCAGTACTCAAGGACGAATGGCGATGTTCAATTTATGTCAAAGGGTTCCCACGCCAATGCAGTTGGGTACTTTGGTGGGCAACAAAGGGTTTTGTTAGTTGTGAGGTTCATAGATGGAGACTACATAGGGGGCATGGAAGACAGGAGGCTCACAACGGGGTGCATTATGGGAAGGCCTAATTGTTGGAAGTATGGGGTACAGTCTTAGGGTGCACTGGTTACAACTGGATTAGAGTTCTTGGCGTAGGCTGGGGGTACCAAGGTAACATTGTGGTTTGAAGGATTGTTCAAGTAGTTGGGTGTTCAGTTAGGTGAATTTTTTGTTACCACGGTCAAGTTAAAGCATGGCTTGGACTTGGTTTACGTCTCGATGTATTAGAGGGGAGGCAGGTCCCGATCTATAAGCCTAGGTGGAGCAACGGTTATGATTTTAGATTTCCAAGGTGGTGAATATTTACCAAGGTGGAGATTGTTGGGGATGTAACTCATATTCAGAGCGAATCACATGTACATAATAAAGTTACGTGACACAAAGGACAAAGGGACAAAAAACAAGGTGCAACTAAGGAGGGCAACCATTAACGGTTTAGGGCCTAACCGTCAATGGTTTCAGAAAGTAGCTGCAAAGAGTTTTCTTTTGCTCCAACCCATCGATGGTTTCCATCGACGCAGATTACATATTTTCAAATTGGGGGCTCGTAGATTGGGCTTATTTGGAGAATTTCTCTAGGGATAGATATAGATGTAGTTTGGATATACTAGAACACTTCTGTACACATTGGGTTCATACTTAAACAATATTGTAACCCAAAGATTGTAGCTTTGACATTGATCATAGTGAAAACCTAAGTGCTACTCCCATGGATGTAGGCGATTGCCAAGCCATGTAAGCCTTGTGCATTCTAGCTGTGTTTTTTATTCTTCTTAATTATTGTTTGATGGTTTCTTGAGTATATTTCATCGTTGAGTGATTGCGTTGGTAGTTGTTGATTGTTTCGTGATTGATTGTGTGCTCCTGCTGCACTGTTCAAGTTGAACGAACAGTTTGGTAAGCAAACTTGAAGAGAGGAAGCAATAAAAAATGATAGCATTAGGTGCTACAACTGCAAGAAGGTTGAGCATATGATGATGAATTGTCCCTTAAACAAAAATAAAGGGAAATTTCGACAAGGAGATTATAATGCCATGAATGCTACTACTTGGGATGAAATCAATGGACTTTCCATTGATGATGAAATAGAGGAAGAAGAACATTTTTGCTTCATGGCTAACGAACAAAAGGAGGTAAGTTCTGATGATGTTGAATTTACATATGATTAATCAGAGATCACATGCACTAAATTATACAAAGAATTAGTTGTAATCAAAAGAAAGAGCAAAAATATGGACGAAAAATTATCAAAATGCAAACAAAAGGAACCTTGTCTCTATTCCATCTTGAAAGAAGAAAATAGTTCCTTTAAGCAGCAGAATGGGGAGCTTATTGCAAATGCTCAAAAAGACCATGTAATGTTCAAAGTAAAAATAGAAAATTTAAAAATTCAAATTGAAAATTTTTTAAAAGCACATATTCTCTTGAAAAAAAAAAATGAAGATTATGGTAAAATCATTTATAATTTCACAAGAGGAAAAGAAAACTTCTTTTAACACTTAGGAGCCCAAAGAAATAGTGTTTATAGGGTCATAATTCCTTTTATAAATCCCTTGGTTATATTAACTTCTATGCCTCATCAAACAAAAATAGGGTAAATAAGCCAAATCCTTCACATGCAAACAAGACCTATTTGTATTGTGAAAGAAAAGGTCACATTCGTTACTCTTGCCCCTTTAGAGGTGCTAGAGTCAAAGAAAGGAAGCTAGAATGGGTAGTTAAGAAGAAAAACCCCTTGGGACCCAAGGAAGAATGGGTACCAAAACGAATTACCTAATTTTTAAAACTATTGCTTCCTTAGAACCTAGGTTTAGTTAATTGATAGGAATTAGGTAGATTTAACCATACCTAGGCAAAAGGAATAAGTAATGACTAATGGAATTTATATACTACAAAATTAGAGAATTAAGCCAATATGATGAGTTCAATCCAATACGATGTTTAAACTGTATATATCCTAATTGATTGGTCACTCTTTATAAATGAAGGTATTGGCTATAGTTTATGCACACCCTCATAGGCTCTTTACTCAGGCTTGTTCTTTAGAAATAAATTTATAGGTGACAAAAATAAATACTTTGTATTTCTGAGATGAATAACCTAGGTCATCTAATGTTGAATAATGTCTCAAAAGCATGCCCAAGATATCCACCTCTTAAAGACAAGAGGAATCTTCCTTAGTCATATGAACATATGATGGTAAAACTTATGAATATGCATACTCAACATATTTCTTGCATAAAACTGAGTCTTAGGGAAATTAATCATAACAACATAAGTACTATGTACTATCCAACCCTAAACTCATCTTGGTATATTTTAAGGTAAATGAATAGTTTATCTTCTTTCTTTTTTCTTATGATGATCAAAGGGGCAAAAGTAGGTTGTTGTTGTAGGTTGGTATATTAAGTACAAATCTATAGTATTGCTTAAATGATTATAAATTGAAATCCAGATTTATTGCTTAAAACTGTTTCTTAGTGAAAGTTTAATTTTCTTGCTTGTTTATCTTAAATGAATTTTCTAATAATGTATTATGTGTTATAGCTAAAATGTATATGATACATCTAGTTGAATAAATTATGCCTTATATGCATATAGTATGGGGAGCAAAATTTCATCTTATTCAACAATGCGCATAAATTAAGGGGGAGCTTAAAAATATATCCTGTGAAAACACCAATAGTTTGCCATCATAAAAAAAGGGAGAGATTGTTAGCCTTAGTGGCTACACAATCCTAATTGTCGTATTTTGATGATAACAACCCATTATTGGTTCTAAGTTAAACTAATCTTTGCATACTAAGCTGTGATAGGTATAAGAGGCGAAATCATATAGATACGAGTTTAAGTGCAAATATCAGGTGAATACACTTATAGGCAAAGATCGAGTGGATACTCAAATAGGGAAAGATAAAGAGAACACTCACTCGAGAGATCTCAAGCACATCCAATGAAGAAAGTGTAGAATCATATGTAATGGGGGCTGTTTGAGGTAGTATTTGTTGTAACTCTTGTAGTTCTGATTCATGCATGTTTATTGAGTAAGAGTTGAGCAATTACATGTGCATACTAGTATATAGGGTATCACTAAATCATAAGTTTCATACTTATGAGTTTTCAAGGACAAAACAATAAGTTTTATGATATATCTTATACTCAAATGTATTTTAATATGGGACAAGTTTTAAATGATCTTAGTGTTGCAAAATTTTATTTACTTGGTACCGGGTGGGTTAAAACCATGATTATGCACCTAAATATCAAGTTTGGGAAGAAACAGGGCAAATCGTCGATGGTTTGAGGGGAAACCGTCAACAGTTTGGGGAATCCGTCTATGGTTTGTTTCGGGATTCCAAACTCAATGATTGTAAATGGTTAATTTCTAAGTATTAAATTATTTTCTAAACCCAACGGCCATAAAAAGGCTAGTACTCCAAATGGCCTATAAATACAAGGTGAAAGACTTGTTCTAGGATGAATCTTAGTAATTTACATTTAGTGAATATCATTTCCAAGTACACTACATTTTAGTTCATCGTCTTTGTGCTCAATATCTTCATTACTTTGAGAGATTAGTGTGAGGTGTTCATTGTATCAAATATTAGCTCATTCAAGGAGCATTATTTTTTTTAAATCATATTCATCTTGTAAGGGTTCTTTGTGAACCAAGTTTTGAAGGAATTTGTTCCCTTGTAAAGTCTTTGTGTGAGCAAAAGAGATTTGTTCCCATGTGAAGGCTCTGTGTGAGCATTAAGGGATTTGGTCCCTTGGAAAAGCTCTATGTGAGTGTAAAGAGACTTTTTTCCTTTGTGATGCAAAGGCTTCTCCATCCTTGAAGGAGATCGTGATAGTGGATTGAGAATCCTTAAGTGTATCTCAAGGCGTGAACGTAGGCAAGGAGCTGAACCACGTTAATATTGTATGTTGATATTTTCTTCTCTACTCTTAAATTTACGTCTTGTGCAAGACTTACACTGTATATATTGTAATATAATCATTTTTATCTTGCCAAGATTTTATATTTTTTATAGAAAAAGAAAAATATGCAAAAGAGTCTATTCACTCCCTCCCTCTAGACTCCACTCTAGGGCCAATAAATATTATATAAGATTTTGATAATGGGTAATGTAGCATACTTTTTAAAATATATATATATATATATATATATAATTGAATACAAAGGCATTTGGTACTAATTAAGGATCTATTTAGTATCATTGTTGTTTTCTATTTTTTGTTTCTATTAGCTTAGGTGGCGACATGATCCTAATTGTCGTATTTTGATTATAACAATCCATTAGTGGTTCTAAGTTAAACTAATCTTTGTATACTAAGTTGTGGTAGGAATAAGTGGCAAAATCACACAGATATGAGTTTTAGTGCAAAGATCAACTAAACATTCTCATAGGCGAAGATCGAGTGGTCAATTCAAGAAGGAAAGATCAAAGTGGACTATCACTCGAAAGGACTCAAGCACAACTATCAAAGCAAACGTAAGGTCATATATATAATAGGGAGTGTTTGAGGTAGGAATAATTTGTAACTCTTGTAGTTATGATTTTGACAAGTTTATTTAACAAGAGTTGTGCAAATTGCATGTGCAGACGAGTTCGTAAGAGTACATAGGATATCACCAAGTCATTAGTTCAGTACTTATAAGTTTTCAAAGTCAAAACAAGAGTTTTATAAAAATATCCTTTACTCAAATGTATTTTTATATGGGACAAGTGTTAAGTCATATTAGTGTTATAATATTTTAAGGACTTGCTCCTGGATGGGTTTAAAACCTCATGTATGCATGAGTCAAATTCCTCTCTCAAATTTCCTAAAACACCCTTTAGTATTTTGGACATAACTTTTGCTAAAGAACTCCAAAAAGGGCGATCTTCATATCTACGGAAAGCTAAGAAAATAACCCACAACCTTTGTGTTCAATATTGTCACAGATAAGAAGGTTTAGATAATGAAAAAAAAAAAGGGCAAACCATAGACGGTTTGGCTAAGTGCATCAATGGTTTTTTTCCTGAAGAAATTGTCGACGATTTGGGGAAACCGTTGATGGTTTGCATCCAGTTTTGAATCCCAACAACTATAAAATGGATAATTTCCAAATTATTTAATTATTTTAAATTCTCAACAACCATATAACGGCTAATAGCCCAATTTGCCTATAAATACATGACCAACGATTTGTTTAATAATTGATTTTAGTGATGAGCATATTTAGATTATCATTCACAAGCACTTTGCATTTAGTTCATCATCTCAAGCACTCAAAATCTATCTTACTCTCTAATCTTGTGTTGATTTATTACTTAAGAGATTTGTCCAAAGTTTTTATTTTATTAATAAATATCAGCTCATTCAAGGAGCTTTGTCTTTATAATTCATCTTCTTGTTGCAAAGGGTTCTTGGTGAACCAAGTTACGAAGGGTTTTTGGTGAATTGTGGTTGAAGGGTCTTGGTGAACCGAATTGCAAGGATTCTTGGTGAACCTTGCTGCCCTTGGTGAGCGAAAGGGATTGGTTCCCTTGGTGAGCGAAAGGGCTTTGTTCTCGGTTGTAAAGGCTTCTTCGCTGGTGATGGAGGTTTATGGTGGATTATGGAATCCTTGAGTGTGTCTCAAGGCGTGAGCGTAAGCAAGAGGCTGAACCACGTTAATATTGTTTGTTGAGCTTTTCTTCCCTATACTCTTTAATTTATATCATGTACATGATTTATATTCTTTATTGTGATATAATCATTTTTACCTTGCCAAGTTTTATATTTTATAGAGGAAAGCTAAAATCTGCAAAAGAGTCCATTCACCCCCCCCCTCTAGACTCGACTCTAGGGCTAACAAGTGGTATCAGAGCAAGGCGCTTACATTATTGGAGTAATTTCCAGAGTGAAAAAGATCAATGGAGTTCAGGGTGAATACTTTTCCCTAAGTACAATCTGTAGACAAACCACTAAGGTTGAATGGGAACAACTATCCAACATGGAAGAATTGAATGGCCATATTCATTTAGTTACATGATTTGGAGATGTGGCGGGTCATCACAAAGGGAGGCTTCATATTCAGCAATGATAAAGAGGAACCGAAATCAATAGAAGAGATGTCAACCACAGAAAAGAGGTTAGTATAATTTAATTTTAAAACCAAAAATTTTATTTACTGTGCTTTGAGTGATGATGAATATAATTGTATTTGCAGATGTGAAACCGCAAAAGAAATATGGGATAAACTCTAAGTTACATATGAAGGTACGTACCAAGTTAAGAAATCCAAAATATACATGCTAGTTAATGAGTATGAAATGTTTAAAATTGATGAGGGAGAATCAATCACTTCCATGTTCACTCGGTTCACACACATAAAAAATGGATTAAAAGCACTTGATAGATCAAAAAGTTCTCCGATCTTTACCCGAGTCATGGCATGCTAAATCAACCGTCATTAAGGAAGCAATAGATCTAACCAAAGTCACACATGATGAGTTAATTGGCTCACTTATGACCTATGAAATTAAGAAAAACATGAATTTGGATCCTAAGAAGCCTAGGAAGGATATAGGTATTGTATTAAAATCATCTAGTTCAAAATACAAAGAAATGCTAGAAGAAGATGAAGATAGTGAGGATAATAAAGAATCACTCACAAGAAAATTTAGGAAATTCCTAGTAAAAAGACAATTGTTTAGTAAGCAAACTGGAAGAGAGAAAACAAAAAAAACAAAAGATAGCATTAGGTGCTACAACTACAAGAAGGTTGGGCATATAATAACTAATCTTCCCTTGATCAAACACAAAGGGAAATTTTGAAAAGAAGATTATAATGCCATGAATGCTACTATTTGGGATGAAATCGATGGACCTTCCACCGATGATGAAGTGGGGGAGAAAGCACACTTGTGCCTCATGGATAACAAACGAGAGGAGGTAAATTCTGGTGATGATGAACTTACCTATGATGAATTAGAGATCACATGAACTAAATTGTACGAAAAATTAGTTGTGATCAAAAGAAAGAACAAAAATTTAGAAGATAAATTATCAAAATGTAAAAAAAAGGAACCTTGTCTTTGTTCCATCTTGAAAGAAGAAAATAGTTCCTTAAAGAGGCAAAATGAGGAGTGTATTGCAAATATCGAAGATTAAAAAATTCAAATTGAAAATACCTTAAAAGAAAATATCCTTTTAAAAAAAGAAAAATGAAGATTATGGGAAAAGGATTTGTAAAATTACAAATGGGAAAGAAAACTTTAATAAGCCCCTAGGAACCCAAAGAAATAGATTTTACAAAAAGAATTTAATTTATGTGAAAGTTGAGGTGTAGTCCCAAGAGTGGGGTGAATTGGATTATTAAAATTTCTTTTAATTCCTTTTATGAATTCTTTGACCTCTTGTTAATTTATTAAATACAGAACAAAGCTTAGTTAATTATTCAATACACAAACCAACCCTTCAACACAACATAAGTAAACCAAAACTTAAACAAACATCCAACTAATCAACAACTTAAAGTAATCAATCACAAAATATAATCTGCAGCACTTTAGCAATTTTCTACTCAAGGTATTTGATTGTAGTTCCGTGAATATATGTAAGCCATGTGGTTAATTGATTTGATTTTTCAATATGATGCTCAATATGAAATCCAACACTCTTTCCAATAATTTATACTTTAAATAAACTTTTAGTTAATAAATCTTGGGTGTTAACCAATCAACGTACTCCCTTATGATTTTCGCAATTTGTATTGATAAACTAACGTACTTCCTTTCGGTTTCCGCAAATCCCAAAATCAAATTAATCTTTAGTTTATTTAATATCTAATCCACGTAGTGTTTATGATCAAAAATTAAAACATAACCACACAGTTAATATTTATCGGAATTTAAAAAGAGTAACGAAAGAGAGTGACACCACGTTTTTTATGAGGTTTGGCTTATCCCCAGCCTACGTCCTCGCCTTTGGCCAATACCATCAAAGGATTCCACTATATCGTTCCTTTTCGGGTGGAACAAACCTTTTACAAGCGATACCCCATGCTTAAACGCTTCTTAAGTAGGCTAGAGCAATGCCTCTCCAAACCATTCCCCATGCTTAATTACAATGATCCAATAGCCCTGAACCGTTAAAAATTACAAGAACAAGAACAAGAACTTGTGTACAAGAATCACTCTCAGATAGAGTAGGTTAGTACAACAATCAGCACAAAATATAATTCAATGTAAATTTCAATATAAAGAAATTGAAGCTCAACTTAAACCTATCACTAATATAATCTTTCTTTGATTTAAAGATTCAAACTTTAAAAATCAATTTTAGTATGAGAAGATCAGCAAGAGCTTAGTTGAGAGAATAGCAGGATGGGAGCAAGAAAGCCTTTGTGAATTAAGAGCACTTGAGAGTTTGTAATTGCTGAAAATATTTCTTGGTGATTAAAATCCTTGTCTAGGGAACTATATATAGAGTTTTAAAAGTTAATTCCTTGTTCCCCAAGTTTACTTGGAGTGTTGGTCAAGTTTACAAAAAGATTGGAGCCCAAAAAACCAATTTTAAAAATTTTCCCATTGGCAATTTTTAAAATTCCTTCAAGTGGCATTCGCCTGGCACGACTAGTCAGGCTGCTATCTCAGTTATTTTTGAAAGTTAGAATATTAGCAGTCTGCTATCAAAACACAGGTAGGCGCCTTAGATGACAAGGCGAGCACCTGTTAGGCTACCATCAAGCACTTTGCACCTTTCTTTTTTTCAGTTCTTAAAAAATATAATAATGATTAATCACCTGGGAATGTTGGGCAAGCACCTGAGCTTTCAAAAACATTTGTTTTTTAAGATTTGACTTTGAAAACTCTTTTCATTTGAGACCTTCATTATTTATAACTTTGGAAATCATATTTCAAGGTCTTTAAAATAATTTCTTAAGATATTAATTTATCCTTAAAAAGTTTCAATACTTTTTATATTGAGTTTTACTTGAAGTACTTACATAGGACATCCTTAAGACTCTAAATCCTTCAAATCTTGGAGTCTTCATGTATGTGCTTGCTTTGAGTCCTTTCTTGTGTTTTCAACATACTTTGAGCTTCCATGATATTTGACAAACTTTTAGCTTTCGTGGTATTTGTCAATCTTAGAGCTTTGTCATCCTTTAAGCTGAGCTTTGCTTGAACAACTTGTTTGTATAATTTCATTTTCTTGATCTTGAGCTTTCAAATATTTGATTCCTTAAACATTTCAACTTTGAAACATATTAAATTCCCTTGATTTGTTATCATCAAAATAAGAGTGGTAAGCCCTGTTAGGCCAACAATCTCCCCTTTTTTGATGATGAAAAATAAGGAGTAAAAAAAATTGAGTAAGCCTTAAAAAGACTCCCCCTTACAATAAGCATTAACTCAACAATATTTGCAATATCAAGATCAAGTTCAATATTAATTTCAATATCATTATCATGCTTATATATCACATCATTCAAGATCAAGATACCCATATATCAACTTAAGTGTGCAGTAGCATGCTCAATTTTTGCCCAAAATTTTTGCCTCTTCTGACATCAATCAAAAAGAGTAAGATATCAAGAAAAACATATAAAGATTAAGGCAATGAGCAACCATAAGCATAAATTTTCCTTCATCATGCATAAAAAGATTAGACAATAAGTTTCCAAAGTAGCATGAGAAAATACAAAAGATTGTTTATCATAATGATTTCCATAAATCATGTTATCATTATTTAACAAGTCTAACTCCTCCTGAATGAAATGTATCTTATCTTCAATAAATTCAGACTTTCATTTGAAGTAAAAACTATGCATTATGAAGATACCAATTATGCTTTTATATTGATCATGCCATGCTTCAAATATTAATTATTTAATGTTAGTGCTCATGGATATATACCAAAATCAAGAATCATACCAATACTATATCATTATCACAACATGCTCATGAATACAAATATGTTGTCATGCTCAAGCATCAACTAACATACTTATGGATACCAATATATTTCATAGATACCAATAGTAATATTATATCATGAGCTACTTATGGACATCAATTTATGTTCATAGATACCAATTTTTTAAATCAACTCTCTTTCTCCCCTTTTTGACATTAATAAAGAAGGTTATCAATATGCATATGTATTCTAATGCAAGGTACAACTCAAGACAAATAAGCCTTTTATCCATTGATTGTGGCCAAAAATATTATTTTCATTTGTTTCAATATGATAAGTATCAATAAGCTCGGAAACTCATCCTTATCCCCTATTTCAACATGTCTAATATCCTTGTATGATTTTCCATAGATTTAATCAAGGAGAATTTTCTTCTTGAGTCAGCCACATGCTATGAGCATAGAACAAGTTCATTACACCTACAATACTTTAATCAGCTGTATTTCATATTTTTATCTTATGAGCTTCGTTAGTGATTGATTTTCTAATTCTCAAGTATGTGCAAATAATATTATTTGTTGTGCTCTAAAAAACTGTTAACTTTAAGTACTTACAATAGTTCATCTAAGGTTATGCTTTTTCATCCCTTTAGCTATAGCTGAAATATTCACCATGATATGCATTGTTAATATAGACTTTCATATTATGCATCAAATCTTTAAGGTAGACATAGCAATTTATATTTTATGAGTTAAGCATGTCTATTATCAAAGCACATTTATAATTATTACTTTATTTCTTTTAGGATTGGCTAACTTAAATTCTATAGGTTGTTGAGTCATTACTAATCCATTTCATTTCAGCATATTTTTAGCTTTCTTAACTTCTAATAAGAGAATACTTATACCTAAAATCTATGGTTTATGAACTAGTCTTTCATCTTGATACCCATACTTTCTTGGGTCCGAATGGTCTAACAAGAGATGTTTCTTTTACTTTTCAAATTTGTTTAATTTTCACATCTTTCCTCTTTAATAGACATTTGAACTTGATGTGTTCCTTCTTCTTACATAGAAAACATGTAGTGTGAGTACAATCATTAGAGGAGATGCTAGCATAGTTTTTGGAGGCTTTTGTAAAGTACCCCATATAAAGGTTCCTTTTCTTTATGTTTTCAACTCCATTAAACCCTATGCCTTCTTTATTTAAGGACATTCTTTGTGCACCTATCATTCTATTAAAGGTTTTTTTTTTTTCCTCTAGTGAAATTGTAAATTATTTTAGCTTGATCCTCATTTTTCCTCTTAAGATCATAGATTTATGAATTTTGTATATTTTTACCCTTTTCTTGATTTTAAAACATTTTGCTGATTCTATTTTCTAGTTCAAAAATATCTCTTTTTCATCATCCATAGAAGTTTTGGACTTTAGATCTTCTAGTTCTTTTATCACCTTCTCATTCTTGCTTTCTAGTTTATTGATTTTTAAATCTTTTTCTCTTTCAGCAAGTCTTAGAGATTCCAACTCTTTCATTACACCTTCATTCTTTTTTTTCAATGGTGTATATCTTTTAGTCACATTGACTAAAATCTTATGCACCTTGAATAGTTCATTTTAAAGTTCTTCATTAGAAGGCATACTTTCATCATTGGATTCATTAGAAGAATTATTGCAAGAATCATTAATTGATTCAGATGACTAGCTTTCCTCATCATCCCATGTCATATAGCAAGCAGCCTCTTGGTCACTTGATTCATTATCTGAACTACTTGTACTCATATTATCCCAAGTAGTTGTTTTCATTGCCTTTTTCCTTTTCTTTTTGGAATCTTTCTTAAGTTGTGGACAATCTGATTTTATATGTCCAACTTTCTTACAATTATAGCATGTTGGAGTTTCAACTTTTGCTTTCTTTTTACTGATTTCCATTTCTTCTTCATTAGATTTTGAGTTCCAAATTTTTCTTGTAAATTTATTCTTCCTTCTAAGAATTTTTACAAGTTTCTTAGATATGAAGGCTATTTCTTTTTCATCCATCTCTTCTTCATCTTCATCACTAAAGTTTTCATTTGATGTTTTAAAAGCAATTGATACTTGAGCTTTAGTTTTTCCACTTCTTTCATTCATGGACATCTCATATGTGTGAAGGGATCCTATGAGTTCATTTAGGGATGTATTTTTGAGATTTCTTCCTTCCGTAATTGTTGTAGCTTTAGGTTCCCATAATGGAGAAGTCCTCTAAGGATTTTTCGGATCATTTCATAAGTTGAGTATGTTTTTCCTAAAGTGTTTAGGGAGTTTATGATATGTGTAAACCTTGTATACATATTTGTTATGGTTTCATCCGGGTTCATCTTGAAAGCCTCATACTCGCTTGTGAGCATGTCGATTCTACTATCTCTAACATCTATAGTTCCTTTATAGGTTACCTCTAGCTTGTCCCAAATTTCTTTGGTTGACTTACATGCCATGACCCTATTAAACTCATTAACATATAAGGCACAATATAGTGCATTCATTGCACTAGAGTTTACTTGCATCATTTTGTAATAAATGTCGGTCAAGTCTTTTTCTTCTTTAGGAACTTCTTTGCCATCTAAGATTTTAGTAGGAATGTAGTCACCATGTGTGACAATGTTCCATGCTTTCCAATCCATGGTTTGTATATATATCCTCATTCTTTGTTTCTAAAATGTATAATTTAAGCCACAAAAGATGGGAGGCCTTGTGATGACCCAAAAATATATATATATGATTAAAGTACAATAATAATAAAATAATAAAAATAGTCATTAAGTTAATATCAATACAGAAGTGTTTTTCTGTAGGATCCTTGATTCCATGTTTGATGCCTAAGAAAGACCTTGTCTTAGCGAGTGCTCAGAGACCATTGTGGCTCAGTCGCTCCCTGGAGGCCGGCCTGGTCAAAATGGAATTTCATAGGATAAACAGGATAGACACTATTTGTATACGTAAATAAGTATATATACATAAAATAGTGTTTTGACAGACATAATTTGTAGAAATACATAATAAGATGATAATAATATAGGTATCATATGTGGGGCCCACAAGACTATGTGGGGTCCACATGAGTCCCGGAGCCACAAGACACTGTTTATATACGTAAATGAGTACATAAAATAATGTTTTAACTGATATAATTTGAAGAAATATATGATAAAATAATAATAAAATAGGTATCCTATGCGGGGCCCACAAGACTGTGTGGGGCCCACATGAGTCCCGAAACCGTATGAAGGTTTTCACAAGTCTCAAAACTATGCAGGATGCATAAAATCGTATAAGAGTTATTGGAATTACGTACGATCCATTTGGGTCTCGAAATTGTGTGGGGCCCACAAGACTACATGGGGCCCACAAGACCATGTGGGGCCCACATGAGTTTTTAAAATTTAAATTTAATTCTTGTTCAAAAATAAAATAAAATAAAATAAATACTAAATATAGTTTAAAATTAATAACAATGATAATAATAATGATTAAGAAAAATAATAAAATAATTAGTTAGGTAATGGATTAATTAATAAGGTAAGTAATTAATTAAAAATTTATTTAGTGAGAATGGTGGCAAGCACTCCCAAATGGCCTCCACTCAAGTTTAAAATTAATAACAATGATAATAATAATGATAATAATGATTAAGAAAAATAATAAAATAATAAAATAATTAGTTAGGTAATGGATTAATTAATTAGGTAAGTAATTAATTAAAAATTTATTTAGTGGGAATGGTGGCAAGCACTTCCAAATAGCCTCCACTCAACCCATACCTTGCCCATCCCTTGCCCATTCTTTAATTTTTAAAATTATAATTTCACACATCTCCCCACACTTTTATAAATTCTATTTCTTCCCCAAAATTTTCCTATAAATAGGGAGCTCTCAACCTTCATTTTTCACAACAATTTTCCAAGGAAGAGAAGGATTAGTGAGTGAAAGAATTTGTGGTGGAGAGAGAATTTTTGAATAAATTCTTAATCACCCACTTTTTCCGATCTCATTTCTTAAAGATAATTATTGTGTTCGTAGCACACGGTAAAAGAAGAAGGTAAGTAAATTTGATTATGTTAGTATTTTTATTCAAAATTTATACCCGAGTTTATTTGTAAGTAAATTTGATTATGTTAGTATTTTTATTCAAAATTTATACCCGAGTTTATTTGTAAGTAAATTTGATTATGTTAGTATTTTTATTCAAAATTTATACCCGAGTTTATTTGTAAGTAAATTTGATTATGTTAGTATTTTTATTCAAAATTTATACCCGAGTTTATTTGTAAGTAAATTTTGATTATGTTAGTTTCTTTTAAATTCATACCCGAGTTTATTTTGTACGTAAATTTTAATTATGTCAATTAGTTCCACAAAATTTTCATGAGTTCATTTTCACGCATATTTAATTATACCAGTTCTATCTTTAATATACTTGCATCTATTTTTGGGTTAAGAAATGTTCCAATCCCCTCGGGTAAATTTTCAGCATTTCTTTCTATTCAAAAATAAAATTATATATATTTTTAACACAAAAATTGTGTGGCATGAGTTTATTTCTACGTTACATTTTTTTATGTAAATATGAGTAAAGATGAGATTTTCACGATATTATTTTAAATTGCATAAATGATAATAAGATGATTTTCAAACCCCTTATGGCAACGAAAGTTCAAAGTTACAGATGCTCGGTACCGCAGCTTAAAGTTTATACGGATCAGAGTGCACCCACACTGTTTACAGAGTGGTTATTTATGTTAGTGGATTTCTCCTGAGTGCACACCTGGTTTAAGTCCAGGACTTAATAAGGAAAATCTCACTTAAAGTTTACGTACGTTGATTTAGTTTGGTCGGCCAGCCAGCTAAGTCCAGTCTTCGGACCGCACAACCCAGTCATGGGGGTAAACATGACTTACGGCAAACAGGCCTAAGGGTGGTTTTTACGATATATGTTTATACATATTTAATTACGTGTACAAAGTTACTGATAATTTGAAGGAAAAGTGTAAGTTTACGTGAAAAGGATCATTTTGGTGCTTATATGACGATCTAAGGAAAACGTATAAGGAAAAGTATATGTATGTTTATCATTAAATATTTTTACAGTTTTAAAGTTAAAAGTTTAATTTAGCAGTTATAGTATATGATTTAAAAATTTACTGTTGAAATTGATGACAAAAGTTTTATGCAGAAATTGTTAAATTTATGTTTATTCTAAAAGAAATCTTGAAGTTATAGTATTCATTATTGTTTTACGAAATTCTTTAAAAACTCATTTTGGCCACACACTAATAATAATCTTATTTACTTACTGAGCGTCGTCTCATCCCAATCATATTTTATTTCAGATAACTCTGAAGGACATGTCGGGAATCAGGCTTAGCAAGCATGCGGGTGGGGATTAGAAAAATAAAGATTGATTAAAAATATTAGTATGGTTTCAGATATTTATGTTTGTGTAATTTTCCTTCTTTTGAAATAAATGATTGTAATATGGAATATTAGTGCTCTGGTTTAATAAAAATTTGAGTTTATTTTGCTTCCGCTGTAAATCAGTAGTAAAAAGTTAATATCCCAGGCCCCTCGGGGTCGGGGTGTTACAGGCCTAGTTGAGGATTGACCCTCTCCAAAGGGAGCTACTCCTAGGTGTGCCATATAGAACTTTATGTAGCTACTAGTTAGGATTTTCTACAACCTGGATTTGACACCAATTGAAAGTTGAGGTGTAGTCCCCAAGAGGGGGGGGGGGTGAATTGGATTATTAAAATTTCTTTTAATACTTTTTATGAATTCTTTGACCTCTTGTTAATTTATTAAATACACAACAAAACTTAGTTAATTATTCAATCCAAAAACCAACACTTCAACACAACACAAGTAAACCAAAACTTAAACAAACATCCAACCAATGAAACACTTAAAGTAATCAATCACAATATATAATCTACAGCACTTTAGCAATTTTCTGCTCGAGGTATTTGATTATAGCCCGGTGAATATATAAAGCCCTGTGGTTAATTGATTTGATTTCTCAATATTATGCCAAATATGAAATCCAACACTCTTTCCAAGAATTTATATTTTAAATAAACTTTCAGTTAATAAGTTTTGGGGGTTAACCAATCAACGTACTCCCTTACGATTTCTGCAATTTATATTGATCAACTAACGTACTTCCTTTCGATTTTTGCAAATCCCAAGATAAAATTAATCATTAGTTTATTTAATATCCAATCCACGTAGTATTTATGATCAAAAATTAAAACACAACCACGTAGTTAATATTTGTTGGAACTTAAAAAGAGTAAGGAAAAAGAGTGACACCACGTTTTTACGAGATTCGGCTTATCCCCAGCCTACATCCTCGCCTTTGGCCAGTACCACCAAAGGATTCCACTATATTGTTCCTTTACAGGTGGAATAAACATTTTACAAGTGATACCCCATGCTTAAACACTCCTTACGTAGGCTAGAGCAACGCCTCTCCAAGCGATACCCCACGCTCGGTCACTCTTTCACTAGGCTAAAGCAATGCTTCTCCAAGCGATACCCCACACTTGATTACAACGATCCAATTCCCCTGAATCATTAAGAACTACAAGAACAAGAACAAGAACAAGAACTTATGTACAAGAATCACTCTCAGATATAGTAGGTTAGTACAACAATTAGCACAAAATATACTTCAATGTAAATTTCAATATAAAGAAATTGAAGCTCAACTTAAACCTATCACCGATATAATCTTTCTTTGATTGAAAGATTTAGAATTTAAAGCTTGATTTTGGTGTGAGAAGATCAGCAAGAACTCAGTTGAGAGAATAGAAGGATGAGAGCAAGAAAGCCTTTATGAATTGAGAGCACTTGAGAGTTTGTATTGAGTTTTTAAAATTCCCTCGAGTGGCAGTCGCCTAGCATGACAAGTCAGGAGGCTGTCTCAATTATTTTTGAAAGTCAAAATACTAGAAGTCACCTATTAAAACATAGGCAGGCGCCTCAGATGACAAGGCAGGCACATGTTAGGCTACCATCAGGTGCTTGGCACTTTTCTATCTGTCAGTTCTTAAAAAACAAAAAAATGGTCAGTTACTTGGGATTGTTAGGCAGACACCTGAGCTTTCAAAAACATTTGTTTTAAAAAATTTGACTTTGAAAACTCTTTTCATTTGAGACCTTTATTATTTATAACTTTGGAAATCATATTTCAAGGTCTTTAAAAATGGTTTCTTAAGATTTTAATTTTTTTTTTAAAGAGCTTCAATACTTTTTATATTGAGTTTTACTTGAAGTACTTACATAAGACTTCCTTAAGACTCTAGTCCTTTAACTCTTGGAGTCTTCATGTATGTCCTTGCTTTGAGTCCTTTCTTTAGTTTTCAACATACTTTGAGCTTCCATGATATTTGAAAAATTTTAAGCTTTCATGGTATTTTTCAAACTTAGAGCTTTGTCATCCTTTGAGCCGAGCTTTCCTTGAACCACTTGTTTGTATAATTTCATTTACTTGATCTTGAGCTTTCCAATATTTGATTCTTGAAACATTTCAACTTTGAAACATGTTAAATTCCCTTGATTTGTTATCGTCAAAATACGAGTCGTAAGCCTTGTTAGGCCCACATTATGATTCCTCCTTTAAATCCCATAATAACGCTTCATCAAGTAAAAATAGGATTAATCGGACAAAACCTTCATATGCAAACAAAACTTGCTTGTGTTGTGGAAGGAAGGTCACATTCATTATTCTTAGCCTTTTAGAGCTGCAAGAGGCAAAGAAAGAAAGTTAGAATGGGTAGTTAAGAAGACTAACCCCTTGGGACCCAAATAAGAATGGGTGCCAAAGCAAACTACCTAAATTTTAGACTATTACCTCCTCATAACCTAGGTTTTGATAGGAATTAGGTTGATTTAATCATACATAGTCAAAAAGGAATAAGTGTTGACAAAATGAATTTATATAGTGATAAATTAAAGACACTTACCAAAATTTTTGTGGATAGTGCTAAAGGTATAACATCCCAGTCTACGCATAATAACTATTTGATTACTATGTTGGGGACTTTAGAGAATCAAACCAATATTGCTAGTTTTAGTTTATGGAAAGAAGTAGCATGCACACCCTCACAAGCTCTTTATTCAAGCTTGTTCTTTAGGAATAAATCTATAAGTGACAATAAAAAAAACCTTGTATCTCTGAGATGAAAAACCTAGGTCATCTACTTTTGATTAAAATATCAAAAGCATGCCAAAGAACCTACCTCTTATACAAGAGATATCTTCCTTAGTCATATGAACATATGATGGTAAAACTCTTGAGTATGAATAGTCAGCATATTTCTTGCATAAAATTAAGTCCTAGGAAAATTAATCTTAACTTATGATATCTTGCCATTAGTGATTAATCATGAGAACTAGTCTCCTATCACTAAAATATTTTTTAGCTAAAAGAATAGTTCCTCTCTTTTTGATGATGACCAAAGGGGTGAGAAATAGGTTGGTGTTGTAGGTTGGGTACTATAGGTGGGAGTATTAAGTGCAAATCTATAGTGTTCTTAAAATGATTTTAATGGAAGTTCAGATTTGTTACTTAATTTGTTTTAATGAAAGTTCAATTTATATGTTGATTTTTCATAATATAAAATGAACTTTGTAGTTTATATAATTTTATATTGAATGTTTTAAGTATGCCTTAAATGCATATAGTAAGAGGGGAGAAAGATTTCATCTTATTCAACAATATGCATAAATTAAGGGGGAGCTTACAATTATATCCTATGAGAACACCAATCATTTTTCATCATAAAAAAGGGCGAGATTGTTAGCCTAGGCAGTTATATGATCCTAATTATTGTATTTTGATGATAACAATTCATTAGTGGTTCTAAGTTAAACTAATATTTGCATACTAAGATGTGGCAGGCATAAGTGGCGAAATCACACAGATACGAGTTTTAGTGCAAAGATCAACCGAACATTCTCATAGGAAAAGATCGAGTGGTCAATTCAAGAAGGAAAGATCAAAGTGGGCAATCACTCGAAAGGACTCAAGCACAATTATCAAAGAAAATGTAAAGTAATATGTATAATGAGGAGTGTCTAAGGTAGGAATAATTTCTAACTCTATTAGTTATGATTCTGGCAAGTTTATTTAGCAAGAGTTAAGCAAATTGCATATGCATTCTTGTTTGTAAGAGTACATAGGATATCACCGAGTTATAAGTTTAGTACTTATGAGTTTTCAAAGTCAAAACAAGAGTTTTATAAAAATATACTTTACTCAAATGTAATTTTATATGGGACAAGTTTTAAATCATATTAGTGTTATAATATTTTTGTTGGCCTAACAAGGCTTAGAATCTTGTTTTGATGATAACAAATCAAAAGTACTTAACTTATTTGGTTAAGTGAAGTTTCAGGACTCAAGTGTTTTGATAAAAGGTCAAGATCAAGTGCTTGAAAAGTCTATGGAAAGCTTGTGATTAAAGCTAGAAGATCTAATGAAACTAAATACTATTGAAGCAAGAAGACAAGGAGAACATAAATAAAGGAAGCAACGCATTAAGACTTAGTGATTAGAAAGTCTTAGTCTTAAGAAGTATCATGTAAGTATTTCAAACGATTTCAATATGGATGTATGAAGCTCTTAGGAACCATTATTGACTTAGAGACATGTTTTTTGAAAAACCCTAGAAAATTTTTCAAAAGTCTTATTTCAATATTCAAAGTTTAAAAGCAAAAGAGTTTTGGAAACCAATTTCTTGAAAGCATACAAGGTGCAAGGACAGGCAACTGGTGAATCATCATCAGGCGACTAACTTAATTATGCTGTTAAAAATTGAACAGACAGAACTAAAATTGGCGACTGACCCCTCTGGTTACAGTCAACTGACCCTTGTGGTTACAGTCGATTGACTTTATTCTATGTTTAAAAAAATACGCTAAACTTAAAAGGCATAGGTGACTAACCTCAGGTCCAATCAATTGACCTTCATATTTTAAATTTTTAAATAGCGAGGGAAAGTTTCCAAATTTGATTGGTTGGCCCCCAAACTTTGAGAAAACTTGCGAAATACTGCAAGTAACATAGGCAACATGAAAATTTACTTTTTATCTCTCTAAATAGAAGTTGACTCCAAGAATTAAATACAACTAGAAAGCCAATATGAATGCAAAATTTAGAATTCTACTACTGAAACTTTTCTATAGCATTGTTGTGCTATTGTTGACAATTCACAGTTTATCTGATCTGTTTATACTGAGATATTCAATTCTAAATCAGAATTCCAATAGCAATCATGTAAGCTTCATCTTTCTATATTGATTATTGATTAAAGCATATTGATATTCAATTGTACTAATTTGCTCTTGTTGAGAGTTCTACTTGTACACAAATTGTTTCTTGTTTCTTTTTGTTATTATTTGACGATTCAGAGGTATTGGATCGTTGCCTAGCAAGAAGGGTTATTCTTGTTTGAGAGGGGTCTCCACTTGATAAGGAGAGGTTGTAACTTTGCCTAGTAAGAAAGTTAAAAAGGAAAATCCTTATAGCAGTTGCTTGGGGCAAGGACATAGGCTGCTGGCCGAACCTTGTAAAAAATTTGGTCTTCAGCTCTTCTCCCTACTCTCTTTAATTTATTGCATGTATATATAACCAGTGTGTATGATTATTTAACACTTGCTGAATATTGGGAGTCGCTAAATTTTTTATTTGATCCATATTTCAAATCAGTATTCTATAATAGTGATTGATTGATTTGATTAATATATTCAAAGATAATACTATGATTTTGAATATCAGCAGCTAAAAGGTATTTTGATTTGCAAGTTTCACAAAATCAAATCTTTGAAATTATATTTCATTAAAGGTGAGTTTTACTTCAAAATATTCTGAGATTTGTTTCTTACAATCATTAATTGATACTTAGAATTTATTTTCTGGGTTTTAACATCAAAGAATTGAATTTGGATTAAAAAATTAGATAACTTGGATAATAAATTACTGGATGTTGAGAGTTTACAAAAATCCTAATCTTAATTGGTATTTGAATCAAGTAATTAATTGATCGGTAAAATTTTGAATATTGAAGTTTTTGAAATATAACTGAGACATATCTTGTGAATCTGAATATCTTATTGAAGTTATATTACAGGGAAATTAAGATCAATCTTTGAGAATTCTATCTTGATACTTTTCATTGAAATCTATGTTGATATAAATCTTGTGTGATTACCTTGTCTATTTTACAAGACACTTCAGATTGGCATATTGAAGTTATATATTAAAGCTATCATTGTTCATAACTAAGAAGAATTATTGATTGTGAAATTTGGTTATATATTGAAGCATTGGATTCAAATTATGAAGTGCTAAGTATTAAGATTGAGTTTAATCTTGTGCAATAAATCATTCTATTGAAACAAAATTAGAAGGAAGTTTAAGATAATTTTCTGTAATTAATATTGTCCTTGATATATAAATCTGATTTGATTTTTTATCTACTGAAATTCTAAAAGTTGAATAAGCAATATCATCTTTACTTTACATAAATCATTGATAAATAGAAATACGTTAGTTGATAAGAATTGTGTTGTTGGTTCGAGAGTGTGATTACAATTAACTTAAGTTAAAGAAGGGCTATACTTGACTAAAGTTTTGAAAAGGAAATTCCAGAATCCCAATTCACCCCCTCTTGGGAGTATACCTTACTTCTCATTTGGTATCAGAGTCCAAGGTTGTAGTAAGTCTTAATCTAGAAGATAAAGACTCATATGGCACATCTAGGTGTATCTCCTTTTGTTGACGGTCAATCCTCATCTGGACCACCTATATTGTGCAGTGTAAACTACACTTTTTTGGAAACAATGAATGAGAATATACTTGCAAACCATGGATTGAAAAGCTTGAAAAGTTGTCACACATGGTGACCTCATCCCTACTGAAACCTTAGACAACAAAGAAATACCAAAGGAAGAAAAGGAGATGACTGACAATGACTTAAAGATGCTGCAAATAAATTCTAGTGCAAAGAGTGCACTATATTGTGCTCTAGATGTGAATGAGTTCAATAGGATCATGGGATGCAAATCAGCTAAAGAAATCTAGGATAAACTTGAAGTAAGCTATGAAGGAACGATTAATGTAAGGGATAGTAGAATTGACATGCTCGCTAGCTAGTATGAGGCTTTTAGGATGAACTCTGTTGAAACCATCCCTAGCATGTACACTAGGTTCACCCATATTATAAATACTCTAATTGCATTAGGGAAAAACTACACTACTTATGAGATGATTCGAAAAATACTTAGGGCACTCCGACCTATTTGGGAACCTAAAGCCATTGCAATAATGGAAGGAAAAAAATTGAAAAATACCTCCCTAGATGAATTAATAGGATCACTTCTTACATATGAGGTGGCACTAAATGAAAGAATTAAAGGAAAATCTAGTACCAAGGAATCCATCACATTCAAAACCTCAAATGAAAGCTCTAGCAATGAATGGTAGGCTCACCAAGGCTTGGGTCCTTAACTACCAAAAATAATATATGTAATACCTGACTATCCTGGGTTCAGTAGAAAGTGGGTAAGTTGGGTATCGATCCACATAGACTTGAAGTGTAGTTATTAAACCACTGCCAATTTAATTTACTAAAGCCTTGTTATGAAAAAGAAGTGAAAGATGGTATTTTACAATGACAATTATCTAAAAACTGCTGGAAAGCATGTAACTAAAAGAAAATAAATCTAAACTACTAGAAAAAAAAGTAAATTTCTAAGTTACCCTACTCCTACAAAGTGATACTATGGTTTGAATCAGATGCTGGACGTCATGCTTCTAACTACGCTCATCCAGACTTCCATAGAAATACTAACCTGAAGGGGCCAAAGCGAGAAAGAGGCGATCGAGGGCACATGGTAGCAAAGGTGCACCAACTATCCGGAGCATGGTCGGGAACCAGAGTATACCCTATCTCAAAGATAACAAACACCTCCGTGGTTCTATAGCCGACTATTTCCCTCTGACTGATACGTAGCAGTGCTTATCCTTATCTGTAATCTTTCATCAAACACATAGCAAGTAAATGGAAAGCAGTAAATGAAAGAATGAGTAAAAAGATCATCCCTTTATCATTCCAAACATCTACCACTGATCCCAGAAGTACAAAAGGAGACCCTAATATACACGACTATTGTATGAACGATGCTAGTTGTCACAGGTCGTCGGACACACCATACACGAACCGAATCTACTATACTCCTACTCTAACTTGGCTCTCAATGACTTCCTAGGTCTGTCACTAACCTAAGAGAGGCCAAAAAGGAACCCAAACCTTGTGTTCATAGCGAATATTTATAGGCTCTAGGGTTTACAAGGGTTGTCTTACAAGCTAGGAAATTTTGCAACAAATCTCACACAGCAGATCATCGCAGTCGACCTAGTTGCTCCTTTGGCATTCTTGTGCGTGCCCTAGTCAAATCTTGTGGGAAGTCAGGGATTCGAATCTTCAATATCTTTGACTTCATCATGCCTCAGGTTCTTGGTAGTCGAGCTGATGGTCGAGACTTGCAGTATCTCAATCCTCAGAAAATCTCAATATCTTGACATAGTCGCCTCGGAAGATCTCTTGGTCGAAAACTTCGTCAAGACTCTTGATATTTCTAAATTTCAGTTTTGTCTCAGTATCTTGATGTGGTCCCTCCAGGGTGTCACATGGTCGAACACTTGGTCAAACCTTGCAGCATTCTGATCTCAGTCTGAACCTTGGATTTTGCAGTGGAAGACTAAGTCGCCCTTGTGGTTTGGTGGTCGCGGCAGATGGTCAAGCATCATCTTCTTGTCTATTTATGATCTAAAGCTTCTGGAGCTTGGTTGAACATCTGAATTCAAGATTTGAATCCTCCAGATCCTCCTTGGCTTCTTGAAATACATAATTGGATGGTTTTAACCTATTTTTCCTAAAAAGACAAACAAACCTTGCTTAGCTTTGAACAATGATAACTCTGGGTAAATACATAATAAAATGAGGATAAACAAAGGTAAATGAGGGTCTAAAATCATGTATTTTAGGTACTCATCACAACCTCCAACTTACACTTTGCTAGTCCTCGAGTAAAGAAAAATCTAAAAAAACTACCAAATCCTACCTACATCCTCTTTTGCAGGAAAGATAGTTGCATTTACCGTATGTAACAAGGCTTTAAATCCCTAGGTTGATCCTAGTGGACGAGTTCTAGTCTTGTGAAGGTTTCTGGGTGATACCCACAAACACCAGTGCAGTAATCAAAATATAAGAACACAAGCAACATAATCATACCATTTTACATTCAAAGATATAAATGTGTTATATACAGATTCCTTCATATTCCACTTAATTATACACACACTCTGCAGCATTACAGTCATGCAAAACTCAACACAACACAACTATCTCAAGACACCACTCACAAGGAATCAACCCATGATTATAATTCAAAGTTAATATTAGCATGTAAATCCAAGTATGGACAGGCCACGTCACAGGGCATGTGTAAAGGATGTGATTTGTCTCACTCAAAATGCTCGAAGGCACCTACAGGACGGTCGTCTTAACTCAGCCTCACTGGTTTATTCCCTCAAAATTCACTAAAGAAAATGGGTTCACTCTTATATGTGAGGAAGAGTGTCATGATCAAACATCCCACATATTTGAATAACTAATGTTAGAAGTGTGGAGTGGACTAGTCTTATAGGAAAGGGATCCAGCCCTTATTGAGGTTTTGGGTCCTTCACCCTAGCATCTTCTCACTCGCTCACCACATTTAATCTAGACCACCCTAGATGAACTTATTCCTAGACTTGCATGAATCAGCAAATGCATTGGTCAGAAGATTCTTCATATGTGCAGATGCATACTCTGTGTCCTCAGCTTGATCTTTTTATCTTTTCTCATAGCAGGTGTATATATTTGTTTTTATTTTTATTTGCTCAGGTTTTTCTTTCCTTTTTATTTTTTTTCTTTACATGGTCAGCTACGACAATCATCACATTCTTATCTTATGTTCATGTTTCCTGTAGGAATGTAGTTCGAACAGGAGTCCATGGAAAAAGTCGGTCTCTAAGGGTGGCTTGACCTTTAAGTCTTGAGTAAACTACAAGACCTAGGTTTATATCTCCCCACTTGATGCCACCTCTAGGCTAGCAAATACAAGAGTAAAGACTAGTTGACAAAGGGAATTCAGCAAAAGAAGGAAAGTTGAGTTTTACAAACTCAGAGTTTGATGTCAAAAACTTGAGCAATGAACGAATGGCTCAATAGTACCTCACAAGGTGTCATAGTTTCCACAGTTGTTCTCTCAATGCTCTCAAAGAACCCTAAGTGTTACAAATCAGGTGTAAGTGTGTTTTCAGCCCCGTGAAGTACCATGTAAATACTAGAGTTTACATTTCAGTATTAACTCGAACAAACCACTAGTTAACGACCCAGAGTAATATCAAGTTGTCATCCATGTTATGCGATCTTTACACAACTAATTTACTACATTGTTGGTGAGCATAATGAAATCATATAACTAAAAATCTTATGCATGTAACATTTGATTATATAGGTGTATGTAGAGGGTATAAAATATGTTAGCATGGTTCACTAGAATTTTTTTTCAAAAATTTGTGTCATTTTTGTGCATGAATATGCTATGCAGTCATGTAGTGTGCCAACCCCTACCCCCAACTTAGAACTTCAATTTCCTCATTGAAGTGTTGAAAGGAAAATAGAACTTGGGCAAGGGATAGGACCGTGCATGGTTCTAGTAAAACAAACAGTGTGCTAGCAAAATATAATAACCAGAATAGTATGCATGCAAATACACTGTAGCACAAAAGACACATAATGGCCAAAAGCACATGTACATTTCACTTATATCAAAAGTTAGTGCAATCATATGGCAGCATTACAAGCAGTTGGACAACCAATCCAAAAGATGGTGTGAGGAATGAAAAGAAAACAAAAAATAAATAAAAACAAGGCAAAGTGTGTCGTAGAAGCACAATACAAGACCCAATGGTAAAGGACACAACAATGTTTAGTTTAGATAGAATCAGATTTGGAATCTGAATTAGATAAAAACATCTAAGGCTTGGCCAATGTTGCATCACGAGTTGGTGTCATTTCCTGCAGGTACTAAAACCAGCTGGGGGAGAGTGGGAGTGGAGTCTATCGTAGTTGTAGAACCTAGAGTGGCTGCGGCTAATTAGGTATGGTACTTGGCGGGAGGGACTCATATGATTGATAGGGGTATGACCACAGTTATGGGTCGAGCCTAGGAGCTGGAGGCTTAGTGCAGGGAGCATCAGTTACCTCTAATGGTGGAATATACAGCATGGTGGGCTGGAATTGTTGGAATGGCAGTGGGTGAGGAAACAAGACTTCATGAAGATCGGTGGGGTGCTGTTCCCCGAATACTGGTGTTACTGATGGCACCCACATGGTTTGTGCTGAGCCTCATGGTCGCAGGGCCAAAGCCCGTCATGGCAAACTATAGACATTGGCGTGGTGCTTGTACCATGTACACAACCTCTTCTTGTGCTTCTGAACTCTATCAGCTCCTCGATGAAGAGCCCCGTCGTGGCAAGGCTCAAAGTTGTCGCCTCTTGGTAGTGAGTTGAGATGATGCATGAGATGATACCGAAGATGAATCAGAAGGTGAATACATTTCAAGGGAGTGCAATATGGCTACAGTTGGCTTTGGTGGCAAGCGTGAGGAGGGAGCGACTATGATCGACCAAATGAGAATGCGGGAGATTAAGTGTTGAGGTCAAACAGGTTTTAAACAATGTCTCAGTATTGTCGACCAGGGCGCGCCTAGCTCAGTGCTGGTCGTGAACATGGTTGACCCATACAGTATATATATATATATATATATATATATATATATATATATATATTAATCTCAGGGCAACATAAGGGCCAGACCAAGTCGCCCACACATGTGATGGTTGCTCCGCTAATCGTATCCCCAACTTATCCTAAAACCTACTTTAACGACTCTAACTTCTAGTTAATATATTCTAAATACTCTAAGAACCTAAAAAGAAAAGGAAGACTATTGAGTTGCCTTTAGAAAGCGCTAAGTTTATCATCTTTAGCCAGACGCTTTGAAGCTCATCCTGGTTCCTAGGTAATATGGATTTCTCCCCTCTCTCCCTCACAACCTAGGTTGCATACCCCCGACTTATTTTCAGAATTGGGGACCCAATCATGTTTTTTTATACTATATTCAAAAGGGTTAGTGGTAGGGTTGTCAAGCTGAAGTGTACTATCCCAAGGGTATTTCCATAGCATTGAAGGAGTTGCTTCCCTAACAATTTTATCAATCACGTCTTCGTCCACAGCTTGGACAGCATTAAGTGGATGATGAGAGGCATTAAATATGTTTAGCCTGTGTTGCTTATGGCCTTATGAGATGTCCATAATCCCCATCCTACATTGGATGCAGGCATTAGCCATGGCTAGGAATGGTCATCCCAAAAAGACAGGGATTGGGTTTGTGGAGGGTTCCATATCTAGAATAATGAAGTCAACTGGGTAATGGAATTTTCCCACTGTGACTATAATATCCTCTACTACACCCCGAGGTTTCTTAAGGGATCGATTAGGTAAACTCAATGTGACCTGAGTGGATTGTAGCTTTCCAATGTTAAGTTGCTGATAGGCTAAGTATAAGAGGAAGTTCACACTTGCCCCTAGATCTAAAAGAGCCCCTTTAATGGTATAATCACCAATTAAACAAAAGATAGTGGGGGAGCTAAGGTCTTTTAGTAAGAGGGAGGTGACTTTGTGTCATGGAACTCCAATGCTCAGTTAATTGCACTTGTCCATTCATAGCTGTCCTTAATTCTTTTTGCAACCTATATAGTTCCCTGATGATTTGTGCATATCTAGGCATTTTATTCATTGCATCCAAGAGGGGTTGGCTGGCTTGAAATCGCCAGAATGCATCCAAAATGGACTCAATGGTGGTCTCCACATTGGAGGAGTAAGGCATAGGAAGATCTAAAGGGGCATGGGGCTGGAGAGACATGAAAGGCCGTATGAGGGGCATAATGTGGCTTAGTCCCTACAACCACGGGCGAGGGAGCGAGGTGGTCATGTTTTAGGCTAGAAGAAGGTGGGAGAAAAGGATCAGTAATTAGTGCCACCTTCTCCTCTTCTTTCTTCTCTTCTTTGCTCAATTGCTCCTCGGTTTCATTATCTATCACCCTAGAACTTATGACCTAGACCTGCTCTGGATAAGCTGTTGGACTAGCGTCTAGTTCACACTCTATCCCATATTGCCCCTTTGGATTTATTATAGGCTAACTTGGTAACTTATCTTCATCTCTCCTACTTAAAATAGCAGCTAGCTACCCTATGGCGGTTTCGATCCACTTAACGGTTAGCTTCAATTTGCTTGAGGGTTGTCAACATTGTCTCCTCAAATAAATCATATTTGGGTTGAGGTGGAGGCTGCTGCAGCAATAATGATGATTTAGGGGTGGAGCCAAGGTGATTTTGGAAATTTTGATATGGTCATGGAGGCGGAGCATTTGAAGCTTATGGAGGTCTTGGAGATTGAAAACTCAGAGCTTGTGGCCTCCATGAGAAGTTAGGATGTTGTTTCGACTGGGGGTTGTAGGTACTCGAGTAGGAGTCATTAGCTGGCTTATCATACCAATTATGGGTGGCCTTTACTTCCTCATGCACAAGCTTAGATTGGGAATGCGTGTGAGGGCAATTGTAACATGTATGGGAAGGGTCAGAGCATATTGCATATACCTCAGCATATGTCGTTGTTTTCAGTCCTAAGGACAAGTACTAGTCTAATTTTTTGGATATGGCATGTAGGGTAGGGGCTACGTCTTAGCTAGTGGCCAACTCATAAACTCCATTAGGTTTAGAGGTTGATGGATTAGGTAGTCTACGGGCGGCAGCCTTATGCTCCTAAGAGTTTTCAGCCAGAATTTCAAAGAAAATCTAGGTCTCGTTCTCATGCTTAGTGAAGAAATTACTTTCGCATGACACATCAACCATGGACCTATCTCTCTTAGCCAACCCTTCGTAGAAATTTGGACTAATTGCCACTTGGGGACCTGGTGATTTGGGCATTTATGGAGCAGGTCCCTAAAGTGCTCCCAAGTCTCGAAAAGGAGTTCCCCATCCATCTGTGAGAAACTTGTGATGGCTCTTCGAAGCTATTTAGTCTTCCAAAATGGAAAGTACTTTTTAAGAAATTCATGTTTCATGGTGGCCCAGTTGGCCACCGAGTTCAATTCTAAAGACGTCGGCCAATATTTGGCCTTATCCTTTAGAGAGAACGGGAAAAGCCTAAGACGGGGAGAATCATCACTGAAATTAGGTATCCGGATGGTGGAACAAATTTCCAAGAACTTATCTAGATGTTAATAAGGATTTTCAGTAGAGTTCCCATAAAAGTTAGGCAGCATCGATATGATTGAATTCTTAATCTCAAATTGTGCTACCTGGACATCTGGGAACCGGATGCAAGATGGTGATGTGTATGCATTAGGTACAAATTAGTACATAAAGGGCTGAAGGTGTTATTCTCCCACCACAGGTAGGTGGGGAGCATGGGGTTCCGGGATTTGTTCAGCAGGACCCGGGGGTTATCTTCGACCATTGCTTTTAGTTCAGACGACTTAGCCTTCTCCGGATTAGAGATAGGTTTCCTAAGGGACCTACGAGATTTTTCAATTTCAAGATCTATGGGAATTATCTCAGGTTCCAACGAAAGCATGCCAAACATACACACGTGTAAGAACACCGATTCAGACTTCAAAAAAAAAAAAAAAAAAAGAAATTAACAAAGAAGGTGAAAACAAAAGGAAAGCAAATCAAAAAACAAGAAAATAATACTCTAAAGCGGAAATTAGCTTATAACTGTAGCCAAGTCTCTGGCAATGGCGCCAACATTTGGTAGGCTCGCCAAGGCTTGGGTCCTTAACTACTAAAAATAATATTTATAAAACCTAACAATCCCAAGTTTAGTAGAAAGTGGGTAAGTCAGGCATCGATCCACGGAGACTTTAAGCGCAGTTATTAAACCACTTCCAATTTAGTTTACTAAAACCTTGTTATGAAAAAAAAAGGTGAAAGATGATATTTTACAATGACGATTATCTAACAACTACTGGAAAGCATGTAACTGAAAGAAAATAAATTTAAACTACTGGAAAGCAAGTAAATTTCTAAGTTACCCTACTCCTACAAAGCTACTGTGGTCCGAGTTAGACAATGGATGCCATGCTTCTAACTACACTCATCCAGACTTCCATAGAAGTACTAACCCAAGGGTGCCAAAGTGGGAGAGGGGCAATCAAGGGCACAAAGTAGAAAGGGTGCACCAACCATCCGAAGCACGGTCGGGAACTAGAGTAAACCCTGTCTCAACAATAATGAACACCTCTGCGATTTTGTAGCCAACTATTTCCCTCTGACTGATACGTAGCAGCGCTTATCCTTATCTACATTCTTTTATCAAACACACAACAAGTAAATGGAAAGCAGTAAATGAAAGAATGAGTAAAAAGATCATTCCTTTTTCATTCTAAATGTCTGTCACTAATGCTAAAAGTGCAAGAGGAGACCCTAATATGCACAGCTATTCTATGAATGCCGGCGGTTGTCACCAGTCGTCGGACACTCCATACATGAATCAAAACTACTCTACTCCTACTCTAACTTGGCTCTCAATGACTTCCTAGGTATGTCACTAGCCTATGAGAGGCCAAAGAGGAACCCAGAGCTTGTGTTTGTAGCAAATACTTATGGGCTCTAGGGTTTACAAGGGTTGTTTTATAAGTTAGGAAAGTGTGCAGCAAATCTTGCACAGCAGATCGTCGCAGTCGACCAAGTCGCTCCTCTAGCATTCTTGTGCATGCCCTAGTTGGATGTCACGGGAAGTCAGGGATTCGAATCTTCAATATCTTTGACTTCGTCATGCCTCAGGGTCTTGGTAGTCGAGCTGATGGTCAAGACTTGTAGTATCTCGATCCTTAGGAAATCTTAGTATCTCGACATAGTCGCCCTGAAAGGTCTCTTGGTCAAACACTTCGTCAAGACTCTTGGTATTTTTGAATTTCAATTTTGTCTTTATATCTCAACGTGGTCGCTCCAGGGTGTCACTTGGTCGTGCACTTGGTCGAACCTTGCAGCATTTTGATCTCAGTCTGAACCTTGGAGTTTGCAGTGGAAGACTAAGTCGCCCCTGTGGTTTTCTGGTTGCGCCACATGGTCGAGCATCATCTTCTTGTATACTTAACATATGAAGCATTTGGAGCTTGGCTAAACATCTAAATTCGAGCTTTGAATCCTCCAAATCCTCCTTGGCTTCTTGGAATGCCTAACTCGATGGTTTTAACCTATTTTTTTATAAAAAGACAAACAAACCTTGCATAGCTCTGAACAATGATAACTCTGGGTAAATACATAATAAAATGAGTATAAACAAAGGTAAATGGGGGTCTAATATCTTGTATTTTAGGGACTCATCAGTGAAGATGAAGAGGGAATGGATGTTAATGATATAGCCTTCATAACCAAGAAATTTGCATAATTCCTTAGAAAGAAGAACAAATTTACAAACTCCAAATCAAATAAAGGAGAATCTAATAAGAAGGAAATAAAGGTTGAACCACCTACATGCTATAATGGCAAGAAAGTAGGACATATAAAACCGGACTATCCACAACTCAAGAAGGATTCTAAGAAGAAGAAGAAGAAGGCAATGAAAGTCACTACATGGGACAATATAAGTTCAAGTAATTCAGAAAGTGAATCAAGCGACCAAGAGGTTGCCAATGCTTGTCATATAGCATGGGACGATGATGAAGCACAAAGTTCCTCATCTAAATCATTTAATAATTCATGCAATAACGATTCATCTGATGAATCCAACAATGAGAGTATGCCATCTTATGATGAACTTCAAAGAGAATTATTCAACATTCATAAGATTCTAATTAAAGTGACTGAACGATACAACTCATTGAAAAATAAGAATGAATCGGTAATGAAAGAATTAGAATCTCAAAATCTTGTTGAAAAAGAAATGGATTTAAAAATTAAGAGATTAGAAAGCAAAAATGAAAAAATGATGAAAGAACAGGAAGATTTAAGATCTCAAACTTCTAATGAAAAATAAAAGGATCTAGTCATTGATGAACTTGAAAACAAAATAAATCAGATAACTAAAGAACTTGTAAGGATCCAAGCTAACTGCAAAGAAATAAAAGATTCAAAAATACTTTGCATTGACGATAAAATTGAGGATCAAAATAAAATAATTTACAATTTTGCTAGAGGAAAAGAAAACCTTGATAAAATGGTTGGAATACAAAGAATGTATTTGGATAAAGAAGGCATAGGATTCAATGGAGTTGAGAACACAAAGAAAAAGAACCTCTACATGGGGTACTTTGCAAAAGTCTCCAAAGACTATGCTAGCACCTCCTCAAATGGTTACACATATACCACACGTTTTCTATGTAAGGAGATAGGACACATTAAGTTTGAATGTCCATTAAAAAGAAAGGGTGTAAAAATTAGACAAGTTTGGAGAGTAAAAGAAACATCACTTGTTAAACCATTAAGACTCGAGAAAGTATGGGTACCAAGATGAAAGTCTAGTTTACAAACTAAGGACTCCATAGATATTAGTAATAGTCTTCTTTTTTTTTTAAGAAAGCTAAATTTGTACTAAAATGAAAAAGGACGATAATGCCTCCATAGCCTACACGGTTTGAGGTAGCCAATTCGAATATAAGAAGAGATTTAGCAAATGACTATAAATGTGCTCTGATAGTAGATAAATGCTTAGAATGTAAGTTACTAATAAAAGATGTCTACTATAGTAGAGAACCTGAGAAGCTGAGTAAAAATAAGAAATCTAATGCATAAATTGAAAGTCTATCTTGACTAAGCATATCATGATAAATAGACTACAATATTAGCTATAGCTAAAGGGATAAAAATAGCATAACCTTAGTTGAATTATTAAAGAAAGGCTATAAATACTTAAGGTTAAAATTCTAAAAAGCACAGCATATGTTGCTCTTTGCATAAACTTGAGATTTGGAAAATTAAGTTTAAAAAGTATTAGTAATGTTGCAGATCATAATTTGTTTTGAGACCTTGTTATTTGATCAAGCATTAAAAGAAGTCCAAAATGAAAATTAGTTATTCAGCGTCGTAAATATTCATTCTTTAGTACAAGTGCAAGTGCAAGTGCAATGAAATCTTTTTTATGTACCTAAGTAGTCTTTCTGAGTTAATATGACTAAGTAACTCAATGATCATACTAGAAACAACTACAAAGAAATCCAGAGAATTCAAAAATTCCAAGAAGAAAATTTATCCTTGTTCAATCTATGGAAAGTAGCCTTTAATACAAGGATATTGAACATGTTGAAGCGAGGTATGAAAATCTTAAAGATGAGCTTTTAAACTTATTGATGACTATTATATGAACATGGCATTGTTATCCACAATCAGAGGTTGGATTGCACAAGGCTTAACTTAGAATGCATTGACTTCAAAGAGTCTTTTGCATCAACAACAAGTTCGGAAAGTAATATGAAATTTGGTTATTCATATGCAAAAAAATAATCTGAAATCAAAAAAGAGTAAATCGGAAGTAAATCAGGATTATTGCATAGTAGAGAAGTATGTTGAATAAGGAATAAGTTCTTGAAGATAGCAAGTACGTCAAAAACATTGATGTACAATTGACTTAAATTTTACCTTAGTCAACTGGTTGCTCTCTGACTTACTAAACTTTTCAGAATCAAGCTCATCAGTCAACTGACTTTTAGAGGCATAGTCGACTGACTCGCCACTGACTTGTGAAATTTTAGGGAAATATACAAGTCAGGCAACTGCCCTTTCGAGCATAGTCGACTAACACATAGTTGTATGAATATCAATTGTTCATAAAAGCCCTAATTTTTCTGCCTTAGTCCACTGACCCTGTGTCTCAGGTCAATTGTGCATCTCTTTAGGAAAATTATTCTTCTCTTGATCTAAGATTTGGTCGGATTAAGCAGCATATAACCAGATCTTCACATGGAAAGGCTCAAATGGAGATAATTCATGGTGAAAATGACGATGGAGATGATAATGCCACTAATGATTAAAAAACTTTCTTAGCATAAACATTATTTTGGGTTGAAATATGAGCTCCGATATACTTTGTTTCATGTTTTTTTGTACTTTCTAATCCTACTTTGGGATTCTTGATTATCTTCTTAAGCATGATGAATAGTCATTTATCTGTTTCATGTTTATGTTGCTCCATGCATTAGACTGCATATGCTTATTGATGACCTTCTCTTTTTTATTGATGTCAAAAAGGGGGAAACTTTTTAAGAAAAAACATAAAAACTGAGCATGAACATTTAATTCATGCCATCTGACACATGACTCTGAGCATGAACTTTTGAAAAATGACTACAACATGCAAGCATGTACATGAGCATACAAATCTGATGGAATTGCAAACGCATGAATATTTTCCTAAAACCAAACACTAATCTGGGTTGTAATATTTGACTTTGCTATTTATTTTTGTATAGCTCTTTTATCCGTTTCTTTTGACCATTTTAGTTCACATCTTGATTATGTTATATATCTTTTGCATGTTTAATGATGGATGACTATGTTATGATTGAATTATATGCTGGCTTATGAACTTTGTTCTTGCAGTCTAAATGCGAAATTTTTTTGTCCTTAGTACATTTGCATAATATTCATTACAGTTTATTTTTTTGTTGACTTAAAAAAGGGGGGAAAATTTTAGAAAAATTGAGTGTGAGCAAATAGTGAATGAGCATGTCATGATAAAAATTTAAAACGATTGATAATGATGAATCTTCACATGATATTTACAACTTACACTATACATGCTTTTGGACTTATTGCTTATCTATTTAAACATGCTACGTGATATTTATCTTTAGCCTATGGTTGCTCATTGCCTTGATATTTATATTTTTTTTCTTGATATCTTACTCTTTTTGATTGATGCCAAAAGGGGGAGAATTTTTGGGCAAAAATTGAGCATTAAATATGATCCTAAATTCTGATATGATGTGATATTAAGCATGATATTACTGAGCATGATCTTGAATATGACGTGATATTAAGTATGATATTAATAGTAATCTTGATATATGAGTATAATATTGAAATTGATCTTTGAAATATACACTAAGTTAGTATGCATTCATGATATATGTTGACATACTTTTCAAATATTGTTAAGTTGATGCTTATTATAAGGGGTAGCCTATTTACGGCTTACTCATTTTTGCTCCTTGTTTGTCATCATCAAAAAGGGGGAGATTGTTGGCCTAGTAAGGCTTAGAATCTTGTTTTGATGATAACAAATCAAAGGTACTTAACATATTTGGTTAATTGAAGTTTCAGGACTAAAGTGTTTTGATAAAAGCTCAAGATCAAGTGCTTGAAAAGTCTATTGAATGCTTGTGATTAAAGCTAGAAGATCTTATGAAGCTAAAGACTACTAAAGCAAAAAAAGACAAGGCAAACATAAAGAAAGGAAGCAATGCATGAAGACTTAGTGATTAAAAAGTCTTAGTCTTAAGAAGTCTCATGTAAGTACTTCAAACGATTTCAATATGGATGTATGAAGCTCTTAGGAACCATTACTAACTTAGAGACCTATTTTTGAAAAACCCCAAAAATTATTTTCAAAAGTCTCATTTCAATATTCAAAGTTTAAAAGCTAAAGAATATTGGAAAAAAATTTCTTGAAAGCATACAAGGTGCAAGGACAGACGACTAATAAATCATCATCAGGCGACTGACTTAATTATGTTGTTAAAAATTGAACGGACAGAACTGAGACAAGCGACTAACCCCTCTGGTCACAGTCGACTGACAATATTCTGGGTTTGAAAAATATGCTGAACTTAAAAGGCACAAGCGATTGACCTTAGGTCTAGTCAACTGACCTTCGTATTTTAAATTTTTATACAACGAGGGAAAGTTTCCAAATTTGATTGCTTGACCCCCAAACTTTAAGAAAACTTGGGAAATACTGCAAGTAACTTTGGCAACACGAAAATTTACTTTTTATCTCTATAAATACAAGTTGATTCCAAGAATTAAATACAACTAGCAAGCACATACGAATTGAAAATTTAGAATTCTACTGCTAAAACTTTTCTGAAGCATTATTGTGCTATTACTGACAATTCGCGGTTTATTTGATCTGTTTATATTGAGAATTTCAATTCTAAATCAAAACTCTGGCAACAATCATCTAAAATTCATCTTTCTATATTGATTATTGATTGAAGTATATTGATATTCAATTGTACTAATTTGCACTTTTTGAGAGTTTTACTTGTACACAAATTGTTTCTTGTTTCTCTTTGTTATTATTTAATGATTTAGGGGTGTTGGATCATTGCCCAGCAAGAAGGGGTATTCTTGTTAGAAAGGGGTCTCAACCTGATAAGGAAAGGTTATAACTTTTCCTTGTAAGAAAGTTAGAAAGGAAAATCCTTATAGCAGTTGCTTGGGGCAAGGATGTAGGCTGCTGGCCAAACCTTGTAAAAAATCTAGTCTTTAGCTCTTCTCCCTACTCTCTTTAATTTACTACGAGTATATATAACCTGCGTGTATGATTATTTAACACTTTCTGAATATTGGGAGTTACTGAACTTTTGATTTTGATCCATATTTGAAATCAAACAACAACAACAACAAAACCAAGCCTTAGTCCCACTAGGTGGAGTCGGCTATATGAATCCTTTTCCACCAATTTTTGCAATCATGGACCATTTATTTTGATAGATTCAAGGATATTAAATACTTACTCATTTTCTTCTCCCAAGTTATTTTAGGTCTACCCCTACTCCTTCTATTGCCCCCCACAGAAACTAAGTCACTTTTCCTCATAGGTGCACTATGTGGCCTATGTTGCAAGTGTCCATACCATCTGAATCGTCCCTCCCTTATCTTATCTTCTCCATGAGCTACACTTAACATACCATGAATATGTTCATTCCTTAATTTATCTTTCAATGTTATGCCAGTCATCCATCTAAGCATTCTCATTTCGGCAACTTTTACTTTTTGGATATTATGTTTCTTCGTCACCCAACATTCCGATCCATATAGCGTAGTTGGTCTTATAGTTATCCTATAAAACTTCCTCTTCAATTTTAAGGCTATTCTACAATCACAGAGCACACTTGAAGCACTTCTCCATTTTACCCAACCTGCTTTAACTCTATGCATTATATCATCTTTAATTTCTCCTTCAGCTTACATAATAGATCCAAGGTATCAAAATCTACAAGTGCTATCTATGTCTTCATCATCAAGTTTAACTTTGTCTCTAATATTCCTCCTATCATTACCAAAATTACATTTCATATATTCTGTCTTATTATTACTTATCCTTAAGTCTTTAGATTTCAAAGTTTCTCTCCATAATTCTAATTCAGCCTCTACTCCGTACCTAATTTCGTCAATTAATACATCATATCATAGTGATTGATTGATTTGATTGATATATTTAAAGGTAATACTTTGATTTTGAATATCAGCAGCTGAAAGGTATTTTGAGTTGTAAGTTTCACAAAATCAAATCTATGAAATTATATTTTGTTAAATCTGAGTTTTACTTCGAAAGATTATGAGATTTATTTCTCACAATCATAAATTGATACTTAGATTTATCAGCTGGATTTTAACATCAATGAATTGAATTTGGATTAAAAAATTAGATTACTTGGAGATACTAAATTATTGGATGTTGAGAGTTTACTAAAATCCTAATCTTAATTGTTATTTGAATCAAGTAATTAATTGATTGGTAAAATTATGAATATTGAAGTTTTTGAAATATAACTCAGACATACCTTGTGAATCTGAATATCTCATTGAAGTTATATTACAGGAAAATTAAGATCAATCTTTGAGAATTCTATCTTGATACTTTTCATTGAAATCTAAGCTAATACAAGTCTTGTGTGATTACCTTGTCCTTTTTACATGACAGTTCAGATTGGCATATTGAAGTTATATATTAAAGCTATCATTGTTCATAACTGAGAAGAATTATTGATTCTAAAATTTGGTTATGTATTGAAGCATTGGATTCAAATTCTAAAGTGTTGAGTATTAAGATTGAGTTTAATCTTGTGCAATAAATCATTCTATTCAAACAAAATTACAAGGACACTTAAGATAATTTTCTGAAATTAATATTGTCCATGATATATAAATGTGATTTGATTTTTTACCTACTGAAATTCTAAAAGTTGAATAAGCAATATCATCTTTACTTTACATTAATTATTGATTAATATGAATATGGTAGTTGATAAGAATTGTGTTGTCGGTTGGAGAGTGTGATTACAATTGCCTTATGTTGAAGAAGGGTTATACTTTACTAAAGTTTTTATAAGGAAATTCTAAAAACCCAATTCACCCTCCCCCTCTTGGGAGTATACCTTACTTCTCATTTGGTATTAGAGCCTAAGGTTGTAGTAAATCTTAATCTAGAAGCTACATAAAGATTCCTATGGCACACCTAGGTGTATCTCCTTTTGTTGAGGGTCAATTCTCATCTAGACCACCTATATTATGCAGTGTAAACTGCACTTTTTGGAAACAACAAATAAGAATATACTTGCAAACCATGGATTGAAAAGCTTGGAAAGTTGTCACACATGGTGACCTCATCCCTACTAAAACCATAGACAACAAAGAAATACCAAAGGAAGAAAAGGAGATGACTGACAATGACTTGAAGGTGCTACAAATAAACTCTAGTGCAATGAATGCACTATATTATGCTCTAGATGTGAATGATTTCAATAGGATTATAGGCTGCAAATCAGCTAAATAAATCTGGTATAAACTTAAAGTAACATATGAAGGAATGATTGATGTAAGGGATAGTAGAATTGACATGCTCACTAGCGAGTATGAGGCTTTTAGGATGAACCCTATTGAGACCATTACTAGTATGCACGCTAGGTTCACCTATATTATAAATTCACTAAATGCATTGTGTGATTACCTTGTCTATTTTACAAAGCACTTCAGATTGGCATATTGAAGTTATATATTAAAGCTATCATTGTTCATAACTGAGAAGATTTATTGATTCTGAAATTTGGTTATATATTGAAGCATTGGATTCAAATTCTAAAGTGCTGAATATTAAGATTGAGTTTAATCTTGTACAATAAATCATTCTATTAAGACAAAATTACAAGGACATTTAAGATAATTTTCTGAAATTAATATTGTCCTTGATATATAAATCTGATTTGATTTCGTATTTGTTGAAATTCTAAAAGTTGACTAAGCAATATCATCTTTACTTTACATTAATTATTTATTAATATAAATAAGGTAGTTGATAAGAATTGTGTTGTTGGCTAAAGAGTGTGATTACAATTAACTTAAGTTGAAGAAGGATTATACTTGACTAAAGTTTTGAAAGGGAAATTTTAAAATCCCAATTCAGCCCCCTCTTGGGAGTACACCTTACTTCTTAGTTTTATAGACTTGGTCCTGGTTGGGTTTAAAACCTCATTTATGCACCACTCAAATTCCTCTTTGAATTTCCTGAAACACCCTTTAATATTTGGAGCATAACTTTTTTCTAGAGAACTCCAAAAAGGGCGATCTTGGTATCTGTTGACTTTGGTGTATTCCCAAGAAGGGGGGTGAATTGAAAATTTAAAAACTTTTCCTGCTAGGTATAGCTAATCCAAAAGTAGTATACCACAACCTAATGTTTGTCTAAAACATATACTATTGGCTTTTTGAGTCTGATCCCTAGTTTTGATAATGACAAACCGTAAGTTACTTATATGTGTATCTAGTGATTGAACAGGTTATAATTCAACACACACATAGGGGGACTAAGAATGGAAGCCAAAGACGCACAAAGCTCATATGATCAGGGTTTTCCCATGAAAATTAAAAAGCAAAGAAGAACAAGAAGAAGACATTTTGATTTTATTTGTATAATGCATTTAAGTTTTTATATGTTGGTCTGTAATAACTGCATACATCCCATAAGATATGTCTTAATGCTCAAACAGAACCATAGATAGACCTTATGGCTGACTTTTAAGGTAAATTAAAATGCCTAGACCTTAGAGAGTCCCTAGGATCCTATGTTAATTTAGGGGTACTCCCAAGAGGGGGGTGAATTGGCTATTTCAAAATTATTTAATATATTTTACTGCTTAATCCCTATTTCAATATTTAACCAAATAATCACATGGGTCTAAAATTAATTCAAAATATTATCTCAACAAACTCAATTATACCCAATTAATTTTCAAGTGCATGTAATATTAATCAACATACAAACTTGCAAAATTGATAATGAAATGCAAGCGAAAATTAAAACGAGTTAAGGGAAGAGAGAAGGCAAACACAATTTTACGAGGTTCAGCCTACCCCAACCTATGCCCTCGCCTTGAGTGACCCACGCAAGGATTTCACTAAAAAAACCACTCCTTTAACTAGGACAAAGCTTCCCATACAATATGTTGCTTACAAGAGGTGTAGCTACCTCCTCAATCTCGGTTCACAGCTTGAACCGTGAATACAATATAAAATTACAATTTTTATAAAAACTCAAATGCTTCTACACAAAACTCACGAGTACAATAGAGATTAAATACATACTCATATGATAAAAGTTGAAGCTCAGTGTGTGAGTATGATATTCAGTGATATTTCTTGAAATAAGTGATGAATGATTGTTATATAAAATATGTAGGAGCAAGATGCTCCAACAATCTAATCAACTATACGATTTTTATAAAATTATTTGAATAGTAGGTATAGTTTGGAAATCTAAATCTGATTTATGATCTTCATAAAAATTACTCAAACAATTGATTTTCAGTACAGATCAAAACTATAGTCTTTATCAAAATACTTAGTCAATAAGTTTTCTTTAGAATATTAAATCACATATTTGAATAAATATGCTAAGATGAAATCTTTGAATAAATAATAAGCTTGATAGCTTTTCAAAGATTTGAAGCCTCAACAAAAACTTTTCTCAAATAATGATCTTTCACAGAATGTATATATTATTAATAACCGAAGATCAATCTCTCAAACAAAATATTTAAGAATACGTTTGTGAGAAAAAAAAAATATTTGAGAATAAGCCAACAAAATAGTTTGATCACCAAACCTCAATACCCAAGTTGTTTATGCAATATTTGCTGGACACCTTTTGAAAATCAACGTAACCCAAGCTTAGATTTGACGTGAATGCTTTGAAATCGCAAGCAAGGGCTTAGTAATGTGTTCAATGCTTTCCAGAGATGTGTATACGTTTAAGGCTCCCAATAATATGCAAAAAGTGAGGCACTAGGGTTTTTAGGTTAGTTTTATAAGAGTTCTTAGGTTTTGATCAAATTTTGGCTATTGGTTCAAGTTAAAAATAAGAGTTTTCATCTGTGCCATGCTGAATCGCGTTTTAGCGTCCCAATCTTCATCGATGAATGGGTAAGTTCATCGACGAGTGTATAACACTTGTTCATCAATGAAGCCATGAGTTCATCCATGACAGCACTGTCTGAACTTTTTGGGCTCTTAGTATTTTTTCGTCAATGAGACAACACTGTTCATCGTCGAGTGGCCTTCATGAGTTCGTCGATGTGGCCATTAGGTTCGTCAACAAGGCCTCTAAAATTTGCCTCAAAAAATTTATTCAACCTAGACTAACGTAAATGAATTTTTCATGAAATGCATGAGTCCTAAGGTCTGTCTAGGGTATATTTGAGTTTCGAATTATATCATATGAAACTTGTAAATACATTTAGTTCTCGTGAACATGAAGCTTGCTTCTTCATCCTTTTATTTTTCTTGATCCATGGATTGCGCCAAGTGATATGTACTTTAGGTTTCTCATGGCTTCCATACAAGTTCACTATTCATGTATTCTAAATCATGATCCTGTTTGCAAACTCAATTGCACAAGTCAAATACCAAGTGATTTGTCATTATCAAAATAGGATTGGACTCTTAGAGTCAAAAAATCTCCCCCCTTTTTGATGATGACAAACACACAAGCAAAAATGGGTTATGCCTAACAAGGCTTAACCTAAGATAATGCATAATTTAGAATTCAGCAATATAGTTTACACACAATGAAGTTCATACACATTGTAGAATATGCAATATCTTTGCTAGTAAAACTTCTCCCCTTTTTGACTTTTTTTTTTTTTAAGAATCTCTCCCCCTTTATTTCAAAAGAAAGGAAACAAAATTTTTGCGTACTGAATTCTCCCCCTTTTTACAAAAGTTAAATTATAATTTATTTTACAAACTTCTCCCAAAAAACATTTTATCATTTATGCTTTAATTTCTCCCCCTTTTTGACATCAGCAAAAAGGTATATATAAAAATGTTCTGACAGAAATATATCTAAAAAAAATTCAACCTTTATATTTCAAAATTGTACAGTAAAATATATCTCCTTGTGTTACTCAATTTACTTTTCCTCCTTTCTAATGTATATCTGTGTTGTTGAATTAACTTTCAATGTAAACATACACAATATTTCAATTTACATAGACATGGATAAACAAATCAGTCCATTAAATTCCTAAAGTTCATGTGACCATCAACATGTGTCATGTATCCATCAAAATTTAACGTGCAATAACCATTCATTAAGTTTAATACCAAATGTCAAAAAAAAAAAAAAATCCAAACGTGAAAATTTTAACCAAATGTTAATTTCAAATTAAATTGCTCCCCCTTAATTATGTAGTCTAATGTAAATCTAGGCAATTTCTCAACTATGCATCAGGCCTAAGTCACATCTAATTTGGATAAACCTATCCTCCAAAAGTGGTTTTGTGAATATGTCGACCCATTGTTCATCTGTGCATACAAACTCAAGTGTCACATCTCCTTTTTGCACATGATCACGAAGAAAGTGATGTTTAATTTATGTGTGTTTAGTTCGTGAATGTGATATAGTTTTCTTTGAGATGTTTATTGCACTTGTATTGTTGCATCTTATAGGAACTGTGTCATAACTTAATCAAAAATCCATAAGTTGTTGCTTCATGTATAACATTTGAGCACAACAACTTTCAGCCGCTACATATTCAGCCTTGGCTGTGGATAGAGCAACTCAATTTTGCTTCTTTGAAAATCAAGATACTAATGAGTGTCCTAAGAAATGACGTGTGCCGCTCGTACTTTTTCTATCTACTTTACTATCGGAAAAATCTGCATCCGAATAGCTGATAATCTCAAAGGAGGTATACTTAGGATACCATAATCAAAGTTCAATGGTTCTAATCAAGTATCTAAGTATTCATTTGATAGCTAATAAATTAGACTCTTTAGGTACAGCCTGAAATCTTGTGCATAAACATACGCTAAACATTATGTCAGGCTTACTGGCAATCAGATATAGTAAATGACCAATCATCCCATGATAAAGCTTAACATCTACCAGTATGTCTTGTTCGTCTTTATCTAATTTTAAAGAAGAGCTCATTGGTGTTCCTAGAGTTTTACTATCTTCTATGTAAAACCTTTTAAGTAAGTCTCTAATATACTTCGATTGATTTATAAAGATTCCATGGTTTTCTTGTTTGATTTGAAGTCCTAAGAAGAGGTTAAGTTCTCCCATCATGCTCATCTCAAATTCATTTTGCATACAACACGCAAATTCATTGCAAGACTCTTCATTTGTTGCTCTGAAGATGATATCATCTATGTATACTTGTACTAGGAGAAAATTTTCATTTTTAGCTTTTATGAAGAGTGTTGTATCAATCTTTTCTCTAGTAAATCCATTTTCTAGTAGAAAGCTGCTTAGCCTTTCATACCAAGTTCTAGGAGCTTGCTTTAGACCATACAAGGCTTTAGTTCATCTATAAACGTGATTTTGATGCTTATGGTTTTCAAAACCTGGGGTTGTTCTACATATACTTTTTCACATATGTAGCCATTTAGAAATGTACTTTTGACATCCATTTGATATAGTTTGAAATCCTTAAATGCAACATAAGCTAACAGCATTCGAATGGCTTCCATTCTAACTATAGGTGTGAAGGATTCCTCAAAATCTATTCTTTCCTCCTGGTTGTACCCTTGAGCTACTAGTCTTGCCTTATTTCTAACAATTATTCCATGTTCATCTTTCTTGTTCTTATATATCCATTTGTTTCCAATGAATATTTTATCCTCAAGTCTAGGAACTAATGTCTAGACTTTATTTCTCTCAAACTGATTTAATTCTTCTTGCATAGATATTACCCATGATTCATACTCAATTGTTTCACTTACATTCTTAGGTTCTTCTTGTGATAAGAAAGCAAAATGACTAATCATATTTCTAAGTGAGGATAGTGTAGTTACTTCATGAGATGGTTCTCCTATAATTTGATATATAGGATGATTCTTTATGTACTTCCATTCTTTAGGTGGTTCATTAATCTCTTTTTCCACTTGATTATCTACAAAATATGTTTTCTTAACGTTTGAGTTCTTATCTGAATTATTTTCAATTGACATTTTTTCAAATTCCTTATTAATCTCAATTTCATCCTCATTGGTCTTTTGAGCAAATGGATTGGATTCATTGAATACAACATGAATGGATTCTACAACGATTAATGTTCATTTATTATATACCATGCAGGCTTTACTATCTAAGGCATATCCTAGAAAAATACCTTCATCAGATTTCACATCAAACTTTCCTAAATGTTCATTGTCTCTAAGTACAAAGCACTTGCAACCAAAGACATGGAAATATGAGATGTTTGGTCTATGACCATTCCACAATTCGTAAGGAGTCTTATTTAGGGATGGTCTAATCAAAACTCAATTTAGAACATAGCAGGCGGTATTCACTGCCTCAGCCCAGAAGTACTTAGGTAGTTTATGTTCGTTAAGCATTGTTCTAGCCATTTCTTGTATAGACCTATTCTTTCATTCAACTACACCATTCTGTTGTGGTGTTCTAGGAGCTAAAAAATTATGAGATATTCCTAATGAATCACAGTATTCTTCCATACCTTGATTTTTAAATTCTCTACCCCTATCACTTCGGATTTTAGTGATAGTATATCCCTTTTCTTTTTTAATTTTCTTACATGGTTTAACAAATTGTTCACACGCTTCATCTTTGTGACCTAAAAATAGTACCCCATGTAAATTTAGAATAATCATCAACGACAACAAATGCGCATGATTTTCCTCCTAAACTCTGAATTGGGTTTGGACCAAATAGATCTAAGTGCAACATTTGGAGTGGCCTAGTAGTAGAGATTACTTTCTTCTTAAAACTAGATCTTGCTTGTTTTCCTAGTTAACATGCATCACAAATTTTGTCTTTCACGAATTTTGTCTTAGGCAATCCTTTAACCAAATCTCCTTTAACTAGTTTAGATATTAAGTCCATGTTTGTGTGTCCTAGTCTACTGTGGCAAATCCAACTAATTTCATTCATAGTAGAGAAACATGTCACCCGTTGAGAAGTTAAGTTATCAAAACTGGTGGTATAGAAATTTTCATGACGATCATCAGTACACAATATTTTGTTTTCAGATTTGTTCTCTACAATGCGTTTGTCATGTTCAAATGAAATTTTATAACCTTTATCCCACAGTTGGCTTATGCTTAATAGGTTATGTTTCACTCCATCAACTAATAACACTTTATCAATAACAAGGAAGGGCTCATTACCGACCTTACCAACTCCAATGATTTTACCCTTTGATTTTTCCCCAAATGTAACGAATCCTCCATCATTGAATATAATAGATTCAAATTTAGCTTTATCTCTTGTCATATGTCACAAGCATCCGCTATCAATATACCACTTGTCCTTTGAAGAGGACAATCTCAAGCACATCCACAAGACATAATCAGATAACTACTTTTGGTATCCAGATTTTCTTGGGTCCATGGGGGTTAGTACTAGACTCTCCTTTGACTTTCCAGACTTTATTAATTTTGACATCTTTGTTTTTAAAAGGATTGTCAAATTTTATGTGACCTGACCTCTTACATTTTAAACATGTAATATATCTATAAGGATCTTTTATCGGAACATAAGATTTTGACTCCCTTACAAAATATCCCATGTAAAGTTGTCTTTGTTTTAGGTTTTCCTTTCCATTAAAACAAAAACCTTCCTTTTCTATGGATATTCTTTGAGCTCCAAGAAGTTTTTCAAAATTATTTTGTCCTTCTGTAAATTTATAGATAATCTTAGATTTATCTTTCAAATTCCTTTCCAACTCCTCAATTTTCAAATCTTTGTCTCTCATTAGGGATGCATGAGATTCATTTTGACTTTCTACTAGCTTCGAAAATTCTTTCGATTTTAATTTCAAATCTAAATTTTTCTTATTCATTTTATTAAGCATTTTAAGGGTATACAGATATTCCTATTGCTGCTCATCATAAGAAAGCATGTCATTTTCATTTTCTGAATCACTGGAATAATAGGATGAAGCAAAAAAAAAAAGATTGTACCTCGTGGTCTTCGTGAGCCATCATACATAGATTTGCAATCTCGTCATCATTGGATTCAGATTCTGAACTACTCGTATGATGAGTATCCCAACCAACCTTTAGTGCCTTTTTCTTCTTCTTGGACACTTTCTTCAACTGGGGACAATCTGGCTTGATATGCCCAACTTCTCTATAGTTATAGCATGCAGGAAGATCATCCTTTTGCTTCCTTCTACTTGACTCTCCCTTTTTTGTTTTTGAGTCCTTGAATTTTCAGGTATATTTCTTGTTCTTTCTCATGAACTTTCCAAGTTTCTTGGTGAGAAGAGTCATGTTATCATTCGATTCTGAATCACTTCTTCACTGGAGCTGTTAGATGATGCCTTACGTGCTATAACTTTCTTTACTTTATTTTTCTCATTCTTCCTTTCATTTATTGCTAGTTCATAAGTAATGAGTGATCCAATCAGTTCATCAATCGACATCTCCTTGGGATTCCTTCCTTCTGCTATTGCAGTAGCCTTAGCTTCCAAAACTAGCGGTAGTCCCCTAAGTATTTTCCTGATCAACTCATAAGTAAAGTAAGATTTTCCGAGAGCATTCAAAGAATTCATGATGTGTGTAAATCTAGTGTACATGGATTAAATAGATTCATCGAAAGTCATTTTAAATGCCTCATATTCACTAGTAAGCATATCCATCCTACTATATTTTACTTCCTTTGTACCTTCATATGTGACTTCTAATTTTTCCCAAATCTCTTTAGCAGTGTTGTAGGCCATCACCCTATTAAACTCATTTACATCTAGTGCAAAAAATAGCAAGTTCATTGCAGAAGCATTTATTTGCATAGATTTCGAGTCTTCCTCTACATACTCATCTTCAGTCTTAGGAACATTTACCTTGTCAACTACTTTCATAGGAACATGATTTCTTTTAGATACAATTTCCCACACTTTCCAATCAACATTTAAAAGATTTATGTTCATTCTTCTTTTCCAGTTGGTGTAATTTACACCGCAGAAAATTGGTGGTCTAGTGGACGAGTGTCCCTCGCCGAATGGGGTTACACCAATGTGTACCATGTGATCTTTTTACAAAAATAATGGTTAAGTCTATGTAAACCTCACTCTGATACCAAATGTTAATTTAGGTGTACTCCCAAGAGAGGGGGTGAAATGGGTATTTCAAAATTATTTAAGTTTATTTTACTACTTAATCCCTATTTCAATATTTAACCAAATAATCACATGGGTCTAAAATTAATTCAAATTATTATCTCAATAAACTCAATTATACCCAATTATTTTTCAAGTGCGTGTAATATTAATCAACATACAAACTTACAAAATTAATAATGAAATGCAAGCGGAAATTAAAACTAGTTATGGGAAGAGAGAAGGCAAACACGATTTTACAAGGTTCGGCCTACCCTAGGCTACATCTTCGCATTGAGTAACCCACTCAAGGATTCCACTAAAAAAATTGCTCCTTTAATTGGGACAAAGCTTCCCGCACAATCCGCTGCTTACAAAAGGCGTAGTTGCCTCCTCAATCCCGGCTCACAGCCCGAACCGTGAATACAAAATAAAATTACAATTTCTACAAAAACTCAAATGCTTCTACACAAAGCTCATGAGTACAATAAAGATCTAATACATACTCATATGATAAAAGTTGAAGCTCAATGTGTGAGTGTGATATTCAATGATATTTCTTGAAATAAGTGATGAATGATCGTTATATATAATATGTAGGACCAAGATGCTCTAATGATCTAATCAACTATATGATTTTTATAAAATTATTTGAATAGTAGGTATAGTTCAGAAATCTAAATCAGATTTATGATCTTCACAAAACTACTCGAACAATTGATTTTCAGTACAGATCAAAACTATAGTCTTTATCAAAATACTTAGTCAATGAGTTTTCTCTAGAATATTAAATCAGATATTTGAATAAATATGCTAAGATGAAATCTTTGAATAAGCTTGATAGTTTTTCAAAGATTTGAAGCCTTAACAAAAACATTTCTCAAATAATGATCTTTCACAGAATGTATATATAATTAATAACTCAAGATCAACGTCTCAATACCCAAGTTGTTTGTGCAATATTTGCTGGAACGCCTTTTTAAAATCAACGTAACCCAAGCTTAGAATTAATGTGAATGCTTTGAAATCGCAGGAAAGAGTTTAGCAATGTGTTTAATGCTTTCCAGAGATGTGTGTACATTCAGGGCTCCCAATAATATGCAAAAAGTGAGGCACTAGGGGTTTTAGGTTAGTTTTATAAGAGTTCTCGGGTTTGGATCAAATTCTAGCCGTTGGATCAAGTTAAAAATAAGAGTTTTCATCTGTGTCTGTGCTTAATCGTGTTTCAGCGTCCCGATCTTCGTTGACGAATGGGTAAGTTTGTCGATAAGGCCTCTAAAATTTGCCTTGAAAAATTTATTCAACCTAGACTAATGTAAATGAAATTTTCATGAAATGCATGAATTCTAAAGTCTGTCTAGGGTATATTTGAGCTTCAAATTATATCGTATGAAATATGTAAATACATTTAGTTCTACATACCCATTCCCATTAAAGATCTTGAACATGAAGCATGCTTCTTCATCCTTTTATTCTTCTAGATCCATGGAGTGCGCCAAGTGATATGTACTTTAGGTTCCTCGTGGCTTCCATATAAGTTCACTGTTCGTACATTCTAAATCATGATCCTATTCACAAACTCAATTACATAGGTCAAATATCAAGTGATTTGTCATTATCAAAATAAGATTGGACTCATAAAGTCAATACCCTGCACTTCACTTAAGGAAAATAACAAGGGTAAAATATAACCTAGGTTGAAAATTAAAAGGGATTCGGGCAACCGAACTAGGCATGTTAAAAATGTCTTGGTTTACCAAACAACTAAAAAGTCAAGATGTTGACCTAACTTTAGGCAACCACATCGAAATGAACGTAACGTTCTCGGTTGACCGAATACTAAACCTTGACTTTTTCCAACAACTCGAGCGCCCGAACTCCACGGTCATTTTGACCTCAGGCGACCGAAATGGGTAGTTCAGTAGACCGAACTTAGGAACAAGTGACCGAACATTGAGCACTTAGGAAAATCACCTTGTTCAGCCAACCAAACATATTTTTAGGCACCCGAATGTTAAAAACAAGTTTGAGGTATTTTTAAATGCTAGAATGGGTTTAAAATTTAATTTAACTTTTATAATAATACCTAGTATGTCCCCACCAGTCAAAAAATTCTCAGACTCTATATATACCCATTCATAAGCCAAAATTAGCAACTTTGATTAGCAAATAATTTTCTCTCAAATATTTTTTAATTGTTTGTTAATCAAAGTTCCCCCAAACTGATTTCATTGCAAAAATCTTTTCCTTGGGGTAAATTTTTGCACTTTTCGACTCTCTTTATTATTCTTTGAAAACCATATTTACAAGAGAGTATATTTTCATTTGGGCATTCATTTTGATTTGCACATATAGTTTTAAATGCTTGTAGTTTGTTTTGTGTGTGCAAAGGTTTTGAAAGTAAAACCCTAGACTTTTCTATTTCTTATTGCAAATATTTTCAAAGAAACATTTGATTTAGGGTTTAAATCTTTGAGGTCCTCATCATACATGTCATATTCAAAGATTACAAAATTTATTTTTAAAGCACCCTTACTCCCTAAGCATTATTTCATGTCTTTAGAAATTGCATAATTTATGAGCTTTATTATGTACATCTCTATTTGTCATAAGAAGCATGTTTATATGTACAAATTTTTTTTCATATATCTGTTGGGTTCATCCCATTAATTGAACTGGAGAGTCTCAGCCCCGTAAGTGAGACCGATTCGATTCAGCCCGAAAATTGAATTGGGGAGTCTCAGTCCCGTAAGTGAGACCGGTTCGGTTCAGCCCAGAAATTGAACTAGGGAGTCTCAGTCCTATAAGTGAGATCAGTTCGATTCAACCCAAAAGTTGAACTAGGGTTTTCCTCGCCCCATAAGGAAAGGATGTAAACGATTTCTGCTCCGCCTGTTTAAGTGAGTAGGAATAGTGTAATTCTTGGGGGGTATGCCCAAGGTGGGGACATAGGTTAGTTTGGCCGAACCTCAATAACGAATATCTTATGTTACTCTCTCCCTATCTCATTTAAATTACTGCACTTTAAATTTAGTATGTGTATGCCTATTTATTTACTGTTATATTATTTGCATGCATACCTTTATTTTAAATGAGATATGATGCACACGTGTATGCTTGCACTCACAGTTTAATTATTTTACATACACATTTACATTATGAATAGGATATGATTTATGGTGAATCATTGAAATTCTTAATTAGTTGAAAAGTTTTTAAAACCCAATTAACCCCCCCCCCTCTCTTGGTATCACACCATTTCCAACACATACCAATTTAACGGATAAACTACTGAGTAGATATATGAGCAATTAAAGCAATCTCAGTATATCAAACATTTCGAGCAATAAATAATTAACATTGTTGACCTTATAGGTCATGCCCGGTTTTGATTATGAAAAATATTGATAATATCTAATGGGAATTTGAGATTATGTGCAGGAACCTCAATTGTCAAGATCAAGATGCGCGTAAAGCAAATAAAGCTTGAAGACCAATTCATGTTTTCAATTGTAATATATATTCAATTGTGTAATTGGTCTGTAATAGTAATTAGGGCTTTCTATATGTAATAATCACACACATCACATGCATGGTTAAATACGTAAGCTCATAATGCAAATAATGCAAATGACCTTAGAAAAACCTTAATGGTTACCCTTCGGTCGATCGACACTATATTTTTCGGTGTCTTCAAAAGGACCCAAAAATGACCCTTGGACAATCACCATTGCACCTATGAATGTTAGGCACTTTAATAGGGTTTGTGCGAATCATAATAGGACCGAAATGCACACTTTGTGCACTTTCAGTCGACCGACCTTGGCAGTTCATTCTGCCCCCGGTCGACCAAACCTAGTCTGGGTCAACAAGTTCACCACAGCTCAGTCGACCGAACTCTTGTAGTTCAAAATGGCCTGGTCGACAGAACCCTCCTGAAGTCAATAGTTTGACTTCCTGGTCGACGAAGAAGAATTTTTATACCACCAACTTGGTCAACCGAGAGTCCTCGGGTGAAATCCCAACGGTATGGTAGACCGAATCGTCCAGTTCAAAAAGGCCTAGTTAACCGAACCTCGATAGAATGAAAAATCGCCTTGAGCATGTACATTTCGGTCGACCGAGTACCAAGTTCAAAATGAGCCCGGTCAACCGAACCATATGAACTTTGGTCGACCAAAAAGGTTTCTGGTCGACCAGACCTCTCGGGTTGCCCTAATTTTTTTACCGTGGTTAATTTTTTAAACAGGGTTAAAATAATTAAAAGGTCATTAATCTTTTCTAATAATACTAGACTTGCCCCCAACGGTTATATTTCATGGGATGTCTATATATATCCCTTCATTTGGGATTATTAGAGAAGATTAGCATATTTGATTAGGGAAAATTCTCTAAAAATCCAAAAACCTATAATACTCATTTTCATACCAAAACCACTGATTCTTACCTTCTCCTATTGCTCATACTCTTAGTAAGTTGATTAAGTGTTCTTTGCTATAGGTTTGCTCTCTCATTGTTGTGAGATTGAATCAATTTTTTATGACAGAATAACCTAAGTGTTCTTAGGCGGCTTCGCTCATAAGCCTATCCTAAGAAGACTTGCTTAAGCTTCTGAATGTTGCATTTGTGTTGCAATATCTTAGGAAGCTTGTATATGTCTTTTGGTTGCAAAATCATTTTTCAAAACACACTCAAATATCTTGTGTGATTTTTATTTGATATACTTATGAGGAGATACTTGTGTTTGTGATATTAATCTTTGTGCAATAGTTATTCACTCACATATTAGTTGTTGAATACAAAGATTACACATCTTTTGCAAACCAAGCATGTACATTATCTAATATTCGCATGGTTAAGATATCCTGCTGATTGATATCTTTGAGGCTTGCTTGACATATTTGTGTGAACACGATTGATTGAATATCTTAAGAAACAAAGATTGCTTATTAACACTCTCATGCACTTATTACACTGATAACAAATATTTTGAGAATTGAAATATTGGACCACACTGAGCTTACATATTAAATCATATTGTGGTGTATGTGATTGCACATATATGGGTACACATCTACTTTACTTGAAAGCATAATCACTGTACCATTCCATTTATTGAGCAAAACTGTTGTATTCCAAGCACGGGGTTGAAGAGAGAGACTAGTCCTTTGAAATAGTCCCGGATTGGCTTTGACCCGGTTAGAAAAGCTAGGTGCGCCATCCTATTAAGGCGTGTAGGTTGAGGTCAACCCCGCTAATTAACCTGGTTAAGGTTGAGGTCAGTCCTGTGGTAATTGACCTAGTTGTAATCGGTGTCGCTCCACCCTTAAGTGAGCTATTAGTGGAATCCTCGAGCTTGCGAGCTAGAGGCAAGGATGTAGGCACAGTTGGCCAAACCCCAATAACATATCGTGTGTTTGTTCATATTTCCGCACTTTATATTTACCGCACGTGTATGTTATTATGTGAATGATGCGCTTGAATTAAATTTTTGTATATTATATTTATCGGCGTATTTGGAACTGCATAGAAAGACCCTAGGTTGTAATATTCAGCTAACATCTAGTTCAACCTAGGAGAAAAGTTTAAAATTTCAATTCACCCCCCTCTTGGGAATACACCAATTCTAACAAACATACAAGTGCAGAAAGTAAATTGCAAAAAATAAAATTGACACCGGATATGTTATCGAGATTCGGCCAATGCTGTCTATGTCTCCGCCTTAAGCCGCAGCTCAAGGATTCCACTAGTTGCTCACTTCATAGGTGGTGCGACACTGTTTACAACACCTTACTAGGATAGTGCACCTAGATCTCTTAACCGGGTCTGAACTAGTCCGGTGCTCTCCTAACAAAGTTAGAGCAATTCAGGACTATTCACAAGGTCAGTCTCCCTCTCCCGATAGCCCGTCTAAAATATAACCAAATAATAATATTCGTGTACAAATATAATGCTTCTAACACAAACAGATGTGTACACCAATAAGCACAAATACACTCACGTATGATATGAAATCAAACTCAATGTGAGAATGTGATTTTGTCAAAATAACTTATGCAATCTTCGAGTTAGATGTATATGATAAAGCGCTTCAAAGATGCAAACCTTAATAAAAATTTTCTCCCAAAAATATTTTTCAAATGAAGTGTAGGAGAACCTAGAATTTTGCACTCAAATTAATATATGCCCAAATAATATAATAAATGATCTTTAAAAAAATGTGCAAAGTACACTTCAAAGATCTTCAAATACTCAAAAGCAATCTCCAGAAATATTTTTCAAAATGAAATAATGAAATATAGGAGATTTTAGAGTTATGCCTAAAAATGAATTCTTGTAGCAAAGGCAAGATAAGCTTTATGGATCTTGCAATAGAAATACAAAAGATTTGCAAGCTAGAAAAATATTTCTCCCAAGATATTTATCAAAGAAATATGTGGAGAAACTAAACTTATACTCTCAAGGAATGATTTTAAAAATAATAGCAAATGGGAGTAAATGATATTTGTTATGAAAAACAAATGCCCAAATGAATTTGTTCTTGAAAATATTTTCAATGTAATGAGTGTGAGAGAGTATAAAGGAATGAAAAAATCAAAAATATTTTCAAAGGATTTTCAATCTAATCTCGTGTTTAAAAATGTGTAATGGAGGGGTATATATAGAGTCAGAGAGAATTTTGATCGTTAGGGACATATTAGGGATTTTAGAATTTGTTTAATGAAAAATTAACCCTAATTACCGCGATAAAAATATGTGAACCCGAGAGGTTTGGTCTCCCGGTTCATAGGGCCGGTCGCCCAAACAAACTTAGCAAGTTTGAAATAATTTCAGGGTTCGGTTTGCCTTTGGTAGTGGTCGATTAACCAAGAAAAAGCGATTTCCCAGACCTTCAAGGTTCGAGCGCCCGATCTCAAGTTCGATTTGCCAGTTCATAAGGTTTGGTCACCTGGGGCCTTTTTTAAATTACAAGTTCGGTCAACCGTGGAAGTTACGTTCATTTTGGTTCGGTCGCCTAAAACATCACAAAAATGGCCTTTATGTCCTATTTGGTCTCTTGTTCAATTTCAACTCTGGTGAAAAAGCATGTGGCATTCAAGTGTAATTAGGTCATGGTTCCTATTATCATTTTATGGCCTAAGCTTTTTAATTAATCCCAAAAAATCCAACGTTGGTCGACCGTGCCTATGGTATATTGATTTCCCTATGGTCAGACTATGGCATTTGAGCTTATTCATATCATGCATGTCATACATTATTATAGACCCAATTAGAAACAAAAGTGCATTCACAATAAAATACAAATGTCTTCTTCTTCTTCTTTTGCTTCTCAAATTTTTCATGGAATACGCCAGATGATATGGTCTTTATGTTCCTCCTGACTTCCATCTCTTCATTATGTGTGCGCTAAAGTATTAAACCTGCATCAAGCACTGAATATACATAAGTAACTTGCAGTTTGTCATCATTAAAACCAGGGATCAGACTCAAAAAGTCAACAGTATCTACAAGAAGTTAAGAAAATATCCCACAACTTTTGTGTTGAAGATTTTCACAAATGCGAAGGTTTAGATAATAAAAAAAAAAATAAAGCAAACCGTCAATGGTTTGGCCAGGTGCATCGACCATTTCATGCAAAAAGCTGAATGAGTTTTTGTCTGAGGAAACCGTCAACGGTTTGGGGAAACCGGTTCTAAACTCGCACAATCATAAAATGGATAGTTTCCAAAGTATTTAATTGTATTAAATTCTCCATGGCCATATTGTGACGACCTGCTTATTTTCCACATTTTTTTTAATAATAATAAAATCAATATCACAAATCCCAGTTTAGCAGATCACAATCCGCCTGGACCCGTTGGTACCAGGGATATATCATAACACAAAACAGAAGCCTAAGCAGCAGGAAACATACAATCACATACATCTCATTATACCATACATCACAATACCAGAGTTACTACAATCACTATCTATATATTTACACAACACTCAACCCAAAAAGATGTCTTAGGGCCATTTCCACAAAATATATCTAACCCTATCAAAATACTCACCCTTCTAGAAGGGCAGATCTACCGTACTAGATCAGCGGGGCTTTACCCCCTCCCCTATCAGGGGCTCCTGAAAAGTTTATAAAATTTTGGAGTGAGACACCTCTCAGTAAGGGAAATAAACTAATACCAGTATGTGGCAACATGAGTATTCCGTGTTATACATATACCATACAGAACATATTCAGTAACTGTTATGTCAAGTCTGGAAAACATATATATATATATATATATATATCATCAAAACATAGCGGAACATACTGCATTTTCGTAAACATAGTTCATCTCATATAATAATAATACAAAAACATTCCTGATAGGTTAGTTGACTGTTGTCATGTATTACCCCCACATGACTGGGTAGTATGGCCCGAAGACGGGACCTGACAATAGTTGGCTGACCACTGCCAAGTCAAAAGTACAATCTGTAAGTCTGATGGGTCTGCCAGACCTGGTACGTACACCAGGGGCACTCACACACTTTTTAAAAACCACATCAACCATCCAATCTCACACCACTCCGTACAGCAGCATTAACACAAAAATCATGATCACGAAGACCATGGACATATAGCAATGATACCTTGCAAGTGCTAGCCTAGACCAAGCCAACCAGGTTATGATATCATATAACATATACTGAAACTGTGAAACATAGATATTTCATATCATTAATTACCAAATCAATCATGTCATTTTGCATATATACGTATATCAGGAAAATCATCGACTCGTACGCCGGTATTACACATTTTACCATAGCTCAGCTTGTACGCCGGCAAATCATAGCACAGCCCATACGTTGGCAAGTCACATCTATAGCTCGGCCCGTATGCCGAAATATCATATCATAGCACATCTCGTACGCTGACAAATCACATCCATAGCTCGACCCATACGTTGGCAAATCATATACATAGCTTGGCCCGTACACCAGCAAATATATCAAAATCTCGGCCTATACGCTGGTTTTCCATTATAAAAATCTGTATCATTCACATTCCTAGAAAGCAGTATTTCATAACAATTTTTACTCATGTCACACTAACAGGTTTTTCGCATATTCAACATACTATCATTTTCAACAGTATTTTCCTAAATATAAATCATATATAAATATATTTATTTTCCTAAAATCAAATTCTATAACAATATATATATTTTTCAAAAAATACTGGCTTAGTTTATCTCTAACACCCCAACCCCGAGGGACCTGAGATATTAACTTTTTACTATTGATTTACAGTAGAAGCAAATAAACTCAATTATTATTAAATCAGAGCGCTAATTATCCATATTACTATCATTTATTTCAAAGAAGAAAAATTACTCAAGCATAAATATTTGGCATCATACTAATATTTTTAATCAATCTTTATTTTTCTATCCCCACCCGCATGCTTGCTAAGCCTAATTTCCGACATGCTCTTTGGAGTTATCTGAAATAAAAATATGATTGGAGTGAGACGACGCTCAATAAGTAAATAAGATTATCAATAGTGTGTGGCCAAAATGAGCTTTTAAAAAATTTTCGTAAAATAATATTTAATACTATAACTTTAAGACTGCTTTTAGAATAAATATAAATTTAAAAAATTACTACATAAAACTTTTACCATCAATTACAACAGTAAAATTTTATAATCATATATTATAACTGTTAAATTAAACTTTTAACTTTAAAACTGTAAACATATTTAATGATAAACATATATATACTTTTCCTTATTCGTTTTCCTTAGATCGTCATTTAAGCACTAGAATGATCTTTTTCATGTAAACTTACACTTTTCCTTCAAATCATCAGTAACTTTGTACACGTAATTAAATATGTATAAACATTTATTGTAAAAACCACCCTTAGACCTATTTGTCATAAGTCATGTTTACCCCCATGACTGGGTTGTGCGGTCCGAAGACTGGACTTAGCTGGCTGGCCGACCAAACTAAATCAACGTACGTAAACTTTAAGTGAGATTTTCCTTATTAAGTCCTGGTCTGGAACCAGGTGTGCACTCAGGAGAAATCCACTAACATAAATAACCACTCTGTAAACAGTGTGGGTGCACTCTGATCCGTATAAACTTTAAGCTGCGGTACCGAGTATCTGTAACTTTGAACTTTCGTTGTCATAAGGGGTTTTAAAATCATCTTATTATAATTTATGCAATTTAAAATAATATCGTGAAAATCTCATCTTTACTTATATTTTCATAAAAAAATGCAACATAGAAATAAACTCATGCCACACAATTTTTGTGTTAAAAATATATATATAATTTTATTTTGAATAGAAAGAAATGCCGAAAGTTTACCCGAGGGGATTAGAACATTTATTAACCCAAAAATAGATGCATGAATATTAAAGATAGAACTGGTATAATTAAATATGCGTAAAAATAAACTCATGGAAATTTTGTAGAACTAATTAACATAATTGAAATTTACTTATAAAATAAACTCAGGTATGAATTTTAAATAAAAAAAACTAACATAATCAAAATTTACTTATCTTCTTCTTTTACCTTGTGCTACGAACACAAAATTATCTCTAAGAAATAAGATCGAAATGAGTGGGTGAGTGAGAACTTACTCAAAAATTCTCTCTCCACCACAAATTCTTTCACTCACTGATCCTTCTCTTCCTTGGAAAAATTGTTGTGAAAAATGAAGGTTGAGAGCTTCCTATTTATAGGAAAATTTTGAGGAAGAAATGGAATTTATAAAAGTGTGAGGAGATAGGTGAAATTATAATTTTTTTAAAATTAAAGAATGGGCAAGGGATGGGTAAGGTATGGGTTGAGTATGGGATGGGGATGGAGGCCATGTGGGAGTACTTGCCACCATTCACATTAAATAAATTTTTAATTAATTACTTACCTAATTAATTAATCAATTAGTTAATTAATTATTTTATTATTTTATTATTTTTCTTAATCATTATTATTATTATTGTTATTACTTTTAAACTATTTTTAGTATTCATTTATTTTATTATTTATTTTTGAACAAGAATTAAATTTAAATTTTGAAAACTCATGTGGGCCCCACATGGTCTTGTGGGCCCCACACAACTTCGAGACCCAAATGGATCTTACGTAACTCAAATAATCCTCGTATGATTTTATGAGCCTTACATAACTTCAGGACTCGTGTAAACCTCCACACGGTTTCGGGACTCACGTGGGCCCCACACAGTCTTGTGGGTGCCGCATAGGATACCTATATTATTATTATTTTATCATATATTTCTGCAAATTATGTTAGTCAAAATATTATTTTATGTACTTATTTATGTATATAAACAGTGTCTACTCGGTTTTATCCTATGAAATTCCATTTTGACCAGGCCCACCTCCAAGGAGCGACTGAGCCGCAATGGTCTCTGAGCACTCGCTAAGACAAGGTCTTTCTTAGGCATCAAACATGGAATCAAGGATCCTACAAAAAAACACTTCTGTATTGATATTAACTTAATGACAATTTTTATTATTTTATTATTATTGTGCTTTAATCGTATATATATTTTTGGGTTATCACATTATCCCCTTACCTGATCCCTGAAAGGCCCCTAATAAAATTTGTCCTGCAACCGCAGGGTTCCCAACTCAACACCCTGGAAACAACATTTCCCATAACTAAAGTTCAGTATTTCTACGTGTATATCACTTCCTACAACTATCAATTAACCAAATACTGAGTAGAAAGTCTTACCTTGGATTTAGGATGGTTTCCACCTCAGCCCCACCAACGCTTCGCTCCAGCAAATTTGCAGAGAACTTTCCCAAGAGCGTCGTGGTGGCTTCAGATCCTCAAACTGGCAAAAATCCAGCCCGAAATCGAACAAAGAAGGGGGAAGGACCGACGAATGAGAGATAGAGAGGGTTTTTGCGCTTAATTTCCATCAAATATCTGAGTTCTTCACTATTTATAGGGCTGGATTCGTCGATGAGCCACGTTATCTCGTCGACGAGTCCTTTAATAATTTCGTCGACTAAACCCACTCCTCGTCAACGAAATTCAGACTGCCCAGAACTCCTCTAGGCATTTCCTCGTCGACGAGACATGTCACCTCGTCAACGAGTCTTGTAGAAAGTTCATCGATGAATCCTATCCTCGTCGACGAGCTCCTATTATACCCTCGTCGATGAGTCCCCTGTATTCATTGACGAGGAGCTGAAAAATCTCTCGAGATTATCCTTTCCAAAATGCAACGTCATCGACTGCCTCCTTCTATTTCTGGTTTCCATTTCCCTTTCTTTTTACTATTTAAATACCATTATTCTTCACGTCATTACATTCTCCCCTCCTTATAAAATTTCGTCCTCGAAATTTACTGTTCACGTAACTCGTCATCCCTTAACAAGAAAAGGGTTTACTTAATATATTTCTTACCCTCACTTACGGCGGAGGAATACCGTGGTTATATTCCGAGTTCTGGAAGATTACATATACAAAAGAAAAAAATTCTCCCAAAACTAAAATGCTACTCTAATTAAACCATTACATGTACCTGCAAAAGAAATATTATTTAACTACTTAAGTTTCTTGAAATAGTTGTGGGTACTTCTGCTTCATCTCCTCCTCGGACTCCCAAGAAGCCTCTTCAATGGTATGATTCCTACATAAAACTTTCACCTGAGGAATCTCCTTGTTGCGTAACTCCTGTACTCTCCTATCTAGAATCTGTACTGGTACCTCCTCATACACCAGTGAATCACTAAACTCTAATTCATCATAACTGATGATATGAAAAGGATCTGGGACGTATTTCCTCAACATAACAACATGAAATACGTCGTGGATCCTGGACAACACAGGTGGTAAAGCTAGCCTATAGGCTACCAATTCCACTTTATCTAGAATCTCAAATGGACCGATAAACCTAAGACTAAGTTTACCCTTCTTCCCAAATCGCATAACCCCTTTCATTGGAGCTATCTTCAAAAACACATGATTACCCACATCAAATTCCAAATTCCTGCGATGATTATCAGCATAACTTTTCTGTCAGCTCTGAGCTGCACTAATCCTGTCCCTGATCAGCTGAACCTTATCACACGATTGCTGCATAAGCTCCGGTCCCACTACTCGCCGCTCACCCACTTCATCCCAAAACAAAGGAGAACGGCATCTCCTACCATATAAAGCCTCAAATGGTGCCATGCCAATGCTAGTCTGATAACTGTTATTATATGCAAACTCTACTAGTGGCATGAACTGAGTCCAACTACCCCAAAATCCAATACACACGCACAGAGCATATCCTCTAATGTCTGTATCGTCCTCTCAGTCTACCCATCTGGCTGAGGATGGAATGTCGTGCTGAAAGATAGCTGAGACCCTAAAGCTTCCTGTAAGCTTCTCCAAAAATATGATGTATAATGCGGGTCTCAATCTGATACAATCGATACAGGCACCCCATGAGAGCGAACTATCTTTTGAATGTAGATCTCTGCTAAATGGTTGAGGGAGTAGCTGATCTTGATAGGTATAAAGTGGGCAGTCTTAATCAAACGGTCAACAATCACCCAGATGGCATTCTGGCCATGTAATGCTGTCAGCAGTCCTGACACGAAGTCCATAGATATATGATCCCACTTCCACTCGAGGATAAATAATGGCTGCAACTGCCATGCCGGCCTCTGGTGCTCAGCCTTTACTTGCTGGCACGTCAAATACTGGGCTACATACTTGATGATCTCTCTCTTCATACCACTCCACCAGTACGACTCTCGCAGATCTCTGTACATCTTCGTACTATCGGGATGAACTATATACAAAGATCTGTGAGCCTCCTCTAAAATAGTCTTCCTAATCTCAGTATCGGCAGAAACGCATACTCTGGAACAGAACACAAAGCTCCATCATTTGCAATACTAAATTCCTCCCCCTGACCATTCTGCACTTTATCCATCACCTCTGCGAGTTCTGGGTCTTCCTTTTGAGTGGCTTTAGTTCTTTCTTGCAGAGTAGGTTGTACTACTAGGCTGGCAATACACACTGGAGGATCACTCTCTACCAACTCTATGCCGAATCTCTCTAGATCCATCATGATCGGATACTGGATCTCCATAGCCGCCAACACTGGTTCCCTGGATTTCCTGTTCAAAGCATTAGCTACCACGTTTGCTTTTCCTGGGTGATAACTGATGGTACAATCAAAGTCCTTAATCAGCTCCAACCACCTTCTCTGCCTCATATTCAGTTCCTTCTGCGTGAAGAAATACTTTAAGCTCTTGTGGTCAGAAAAAATTTCACACTACTCGCCGTACAAATAATGCCTCCAAATTTTCAATACGTGTACCACTACAACTAATTCAAGATCATATGTAGGGTAGTTGTTTTCATATTCTTTCAACTACCTGGACGCATACGCCACTACCCTGCCGTGCTACATCAATACATAGCCAAGTCCCTTCAAGGATGCATCACTGTAAATGACATACCCCTCACCCCCTGATGGGATAACCAATACTAGTGTTGTGACTAATCTTTGTTTCAGCTCTTGAAAACTCCGCTAACAGCTATCGTCCCACTCAAATCTGACATTCTTCTTAGTCAGTCGTGTCAGAGGCCCTGATAAAGCTGAGAATCCCCCTACAAAATGATGGTAGTACCCAGCTAACCCCAAGAAACTCCTAATCTCTTAAACGTTCTTCAGTTTAGCCCAAATCACTACCGCCTCAATTTTACTAAGATGCCCCAAAAACACAACTTTTTCGAGCTAGAAGTCACATTTACTGAATTTTTCGTACAACTTCTTTTCCTGAAGTGTCTGCAAAACCTGCCTCAAGTGTGTCTCATGCTCCTCATAACTCCTCAAATAGACCAGTACATCATCAATAAAAACAACAACAAACTGATCTAGGTATTGGTGGAAGACTTTGTTCGTTAAGTCCATAAATACCGTTGGAGCATTCGTCAAACCAAATGACATAATAAGAAACTTGTAATGCCCATACCTGGTCCTGAAGGACATCTTCGAGACGTCTTCTGCTTTCACTTTTACCTAATGGTAGCCAGATCTGAGGTCAATCTTCGAATACACCCGTGTACCCAGGAGCTGGTCAAACAAATCGTCAATACGGGGTAGAGGATACTTGTTCTTGATTGTCACTTTATTAATCTCCCTATAGTCTATACACATCCTTATAGTCCCATCTTTCTTCTTCACAAATAAATTTGGAGCTCCCCACGGTGATACACTGGGTCGTATGAAGCCCTTATCAGGAAGATCTTTTAACTAATTCTTCAATTCTGCCAATTCTGCTAGCACCATTTGATAAGGTACTTTAGAAATTGGGGCTGTACCGGAAGGTAGATCAATAGTGAAATATACCTCACGATTTGGTGGCAAGCCTAGTAACTCGTTTGGGAAAACATCTGTAAACTCCTTTACTACAGGCGTGCTAGCAAGTTTCAATTCATTTTCTAACATCTCTTTCACAATAGCCAAAAACCCCTGACAACCACTCAGTAGTAGTCTTCTAGCCTGAATAGCTGAAACTAGCTGAGGCGGGAATTGTACTTGCGACCCTACGAACTTGAATTATGCTTCCCCTGGAGATTTGAATATTACTTCTCGTGCTCGGTAATCTATGCTGGCAAAATTAGCTGCTAACCAATCCATACCAAATATAATATCAAACTCATGCATGTCTAGCACTATCAAATCAACAGACAAAGTCTTTCCTTGAATATCAACTGAACAACCTCGGAGCACCCTACTACACCTCACTGCTGACCTAGATGGTGTAGATACCAATAATTCAACATCTAATGATTGTGTTTCAACCCCATATAATTTAACACACCCCGAAGACACGAACGAGTATGTAGCTTGTTAACTTTACCGTGATCCTAATAGGGGGGTGAATTGGTATTTTGGAATTCTATCCCCTAAGTATTCCTCCTAACAACAATATATTCACAATCCTATGGTCAATCTAGTGCAAGTAATATCAGAAATTAAATAAACAAGTTTAATCAATTACACAAGCACTAGAAAGCAATAAAGAGAAGGGTGACACACAGATATGTTATCAAGGTTCGGCCAACTGCCTACGTCCTCGCCTTGGCTAACCAGCACAAAGATGATCACAATAACTTGCTCACTTAAATGGATGGAGCAGCTCCTATACAAACCAGGTCCAATTAACATAGGACTGACCTCAACCTTTACACCAATCCTTACCGGGCTGGATTACCACCCCCTCAGGCCACGCCTGGAATCTCTCAGATATACAATCAAACGGTACAATATAGGGGTGCTTTCACATAAAGCAGATTTGTACCCCAAATGCGCACAATCACAAACACCATAGATGATTTAAAATGTAAGCTCTATGTGGTCTAGATATTTCAACTCTCAAATTTGTTTTCTATCAGTGTAGTGAGTGCATGAGAGTATCAATAACAATATGTGTATTTCAAAATGTTTCAATCAAGTGTATTCACACAGAATATCAAGCAAGCCTCAAGAATATCAATTAGAAGAATATCTCAATCACATGAATATGTATATGCTTGGATTGCAAAATAGATAATATTTGTATTCAACACATGATATATACTTGAATAAATATTGCCACAAATATTAAGGTAACAGACACAAATATCTTTTCACAAATAGTTCAATAAAGATTCCACAAGATATTTGAGTAAGTTTGAAAATGTTTTTTCAAACCAAAACAAATACAAACTTTCAAAGATATTGTAATGAGAATGCAATACTCGGAAGTTCACCACAAGCCTTCTTAGGGTAGGCTTATTAGAAAAGCCTCCTAAGAATGCTTAGGTTATGCTCTCGTAAAAATCGATTCAAGCACTCACGAAATAAGAGAGCAAACCTCTAAAAGAATACACTCAATACACTTACAAAATATACAAAGTAGTAAGAAGGTAAGTTTGAGTGGATTTGGAAATAGTATGAGCAGTAGGGAGTCTTTAGCTTGAAAGAGAAATTGGATTTTTGTTTTTACTAATCGATACTTAATTCTCCCAAATGAAAAAGTATATATAGACATATCATAATTTTTGACTGTTGGGGACCTATTAGAGATTGTTAGAAAAGTTTAATGACATTTAAAACATTTTAACCCCATTTAAAGATTTTAACTACGGTAAAAAAATTAGGTGCAACCTGAGAGGTCCGGTCGATCAGAAATGTTTCGGTCGACCAGAACTCATATGGTTCGGTTGACTAGGGGGATTTTGAACTGATGGCACGGTCGACCAGGAGAAGGCAATTTTTCAATGTTTCGAGGTTCGGTCAACCAGGCCATTTTGAACTGACTGGTTTAGTCGACCAGACCGTTAGGATTTCTCCCATGGACCCTCGGTCGACTAGGTAGTTAGAGAACAAAAAAGGCTCGGTCGACTAGATGGTCAAAATGTTGACCCGGGGAGGTTTTGGTCGACCGAGGCTTTTTAAACTACCTGGTTCGGTCGACCAGGGCCTTGGTCAACTGTTGACCCAGGCCTAATTCGGTCGACCAGGGTAGAATGAACTGTCTGGTTTGGTATACCGAAAGTGCACAAAGTGTGCATTTCGGTCTCGTTTTAATACACATGGATCCTAATGAAGTGCCTAACAAACATAGGTGCAAATGGGTGTATCCTGGGGTCATTTATGATTATGAATGCACCGAAAAAGTCTGGTGTCGGTCGACTAAAGGGTAAACCCTAAGGTCTTTCGATGGTCACTTTTAGTTTGCATCTGGTTTGAGCTTACAAAATAAACCATGCATGTGATGTGTGTGCTTATTACACACCAAATACCCTAATTACTATTACAGAAAAATTTCTCTACTGAATATTACAATGGAGAAAATAAATTTACCTTCAAGTTTGGAGCTTTCACGTGCCATCAATGTATCTGCTACTATAGACCTGCACATAAGCTAGATATTTATCAAATACAGAAGTATTTGTCATTATCAAAACCGGGCGTGACCAATAAGGTCAACATAACTCCTTAATCAAATAATGCAATAACTTTAAAAGAAAGCATCATAACCATACCTGTCACCACGTCACCTGTTGTCTCAGCCTCACCCGGCGTTAGAGTAAACACCCTGGCTGGAGCCGCATTCCTCTGCTGGCCCCCACGTGGTGCCTGATAACCTCCCCGATATAGTCTGGGAGCTGGAACTGCATCTGGTTGGGTAGGGCAGTCTCGCACCATATGCCCCAATCTACCACAGCGATAGCACACCACCCTATCTGCTCGACACTCTCTCCAGTGTCTCCTACCACACATCTGATAAACTAGAGGACCTTGCCCTGTCTGCACCTCGCGTCCTCCCATCTCCTGCCTCTACCCTCTACCATGATTTCCTCTCCTCCATTGACCCGGCCTATGACCCCGTTGGTAGCCCGTAAATGCAGATCTCTTCCTCTGTCACTACTCCTTTGCATCAAGACACTCACCAATCTCTGCCAAGGCCGCCCTATCGACTAACTCAACAAAGTCCTAAATCCGCAGCACCACAACCTGCTTGAATATGCTCCGCCTCAAGCCTCTCTCAAACTGCCTCGTCTTCTTCACTTCATTAGGAACAATATACGGGGCGAAATGAGATAGCTCAATGAAACGCATTGCATACTGCTGGAAGGATAGTTGTCCCTGCTTCAGACTCAGAAACTCTTCTACCTGACAGTAACTGGAAAATATCTATCAAAGAATAATTCTTTAAACCGGTCCAATGTTATGGCTATCGGAGTCGCCCTCTACTGCTCCAACAGTCTCACCACAGTTCACCACCTCTCAGCCTCTCCTGTCAGTCTATAGGTGGCAAAGAGGACCCTCTGTTCCTCAGTACACTACAACACAGCCAAGACTTTCTCGGTTTCCTGCATCCAGTTCTCAGCGGCTGCAAGATCAACTCCACCTAAGAATGTCAGAAGATTCATCTTCGTAAACTTTTCTATAGTGCACCCATAGCCTGCAGATGGACCACTCTGCTGCCTTGAGCTCCTAGCAATCTCAGCCATAACCTGCTGAGCCACGTTACGCAATACCGCATCAGAGTCGGTCCCAGCTGCACCCGAAGGCTCTGCTCCATCACTGCCACTCGCATACGCACTACTGCCTCCTAGATCCATCTTAAAAACAACAAACGCAACTCAAAAATCCTATCCTTATAATTTACCCATCTATCCTCACCACTTATCTCAAAATTTCTAACTTATTTCTAATCCCCAGCTCGTCACCCCAGGAAAAACCCAGAAACAACCACGGAAGTCCTGCCTCTAGTCTGTAGAACAAAACCTCAAATCATTTCCTAAACTCTGGTATTGTTTCCGCTCCATTCTAAAGTCTACAGAACCTAGCAAATTAGGCTCTGATACGAAACTGTGACGACCTGCTTATTTTCCATATATTTTTTTTAATAATAATAAAGTCAATATCACAAATACTAGTTTAGCAGATTACAATCCACCTGGACCCGTGGGTACCAGGGATACATTAGAACACAAAACGGAAGCTTAAGCAACAGGAAACATATAATCACATACATCTCATTATATCATACATCATAATACCAGAGTTACTACAATCATTGTATATATATATATATATATATATATATATATATATATATATATTTACACAACACTCAACCCAAAAAGATGTCTTAGGGTCATTTCCACAAAATACATCTGATCCTATCAAAATACTCACCCTTCTAAAAGGCAGATCTATCGTACTAGATCAGTGGGGCTTTACCCGCTCTCCTATCAGAGGCTCTAGAAAAATTTATAAAATTTTGAGATGAGATACCTCTCAATAAGAGAAATAAACTAATACCAGTGTGTGGCAACATGAGTATTCCGTATTATATATATACCATACAGAACATATTCAGTAACTGTTATGTCAAGTCTGGAAAACATATATATATATATATATATATATATATATCATCAAAACATGGCAGAACATACTTCATTTTCATAAACATATTTCATCTCATATAATAATAATACAAAAACATTCCTAGTAAGTTAGCTAGTTGTTATCATGTATTACACCCACATGACTGGATTGTGTGGCTCGAAGACGGGACCTGACAATGGTTGGCCAACCACTGTCAAGTCAAAAGTACAGTCTGTAAGTCCGATGGGTCTGCCAGACCTGGTCCGTACACCAGGGGCGCTCACACACTTCTTAAAATCCACATCGACCATCCAATCTCACACCACTCCGTACAGCGGTGTTAACACAAATATCATGATCACGAAGACCATGGACATATAGCAACGGTACCGTGCAAGTGCTAGCCTAGACCAAGCCAATCAGGTTCTGATATCATATAACATATACTGAAACTGTGATACATGGATATTTCATATCATTAATTGTCAAATCAATAATGTCATTTTGCATATATACATATATCATGAAGTATTACACATTTTACCATAGCTCGACCTGTACGCTGGAAAATCATAACACAACCCGTACGCTGGCAAGTCACATCCATAGCTCGGCTCGTACACCGGCATATCATATCATAGCATAGCTCGTACGCTAGAAATCACATCCATAGCTTGGCCCATACGCCTGCAAATCATATACATAGCTCAGCCCGCACACCGGCAAATATATCAAAATCTCGGCCCATTCACTGGTTTTCCATTATAAAAATTTGTACCATTCACACATTCCCAGAAAGCAGTATTTCATAACAATTTTTACTCATGCCACACTAACAGGTTTTTCGCATATTCAACATACCATCATTTTCAACAGCATTTTCCAAAATATAAATCATATATAAATATATTTATTTTCCTGAAATCAAATGCTATAACACTATACATATTTTTCATAAAATATTGGCTTAGTTTATCCCCTTACCTGACCCTTGAAAAGTCCCTAATAAAATTTGTCCCGCACCCGCAGGGTTCCTAACTCAACACCCTGGAAACAGCATTTCCCAGAACTAAAGAGTATTTCTATGCATATATCACTTCCTACAACTCTCAATTAACCAAATACTAAGTAGAAAGTCTTACCCTGGATTTGGGATAGTTTCCGACTCAGCCCCACCAACGATCTGCTCCGGTAGATTTGCAAAGAACTTTCCCAGGAGCGTCGTGGCAGCTTCAGATCCTCGAGCCGGTAGAAATTCGGCCCAAAATCGAAAAGATAAGAGGGAAGGACCGTAGGATGAGAGAGAGAGAGGGTTTATGCGTTTAATTTCCATCAAAAATCCAAGTTCTTCACTATTTATAGGGCTGGATTTGTCGACAAGTCATGTCATCTTGTCGACGAGTCTTTTAATAATTTTATCGATGAAACTGACTCCTCGTCAAAGAAATACAGACTGCCTAGAACTCCTCTCGGCATTTCCTTGTCGACGAGTCTTGTAGAAAGTTCGTCGAAGAATCCTATCCTCATTGACGAGTCCCCTATATTCGTCGACGAGGAGCTGAAAAATCTCTCGAGATTATCCTTTCCAAAATGCAACATCATCGACGAATGCGAGGCGTTCATCGATGAAGTCGACTGCCTCCTTCTATTTCCGGTTTCCATTTCCCTTTCTTTTTTCTATTTAAATACCATTATTCTTCGGGTCGTTACACATATAACAGCTAGTAGCCCAATTTGTCTATAAATACAAGTCCAAAGACTTGTTTCATAATTGAATTTAGAGATTAAGATCTTTAGATTATCATTCGCAAGCACTTTGCATTTAGTTCATCATCTCAAGTACTCAAAATTTCTCTTACTCTTTAATCTTGTGTTGATTCATTACTTTGGAGATTTGTGTGAGGTTTTGATTGTATTAAATATCAACTCATTCAAGGAATATTGTCTTTGTAATTCTTCTTATTTTTGCAAAGGGTTCTTGGTTGCGAAGGATTCTTGGTGAACCGTAGTTGAAGGTTCTTAGTGAACCAAATTGCAAGGATTCTTGGTGAACCTTGCGGAACTTTGTGAGCGAAAGGGATTGGTTTCCTTAGAAAGGCTCTTGGTGAGCGAAGGGGATTTATTCCCTATTGTAAAGGCTTCTCCACCGGTGAAGAAGGTTTATAGTGGATTGTGGTATCCTTGAGTGTGTCTCATGGTGTGGACGTAAGCAAGAGGTTGAACCATGTTAATATTGTTTATTGAGTTTTTCTTCCATATACTCTTTAATTTATATATTTTGCATGATTTATATTATTTATATTGTGATATAAACATTTGTATCTTGCCAAATTTTATATTTTGTAGAGGAAAGCTAAAATCCGCAAGAGTCCATTCACCCCCCCTCTAGACTTGACGCTAGGGCCAACTGTTTCTATTTTTCCATAGTAAACAAATATTTTCTAAAATATGTTTGTTTTATATTGTCATTTTTCTATTTCTATTGGAGCTTTTCAACTGTTTGCTAAAAAATTGAAAACCAAATTTTATGATTTTTAATTGTTTTGGTAACCTGTTGCTAGAAATTTTAATATCTAGAAATAATTTTTTTTGGATTAAATTGTTAATTTTATACACGTTTAAATCAAAATCAAAATTTAAAATGATTATGCCAATTTAAATATAATTAAAACAAAACATACATAAATTTTTAAAAATAATAATAAATCTAATTATAAAATACTTTTACTTATTTCAATCGTCGTGTCCAATAAATTTTTTATTGTAAAGTATATTTGAAAGTAGAACAATTAAGTAAAATAATTATAGCAATTTTTTAATATGTATTATTTTATTATTTTTATCATATTTTTATAATAGTATTTGATTTAAACATGAAATGAGCATTTTTAACTAAGTTTTTGATTTGTATTAGTTTTATAAATGTTAACCAAACATGTTACTGGTTTCTAATTTTTAGTTTCTATTTTTGATTTTTGGTTCTCGTTTCTGATATTTGTTTTTCTAATTTTTTATAATGATACCAAACGACCCCTAAAGTCCTATATTTATTATAGTGAATCGTGTTAAACACTAGTTTCAAGGATAATTTATCTATTTTGACTTTTTTAAAAACCAAAAATAGTTTACAAAATAAAATATATCACTAATATATATATATATATATATATATATATATATATATAACCATCTTATGAAAACGTAAAAATAAATTAAATTTCCAAAACAGTGAAATTTATTACCTTGATTATTTCAAGGTCATTTATGTTTTATAATTAAACATATGATATTTGCTCCTTTTCACCTTCCTCCTTTCCTCAAAGCTTCAACATAAAATAGTTTTTTATATAAAGACTTTTCGCAAAGGACAGTAGTGCTCCACAAATAAGTGATAAGGCTGAAGGGTATATTATATGGACGAAATGACATCACTCCCTCATTCTATGGAGAAGGTCATATACTCTCACATTTTCCAATAGGAATTTAATTAAATGGGGTGACTACTTTTTTGGATATTATTAAAAGTTGCGACTATCCATTAAGAAAAAAAATCCTGCGCTATTCACATGGATGGTATCAATTTGAACTTATTTTGTTAGAAATATCTTTAATCAATAAATCTAATTATCCAAGATCATTATGTTCTTCAATTAAGAAAACTAAATGCGGAATAAATACCTGAATTCATGCTAAATGGAGAATAAATATATGTATCCATAAATGTTCCTGATTTGATTGTCCAACCACCTTTAGTGGAGAGATTTGATCTTCCACAGTCAAATCCCTAAGTGTCTTACTTGTATTCTTCTCTTTAGATGGGGAAAAAAAGAACATGAAAACTGTTTTTGATTTGACTTGGGGACCACAACCCTATTATGTTTTCTTTATATACTAGGTTAATTTCAGAAACTCATCAGTCCTAAATTAACTTGGGGACCACAACCCTATTGAGTTTTTACTCATTGCAAAGCTCATACCTAATATATGTTAAAATAACCCAGTAAAATAATTGTTCTTAAATATGTGAGCCCACAATAGAAAATTAAAATTTCCTAACAATCTCCCACTTGGGCGATACATAAATATCGAAAATAATAGTATTACTCAATCCTTAAGTATACACAATATAACTATTATCCTTATAACATCTCCTTAATTCAATCTTGTTCATCTTATATACTAGCATGGGATTAAAGTGGCATTCGTTACACTCATATTCGTAACTAAACCCATCAATGGTCACCACACTGATATACTCAATGGCATAGATCGAGTATGGATGTGTAGCATGGTAATATGCATGCTCCTTAACCTTAACATGGATATCCCAACTGGTCCTACCTTATTCCTTGTGAGAAGTGAGCTTTGCGAGCCTCGGTTTTAATCTTGCCTCGTTGTTCGTGTGGGCGAGCTGCCAAATCTGCTGAAGAGGCTTCTTATGCTGCTTTTTTACGTGACATATCATATAACATTTGTCGGGAGCGAGAGGGGCCTCATACCAGTGTGACAGAGCCAGCCCTTCCTCACAAAACAAAGACAACCTTAGTTCCTTAGTCGTTAACTCTTCCAAAAGGAAGATAATATTTAGAGTCACAAATACATAAAAATGCATTCCTTTATTACTTTATTTCTGCAAAAAATAATCCAAAACAAGTGTCTACAAGAAGGAACATAGAAATAAAAAAAACAAAAAATAAATACAAACTCCCACTAAACCGCAACATCGTCAAACAAGATGACACCCATACGAGCAGTGTGCTCATGAAACACCTTGGGAGCTAAACCCTTGTTGAGTGGATCTACAACCATGGAGTTTGTCCCAATATGGTCTATCGACACTTGACGACTCTAAACCCTTTCCTTAACCACCAGAAACTTGATGTCAATATGCTTTGACTTGGTGGAGCTTCTGTTGTTGTTTGAATACAACACTGCAAACTTATTGTCATAATAGATCTTGAGTGGTTTTTCAACCCCATCCAAGATATGTAGCCCTGTGACAAAATTTCGCAACCAAATTCCTTGATTAGATGCCTCGTAACATGCTATAAATTTTGCTGCCATGGTCGAGGGAGCTATAAGAGTCTTCTTAACACTCTTCTAGGAAATAGCACCTCTAGCCAGCAGATAGATATAGCTTGAAGTGGATCTTTTGCTGTCTTTGCATCCAGCAAAATCAAAATTAGAATACCCAATGATCTCAAGTTAATTTGATTTCCTATAGGTGAGCATGTAGTCTTTTGTTCTCTGAAGATACCTCATAACCCTTTTAGATGTCTTCCAATGATCCAATACTGGGTTACTCAAATGTCTACTTAAAATTCCAACTATGTACACCAAATCCGGACACATACATACCTGAGCATACATAAGACTCCCTACAGCTGATGCATAAGGAATCTTTTGCATTTCCTTATTTTCAACCTCAGCCTTGGGGCATTGACTAAGACCAAACCTTTCTCCCTTAGTTGTGGGTGTATCTCTTGGGTGACAGTCTTTCATGCCAAATCTAGCAAGTACCCTTTTGATATAGCTCTTTTGTGAAAACCCAATTATACCTCGAGAACGATCTCAATGTATCTGAATTCCTAATACAAAAGAGGCGTCCCTAAGATCTTTCATCTCAAGATTTTTGGTCAGAAATCTCTTGGTTTCGTGCAATAAGCCTATATCACTACTCGCCAGCAATACATCATCAATGTACAAAACCAGGAATATAACCTTACTCCCACTGATCTTATGGTGTACACAATCATTAACCGAATTTACCTTAAAATCATACATGATGATTACTTGATGAAACTTGTGATACCATTGACAGGAAGCCTTCTTGAGCCCATAGATGGATTTCTTTAATTTGCCAACTATATTTTCTGGATTTGCAGAAATAAAATTTTCAGACTGCACCATATAAATCGTTTGATCAATGTCACCATTGAGAAACACTATCTTTAGGTCGTGAAATTTAGGACAGCTTTCAAGAGGTGGGGTGAATTGAAATTTTTAATTTAAAATTACCCTTTTTAATACTTACTTATTTTAATACAACACTTTAAAAGTAATTCAATCAACTTGTAATCTGCATTAAATTGCACCACAACTTCAGAATACAATCCAACCAATCCAAGCATGAAAATCAATCAAACATCCAAGAGTAGTGTGCCTCTTTTGATAAAAGCCCTGTAGCTGTTTTACAAATCTTGTTTTGAATGAATTTTTTTTTATTGTTGTATCTCTTAATCAAGATTTCCGCAAATTAACCAACGTACTCCCTTGTGGGTTTCCGCAAATGGTTAATTAAAAATGTACTTTCTTAAATCAAGAGTCTTCTTTAAATATGAAGTATAAGCCTTACAACCTGCACTTGATAAACTCAATATATAATACGGAAAGTAAAGAGAGTAAGGAGAAGAAGAACACCAAGATTTACGAGGTTTGGCTTATCCCCAGCCTACGTCCTCGGCTTTGGTCAATTTCACCAAAGGATTCCACTAAGTGTGCTCTTTACCAGGCAGAGCAAGCCTTTACAAAAATTCCCTCTTTTTAGGTAGAGAAACCTCTCCAAGCGAACAATCCTCACTTGGTCCAACGATCCAAACAAGTCTTGAACCGTTAACAATATAACGAGATTGCTATAATGATTTGTGTACAAAAGAAACTCCCAAAATAGAGTAGAGTTGTACAAGTTAGAGCGCAATCAGTACTTCAATCAAATAACAATAAAGAAACTATGAAGCTCAAGTGTTTAGAGATCACCAAAGGTTCGATTGAATGAGAAAACTTAGAGTGTGAACCTTGACTTTGATGATTCAGCAAGGATTCAAAACTTTTTCTCTCAGATGGAGTATGAGTAATAGAGAGCTTTGAGAGATTGTATGCTTTAATTGCAAGAGAGCTTAGTGATTGCTTGGATGGCATAATTCTTGGGTTTAAAGGATTCTTTATAGGCATTCTTGGCTTAGTTTCCTTGTTCCCCAAGTGTTTTTGAGTGTTTCCCAAGTTTTTACAACGTTCATATTTTGAAAAACCAAATTTTGAAATCTTCCCGTTGGAGTTTAAAAAATAAAACCTGTGGAGTCAGTTGGCTGGACAGGTGACTAAGTAGTTCAAAAAACACAGGGTCAGTCGGCTGGACAGGCGACTGACACCATTTGGTCTCCTAAAAATTAATACAAGAAATTGGCATTTGGTTGGCGAGACACAGTTCATTTTGGGTCAGTCGACTGGGTGATTTTGCCTTTGTTAAGTCAGTCGAATGGACAGACCATTGACTGGTTTTTCCTTTTGTTTTTTTTTTTAATTCTACTTTTGTTCTCATGGTTTAATCTTTCATAAAATATTCCTATGGTTTTGAAATAGGTCTATTAAGTCCATATTTGTCCTTAAAGAGCTTCATATTCTCTAAATTGTCATTTAATATGAAGTACTTACAACAAGCTTTTCTAAGCATGACATTTGAAGCTTGAAACTTCAAGTCTTTGAAAATCCTCTTGACTTCAAGTCCTTTTGATCTTTAAGCTTTTGAGTACTGAAGCTTCAAGTCTTTTTCTTTACTGCTTGAATATTTGTTGGAGCTTTCTCTTGATATAACTTTGATTCATAGCTTCTTTCTCTTGTGTTGAGATATGTATTCCTGAAACAAAAATACTCAACAAACACATGTTATACCAGCTTCATTTATTATCAATAAAATAAGATTGAAAAGCCTAGTTTGGCCAACAATCTTCCCCTTTTTGATGATGACAAATGAGAAGCAAAGATAAGGATAAAGTACACTCCCCCTTACTACATGCTTCATTATATGCATACACTCCAAAAATATACATCCATATAAGCATTAAAAACATAGTTCATATAATATTCCATACATGCATATGAAAATTACATGGAAACAAATTTCATGAAAACACTTATATTATCATCTTTTCTTGTCACAAAAACTCTCCCCCTTTGGACATCAATCAAAAAGAAGGGGAAATCAAGCAAGCAATACAACCAAGCGAAATGTTTTATCATTACATACCGAAATACAAGCAAAAAGTTACAAATATGAAATTTTCAAGAAACACATCACATCAGTTATCATCCGCTACATCTTCTTCTTCTTCTCCAGATTCTTCATCTTCACCTTCTACAGAACCACATTCCTTTTTTGTGTTTTCCTCATCACCATCGCCATCTTTGGAGTCCTCTTCATCACTTCCAACATTACTCACAGGAGCAGAACTAATATCCATAGGATCTGAAGGACGAGATGAACTAGCAAGGTGTTTTTCAATACGACCTACACGATCATCAAGTGAGGAATAATTTTCCTGAAGAGCGGAGAAGTTGGTTTGAAGAGATTTGAGTCTGGTTTGCATGTTTTGACTAAAACTGCTGAACAGCTAATAAAATGGATTGAATCAAGCAGGAGGACCAAAAATAGGAGGAGGAGGAGGTTCTTGACCTTCGCTACCTTTAAGAATCCATCCATCATTATGTTTTTCATATCCCATCAGTTTAAGAGTAGTAGAGTTAAAAATATCATAGTGGGTACGTTTAACAAAAAGATCGAAGGATGAGAATATGTGAAGTTTGGCAAAAAGCATATTTAGGGTTCCTCCGTAAGGAAGGGTAACCCGTCGTGCCTCTACACATGTGATCATCCATTGGAGCATAAGGTTTGGTAAGTCCAGTTTCTTGCTCTTGAGCAAGCACCAGAGGAAAAAGCAATCAGCATAAGATATATAGGCATGGGATCCTGCTTGAGGAAGGATATTATATGTGATAATTTTTGGTAGGATTTGCGCTTGAAGATTTAAGTGTTTATACAAGGGAGGACCTTCAAAAGAAACAGGTGCATGATCCAATACTAAAGGAATAAATTCTTCTAGGGTGAAGTCTTGTTCATAAATCCAGAACATGCCAAAAGTAGGACACTTAAACTCACCATTTGGAATTCGAAAAATTTTTGCAAGTGATTCGGGAGTAAGAGATCTAGACTTCCCCATGACATTTTTTGGAAACCCATTTGCTTCTCGAACAAGATCTGCATAGAAAAGTTTGATAAGGTTTGGGAAGTGGCCCTTAGCTTGAAATAGCACAAAGTTTTTCCATCCAAGGGTTCCGAATAACGAAAGAATGTGTGGAAAATCAGAAGTGAAGAAGGAGGTGTCAAGAATTTTACCGAGAAGAGGTTCAGTCATGCTTAGTTGGTTGTGGTAGAAGCTTTTGGCATGAGGAGCCACGAGCCATTGTTCAATAGCTAGATCTTCAAACTATTGTTGCGAAGAGCTGGATGCTTTCTTGCTTCCAACTGATTTGATCCTCGGCATTTTAGTGTGAGAATGAAGGGGATTGATGATTTTTTGATGTTGGAGGATGATCTTTGGTGGTATTTTGAGGAAGGAGAATAGAGGATAGTAAGAGGTCGAAGTGTTGGCATTACAAGGCTTAACATCTTGTTTTGATGCTAACAAACAAATAGAACTTAACATACTTTGTTTAAGTGATGTATTTTTAGGACTCAATGATGAATGCAAGGTTAAAGAATTCATGAAAGCTTATATTTCAAAGAAGGATGATTTATATCAAGCTTGAAGAAAGGATTCAAAAATGGATTTAAAGATAAAGCTTGAAGATCATGAGAGCATGAGGATTAAAGAGAACTTGATGAAAGCTCAAAGAAAGATGAAGCAAGCATAAAGACCTCAAGGAATTCAAGAATTGGAAATTTGAAGGAGTTTATAGGAAATTTCATGTAAGTACTTCAAATAATTTCAATATGGATACATGAAGCCCTTAGGTTAATTTATTGGACCTAAATACCTTTTAACATACTTGAAAAATATTTTTATAAGGTCAAAAATTATTTCAAAAAGGTTAGAATCATTTTTGGAATGAAAAGCATCAAAAAGAGGATTTTCAAAATGCTGTTAATTTTTCTACATCTGCATTGAGATGTATTTTTCTCTATCCAAAACTCTTTATTTTAAAACTTTTTCAACATGAAAGTTGTATTATTTTCTCTTAGATTTCATTTTAAACCAAGATCATCAAATTTAAAGTTATACAGAAAAAGTTATTATCAAAAAATAGAAGGGTGCTCGAAGCTGACAGCAGCATGTGTGCAACCAGTAGACTGCCTGAACCAGGACTGACGCCTGGGTGGTCACGCCAAGCGACTGGCTTAGTTCTGGTAGGTGACTGCCAGGCTACTACCCCTATTTCTCCTTTAAAAATAACATGGCAGGCGACTGGTGGATTGGGGCACGCTACTGCCACGCAGCTGTTTTGATTTTTCTCATAACGGTCAAATTTTTAAATGGGGTTGTTTGTGGCTTAAAATTTATGGAAACTTGGGGGATATTTCAACACACTTGGGGACAAAGTTGCTTACCTTTTAAGGTCTATAAATAAGCCTCAAATATTATTGAATCATACACCAAGAATTAAAATTCTGCAAAAATTCAGCATCTCTCTCAAATTGCTCTCAAACTCTCAAGTCTCTCTCCTGCTCTCAAGCTCACATATTGTGCACGAATTCAACTGAGTTTTTGTTGATCTTCTTTCACCAATATTGTGCTACAAACTCTCAATCTTTCAATCATTGAAAGAATTAATCGGTGATATACTTCATTGAGCTTCAAGTTAAATTCCATATTGTTATTTACTTTGAAGTATATTAGTTTCTAAATTGTTGTACTAATCAGCTCTTTGTGTGAGCAAGTTCTTGAACACAAATATTTGATTTGTATCTTGTATATTGACGATTCCAAGGGTTGTTTGGATCATTGGCTAAGCAAGGGGATACTGCCTAAAGAGACGGGCTCTAGCCTATGTAATGAGTGACCAGACGAGAGGATATCGTTTGGAGAAGGCGGGCTCTAGCCTTAACCAAGGAGTGTTGTAAAGGTTTGTTCCACCTGTCAATGGAATAGGTTTAGTGAATCCTTTGGTGGTTTTTTCAAAGGTGAGGACGTAGGCTGTGTTGAAGCCGAACCTCGTAAAAATCCCCGTCTCACTCTCTTTTTCCCTATTCTTTATTTTTAGTACATATTTAAATTGCGTTGATGGTTTAAATTTGAAAATAATATAAGCTACGCATATTTGGAAATCAAGTAAACTTAAAGTTTAATTTTGATTTGGGTTTCGAAAACCGAAAGGGAGTACGTTGGTTAAACCATATCTTGCGGAAACCATACGGGAGTATGTTTCTTGGTTAAACACTCAAAGATAAATTAATTGAAAGTTTATTTGAGTTTTGAATATTTTGAAAGAGTGATTGAATGTTGTATTGAATATCATATTAAGCAAATCTATATATACAAGGCTTGATTCAAATTTATTTCTAGGGCTGAAACAAAGCTTTATTGTGTTTGTGAAAGGATTGTTGAATATTAAATTACATTCTTCACAAGGTTTTCAAATTCATAATCACAGGGCTTATATAAACAAACAAACTATCTCAAGATCTTATATTACCAAAGTGCTGAATACCTTATATCTTGGTTTGGTTGTTTCTTGTTTAACTTGTACTTGGCAAATAAATTGATTGTTTGGCTTGAAGATTGTGTTTAATTGGTTGGTTGTTTAATTATGTTATTGATTGGATAAAAGAACTAAGTTCTTTATTGATTAAAGAATTAAACAAATAAGTCAAGAATTGGTTAAAAGAAATAAAAGAAGTTTAAGGTATCTTAAAAGGAATTAAAAGAAATTTTTAGAATCCAATTCACCCCCCCTCTTGGGAAGCTATTCCTAATTTCATGAAGGTTAGGCTGAAAGGAAACCCTAGGTCAGTTGGCTGACCACGCGAATGACTCGTATTTCTATAAATAAAGTTAGGGTTTGTTCGTCAGTCAGTCGGCTGGGTCTGGAGCCAGTCCGCTGACTGCTCTCTGTTTCTCTTATTAAAATTCAGTCAGTCGGCTGGGTCTGGAGCCAGTTGGCTGACTATATCCTGCTTCTTTAGTTCTTTGTTCAGTCAGTTGGTTGACCCTGTAGTCAATCGGCTGACACTGAACTCTTTCTTTATTTTTGACTCTTCACTCAATTTCTCTATTGTGCAATAGACCTAGCTCCCTCCTAATATTTATAAATCTATCTTTTGCGAGAGGTTTAGTAAAGATATCTGCCCATTGATCGTGTGTATTTATAAATTCAAGAATTATGTCTCCTTTTTTAACATGATCTCTTAAAAAATGATGCATTATATCTATATGCTTGGTTCTTGAGTGTGAGATAGGATTTTTTGATATATTAATTGCACTTTATTATCACACTTTATTGGTATTGTTTTATACTCTAGATTGAAGTCTTTTAATTGTTGTTTCATGTATAGTATTTGTGCACAACAACTACCTGCTGCTACATATCTAGCTTCGGCGCTTGATAAAGCTATGGAGTTTTGTTTCTTTGAGAACCATGACACTAAGGATTGTCCTAGGAAGTGACATATGCCACTTGTACTCTTTCTATCAACCTTATATCCGGCAAAGTCAGCATTAGAATAGCTTATCATTTCAAAGTCAATATCCTTTGGATACCATAAACCTAAATCAAGTGTGCCTAGCAAATACCTAAGTATTCGTTCAACTGCTGTTAGATGTGACTCTTTAGGTGCTGATTGAAATCTTGCACACATACATACACTAAACATAATATCGAGTTTACTAGTGGTTAAATATAGTAAACTACCTATTATTCCCCTATAGTGTTTTGTATCTACTTGCTTTCCTTTTTCATCTTTATCAAGACTTGTTGAAGTACTCATTGGGGTTCCTATGGGTTTACTTTGTTCCATATCAAAATTTTTAAGTATATCTTTAATGTATTTAGTTTGATTTATAAATGTCCCGTTCTTAGCTTATTTAATTTGTAATCCTAGAAAATAATTTAACTCCCCTATCATACTCATTTCAAATTATTTTTGCATACATGTGGCGAAGTCTTTACATTGTTCTTCATTTGTAACTCCGAATATAATGTCATCTACATATATTTGAACAATTAGCATGTCTTTGTTTGTGGTTTTGATGAATAAAGTGCTATCAACCATTCCTTTTGAGAATTCATTTTTAAGTAGAAATTTACTTAGCCTTTCATACCAAACTCTAGGAGCTTGTTTCAAACTATACAACGTTTTGTCAACTTAAATACATGATTTGAATTTTTTGTATCTTCAAAACCTAGAGGTTGTTTGACATATACTTCTTCATTTATATAACCATTTAAGAATGCACTCTTTACATCCATTCAATATAACTTAAAATCCTTATGGGCTACATAAGCTAGGAGCATCCTAATTGCTTCCATTCTGGCTACGAGAGCAAAAGTTTCATCATAATCAATTCCTTCTTCTTGATCATATTCTTGTGCTACTAGCCTAACTTTATTTCCTACTACTACCCCATTTTCATCCTTTTTATTTATAAATACTCATTTAGTTCCTATAATTGATTTATCTTTCGGTTTAGGCATAAGTTCCCACACTTGACTCCTTTCAAATCGATTTAGTTCCTTATAATCCAAGAATCATCTGTTAAGTCTTCTTCAATATTCTTGGGTTGATCTTGAGACAAAAAGACATAATGGTTGCAAATATTTTTCAATGAGGCTCTAGTGGTTATACCTTTTGATGTTTCACCAATAATTTGTTCTTCTGGGTGACTTTTAGGATATCTCCATTCTTTAGGTAGTTCTGGATATTCTATGATGTTTTCGTTCGGGGCTTCATTATTGTATTCTTCTTTTATTTCAAGATCCTCTTCTTTTTGTGGAATATCTTCTTTTTCATCAATCTTAACTTTATAATTATTTGATTCATCAAATGTTATGTGTATTGATTCATTAATAGTAAAAGTTCTTCTATTATAAACCCTATAGGCTTTGCTATTTGTAGAGTAGCCTAAGAAGATACTTTCATCAGATTTTGCATCAAACTTTCCTAAATCATCCTTAGTGTTAAGGATAAAACATTTACATCTGAATACATGAAAGTAGGAGAAATTAGGTTTTCTACCTTTCCATAGTTCATACGGTGTTTTGTCTATACTTGATCTTATAGATACCTGATTTACAATATAACAAGTTGTATTCACAGCTTCTGCCCAAAAGTATTTAGGTAAGTTATTTTCATTTATCATTGTTCTTGCCATTTCTTGTAGGGTTCTATTTTTTCTTTCTACAACTCCATTTTGTTGTGGAGTTCTAGGTGTTGAAAAATTATGATTTATTCCATATTCATTATAGAACTTATCAACCTCTTTGTTTCTAAACTCCCTACCTTGATCACTTCTAAAACTTGTTACATTATAGCCATTTTCATTTTGTAATTTCTTGCATAAGGTGATTAGCATCTCACAAGCTTCATCCTTGTTTGCTAAAAATAATACCCAAGTGAATCTTGAATAATCATCCACTATTACAAAAGCATATTATTTACCTCCTAGGCTTAAGGTTCTAGTTGGACCAAATAAGTCTAGGTGCAGTAGTTATAGGGGTCTTTTAGTAGATATGTATTTTTTTCTTTTTGAAACTTGTTTTAACTTGCTTTCCTTTTTGGCATGCATCACACATCTTGTCTTTTATAAATTTAGTATTGGGTAATCCTTTTACAAGATTTTTCTTAGATAATTTGGATACTAGGTCCATGCTAGCATGTCCTAGTTTCCTATGCCATAGCCAACTTATTTCATTTATTGCTGCCAAACAAGTTACATTTTGATTTACTAGATTATCAAGATTTATACAATAAACATTGTTTATCCTATGAGTTATAAACAAAGTTTTATTTTTCTTAGGATTTTGGATAACACATTTTTCTTTATTAAAGGTTATTTCAAACCCTTGGTAGCTTTATTGGCTAATGCTTAAAAGGTTATGTTTTAATCCTTCTACTAATAGCACATTATCAATAGTGAGAGAAGGTTCTTTACCTATTTTTCCAATGCCAATAATTTTACCTTTGGAATTGTCACCGAAGGTGACGTATCCCCCATCCTTTTGTCTTAGTGTGGTAAACTTAGTCTTATCACCGGTCATGTGCCTTGAACACCCGCTGTCCAACTACTACTTTTCCGTTGACGGTGTTGTCCTAAAGCATATCTACAATGGAAGATTCATTGTGTTAGTCTTTGGAGCCCAAATTCTTTTAACTTTCTTTGTTTTGTTGTTAGTTCCATTATTGACTTTCCATCCTCCTTGCACTTTAACATACTTTCTTTTTAGTGGGCAATCGAACAGTACGTGACCTTTAGTCTTGCACTTATAGCAAGTAGTGTGTTCATGTTTGTTGTTTGAGGAAGTGCTAGCATAGTGCTTGGCTTCCTTGAAGAAGTATCCCATGTATAATTTCTTATTCTTTTTATTTGTTTTACCATTATAACCTATCCCTTCTTTATTTCCATGTAGCCTTTGCTGTCCAATCATCTTTTCAAAATTATCTTTACCTTTGGTAAAGTTATATATACTTTTCTGCTTAACCTCTACTAATTTCTTAAGTTCATTTACTTCTAAATCCTTTTTATTCAAATTATCTTTATGAGTTTTGCCTAATTCTAGAGTTAATTTATTTACTTCCTCTTCTAACTTCTCAATACAAGAGTCTTTTTCTTTTTCAATGGTTTTGAATGATTCAAGTTGCTTCAATAGTTCTTTATTTTGATCTTTCAAAGTTATATTTCTCTTGGAAATTTTTATGAATCTTTTATGCGGAGAAAACAGCTCAGCTTGTTATTCCTTGTAGGTATGTCAGAAGGCATACTATCACACGACTCATCACAAGACTCATTGCAAGATTTTGTTGAAGAGTAGTAGGAATTTAGCTCTTCTTCATTCGCCATGAAGCATATATTTGTCATCTCTTGTCCGCTTGACTCATTTTATGTCTCACTAGAGCTTGAGTCATCCCAAGTGGCCTTCATAGCTTCCTTCTTCTTTTTCTTCTTGTCTTTCTTGAGCAACGGACAGTCCGGTTTGATATGCCCTGGTTTCTTGCAGTGATAGCATATTGGAGGTTCATTCTTACTTTTATTTTCTCTCCTACTTGTCTCTCCTTTTTCAGGTTTCTTTTTATTGAACTTTCTAGGAAATCTTTTATTCCTTCTATAAAACTTACCTAGTCTTTGTGATGAATGCTAATTCATCTTGATCTAAGTCACTTGTTCACTTTCCTCTTCACTAGAGCTATGGCTAGATGCTTTTAGTGCGATGGATTCTTTTATGCTTTGGTTCAGGATTCCTTTCTTTTAAGGTCATTTCATAGGTAATAAGGGAACCTATGAGTTCATCTAAGGAGGTGGTCTTAAGGTTTCTACCTTCAGTGATAACTATGGCCTTTGGTTCCCATATGGAGGGAAGGTCTCTTAGAATTTTTCTGATCATTTCATAGGTAGTATAAGTTTTCCCTAAGACACTTAAGGAATTTATTATGTGGGTAAATCTGGTGTACATACTTGATATTGTTTCATCAGAATTCATCTTGAATGCTTCATATTCGCTTGTTAACATATATATCCTATTGTCTCTAACATCAATTGTTCCTTTGTATGTTACTTCTAATTTGTCCCAAATTTCCTTCGCTGTTTTGCAAGCCTCAACCTTATTAAATTCATTAGCATCTAATGCACAATATATTGCATTTATAGCGCTTAAGTTTATTTGAAGCATTTTATAATCTGAATCAGTTATATCCTTTTTCTCTTTTGGAATCTGTTTTCCATCTACTATTTTAGTGGGAATAAGGCCTCCAACCATAACTACTTCTCATGCTTTCCAATCCATGTGTTGGAGATAGATTTGCATTCTCTTTTTCCAAAAGGTATAGTTGTGTCCACAAAAGATTGGTAGACGGGTTGAGGATTGCCCCTCTCCAAAAGGAGCTACTCCTCAATTTTCCATTTAGATCTTTTTATAGATTCTTGTTAGGAATTTGCTATAACCTTGCTCTGATACCAATTGAAATTTAGGATAGCTTTCAAGAGGGGGCTGAATTGAAATTTTTAATTTAAAATTACCATTTTTAATACTTACTTATTTTAATACAACACTTTAAAAGTAAATCAATAACTTGTAATCTGAATTAACTCACACCACAACTTAAGAATACAATCCAACTAATCGAAGCATGAAAATCAATCAAACATTCAAGAGTAGTGTGCCTCTTTTGATAAAAGCCCTGTAGCTGTTTTACAAATCCTATTTTGAATGAATCTTAATCAAGATTTTCGCAAATTAACCAACGTACTTCCTTGTGGGTTTCCACAAAAAATTAATTAAAAACGTACTTTCTTAAATCAAGAGTCTTCTTTGAATATGAATTATAAGCCCTGCAACTTGCACTTGATATACTCAATATATAATACGGAAAGTAAAGAGAGTAAGGAGAAAAAGAACACCAAGATTTATGAGATTCGGCTTATCCCCAACCTATGTCCTCGCCTTTGGTCAATTTCACCAAAGGATTCCACTAAGTGTGCTCTTTACCGGGCAAAGCAAGCCTTTACAAAAATTCCCTCTTTTTAGGTACAGAAACCTCTCCAAGCGAACAATCCTCACTTGGTCCAACGATCCAAACAAGTCTTGAACCATCAACAATATAACGAGATTGCTATAATGATCTGTGTACAAAAAAAAACTCCCAAAACAGAGTAGAGTTGCACAAGTTAGAGCGCAATCAGTACTTCAATCAAATAACAATAAAGAAACTATGAAGCTCAAGTGTTTAGAGATCACCAAAGGTTCGTTTGAATGAGAAAACTCAGAGTGTGAACCGTGACTTTGATGATTTAGCAAGGATTCAAAACTTTTTCTCCTCGATGGAGTATGAGTAATAGAGAGCTTTGAGAGATTGTATGCTTTAATTGCAAGAGAGCTGAGTGATTGCTTGGATGGCATAATTCTTGGGTTTAAAGGAGTATTTATAGGCATTCTTGGCTTAGTTTCCTGGTTCCCCAAGTGTCTTTGAGTGTTTCCCAAGTTTTTACAACATTCATATTTTGAAAAACCAATTTTTTGAAATCTTCCCATTGGAGTTTAAAAAATAAAACCCGTGGAGTCAGTTGGCTGAACAAGCGACTGAGTAGTTCAAAAAACACTGGGTTAATCGGCTAGACAGGTGACTAACAACATTCTGTCTCCTAGAAATTAATACAAGAAATTTTCAGTCGGCTGGCGAGACACAGTTCATTTTGGGTCAGTCGGCTGACTATCTGTCGACTAGGTGATTTTGCCTTTGTTAAGTCAGTCGATTGGACAGACCATTGATTGCTTTTTCTTTTTGTTTTTTTTTTTAATTCTAGTTTTGCTCTCATGGTTTAATCTTTCAGAAAATATTCCTATGGTTTTGAAATAGGTCTATTAAGTCCATATTTGTCCTTAAAGAGCTTCATATTCTCTAAATTGTCATTTAATACGAAGTACTTACAACAAGCTTTTCTAAGCATGACATTTGAAGCTTGAAACTTCAAGTCTTTGAAAATCCTCTTGACTTCAAGTCCCTTTTGATCTTTAAGCTTTTGAGTACTGAAGCTTCAAGTCTTTTTTTTACAACTTGAATATTTTTTGAAGCTTTCTCTTGATATAACTTTAATTCATATCTTCTTTCTCTTGTGTTGAGATATGTATTCCTGAAACAAAAACACTCAAAAAACACATGTTATACCAGCTTCATTTGTTATCATCAAAACAAGATTGAAAAGCCTAGTTTGGCCAACAGGTCCATATGATGAAGTTCTAAATCCAAATGAGCCACCAATGTTGTTATAATATGAAACCAAAGAGAAAGTTTCTTTGTAATCAATGTCTTCCTTTTGAGTGAATCCCTTAGCAACTAGACATGCCTTATGTCTCTCAATATTACCCCTTGAATCCCTCTTGGTCATAGATATCCATTTGCAACCAATGGGCTTCACACCTCCGGGTAATTTAACGAGATCCCAAACGTCATTTGCTTTCATGGAATTTATCTCATCATTCATGACATCAATCCGCTTCTAAGAATTAGAACTTTGTTTGACTTGATAGAAGTTGATTGGATCATCTCCCACCAAACCTATGTCAAACTCATGTTCTTGGAGAAAGACAATATAATCATCTGAAATTGCACTTCTCCTTTCTCTGGTGGATCTCCTTAATGGCATCACTTCTTGAGGTTGTTGAATTTGCTCTTCTGGAGCAATATCTTCATTTTGTGTAGGGAGTACAATGATATTGTCTTGTATTCTTTCTTGAATAGGTTCAATAGTAATACTAAGAAGAGAAATAAATTCCTCCTCAAAAATAATATCCCTAACCTTTTCTCCCCCCACAAACTCAACTTCCTCAAGAAACTTGGCATTTCCCATTTTAAAGAAGGTCTTTGTTAAGGAATCATAAAATTTATAACCCCTTGACATTTCAGCGTATCGAACAAGTATTAGCTAATTGTCCTTAGATCCAATTTCTTTTCATTATGCCTACAAGACTTAGGCTCAGCCGGACAACCCCAAATGTGTAAATGTCTAATACTTGACTTTTTGCCAATCCAAAGTTCATAAGGAGTTTTAGCTACTAACTTGCTGGGCAGCCTATTTACTATATATGCTACAATCTTTAGTGCTTCTACCCAAATAGATTCTGGTAAAGAAGAATGACTAATCATACTTCTTACCATGCCCTCAAGCATCCTGTTTCGTCTTTTAGCAATACCATTCATGCTAGGTTTCCCTGGCATGATGTACTATGGTACGATACCACATTCCTCTAGGAATTTAGCAAAGGGTCCTGGACGTTGTTCTCCTAATCCATCATATCTACCATAGTATTCACCACCATGGTCAGATTTGACGACCTTAATTTTCTTACCTAGTTGGTTCTCAACTTTGGCTTTCAAAGTCTTGAACACGTCTAGAGATTGTGACTTCTCATGTATCAAATAAAGGTACCCATAGCATAAGTAATCATCTATGAACGTGATAAAATATTGTTGTCCATTCCAAGAAGTAGTAGGGACTGGACCACATATATAAGTATGTATCAGTTGTAAAACACCTGAGGATCTATTGGCACCTAAATTTCTTTTGTTTGTCAGTTTCCCTTTTATACATTCCACACAAACTTTAAAGTCCGTTAAGTTAAGGGGCCCTAGGATTCCATCTGACACAAGACTATCCATTCTCTATTTAAAGATATGTGCTACCTGCTTGTACCATAAGGTGGCAGAATCCTCCTCAGTTGATTTGCATTTAGTACCTCGTGAACTAATATACAGGGACTCATTATTAGAGACAAAAGTATCTAACATATATAAATTGTCGACCAAAGATCCTATTGCAATCATATTTGAATATTAAAAATGACAAAATTTATTATTTCCAAAAGAATAATATTAACCAAATTTGTCAAATACAGAAATTGAAACCAAATTCTGTCCAAAAGATGATACCACATATGTCTCTTTTAAATCCAAAATATAACCGGATTTAAATAACAATCTAAATTTCCCAATTGCCTCAAGCTCAACTGTATTGTCATCACCTACATAGATGAATCTTTCAGCATCAACCGAATTTTGGCTTCTTAGGCAGCCCTGCATTTGCACACTTATGTGAGTAGTAGCACCTGAATCTATACACCAAGTATGTAAAGATACTATAGGCAAATTAACTTCACAACAAACTAAAATTAGAAGCATACCTTTTTTCTTCCTGCCAAGCGGCGTAATTGGGACAGTCCCTCTTGAGGTGTCCTCACTTCCTGCAAAAGTAGCAACCAAATTTTTGGTCTAGTTTCTTTTGCAGTTTTCCTTGGGATGTCCCAATTGCAACATCCTTATCCTTCTTCCTTTTGTTATCCTTAGAGGAAGTTATTAAGTGAGCACTTTCTGTCTTTTCTCGCTTAATCCTTTCCTCTTCTTGCTCACAATGAGCAATGAGCTAATTCAAAGTCTACTTATCCTTCTGAGAGTTATAACTCATAGTGAACTGACTGTATTGTGCAGGAAGGGAAATAAAAACTAAGTGCACGAGCAAGTCACCAGACAACTCTAACTTAAGTGCCTTTAGCTTTGAAGCGATGTTAGAAATTTCCATAATGTATTCCTTCATATTACCTTTTCCTTTGTACCTCATTGAAACAAGACTAGCCAAAAGGTTGCTTGTTTCAGCATTTTTGTTTTTTTGCAAAATGTTTTTGTAGTTCCTCAAGGAATACCTTACCATCATCCTTATCGGACATTGTGCCCCTAAATGCTTCTGAAATAGAGTGGTTCATGATCATTAGACTTATGCGATTAGAACGCTCCCACCTCTCCAAGTCCCTCTTCATATCAAAGTTACTTGTATCTGTAAGGGTGGGAGGCCGTTCTGTCCATAGCATAAGATCCAAATCCATATAGCCTAGAACAAGCATGACATTCTCCCCCTTTTGACATCAATCAAAAAGTATCAAAGCAAATTCAAATGCAAACACTTGAAAACACAAAATAGATAAGCATATTCATCTGGATGCATACAAAAGTGTCAAAAAAAACCATTGGGAGATATAAAACAAACAAAACATCGAAACATAGTATCATGAAACTGAGTTACAAAGCATAAAGAGCAATAAAAGAGCAATCATTTGCAGTAATATCATCATCATTAGTTGCATCTTCTTCATCTTCTCCATTGCCTCCATCATCACCTTCTTCCGTTTCTTTAGTTGTGTCTTCTTCTCCATCACTGGCCTCATCACTTGCAGGAGCAAAGCTAATATCCATAAGATATGTATTGCGTGAAGAACTAGTTAAATGCTTTTCAATACAATCAAGTCACTGATCAAGTGATGAATAGTTGGTTTGAAGAGAAGAAAAATTCTCTTGAAAAGATTGGAGTCCAGATTTCATGTCACTGCTAAAGGTGGTGAATTGACGATAAAAAGGACAAAACCAAGCAGGGGTAGCATCAATTGGAGGTTGTTGTTTAGAAGCTTGCCTTTTCCCTCCACTACCCTTTAAAAACCAACCGTGCTCATATTTTTCATATCCCATTTGCATGAGCATAGTAGAATTAAAAAGATCATAATGGGTACATTTGACAAAGAAATCAATAGGTGAGGAAACATGCAGATGAGTGAAGATCATATTCAAAGTTCTTCCATAAATAAGAATGACCTTGTGAGCCTCAATACGGGATATCATCCACTTAAGAACTAAGCTTGATAAATCAAGTTTCTTGCCCTTAAGCAAACACCATAGCACAAATCAGTCCAGGTACGAGATATAAGCATAAGAACCAGCCTGAGGGAGGATATTGTAAGTGATGATCTTTTGGAGTATCTGGGCTTGGAAGTTCAGATGTTTGTATAATGGAGGATTTTCAAATGAAACAGGTTCGTTAACCAAGATTAATGGAAGAAATTCTTCAGAAGTAAATCCTTGTTCCATTATCCATGATGATCCAAAGTGAGGATATTCGAAATCTCCTTGGCTTATTTTGAAGATAGTGGCCAGGGTTTTAGGTGTAAGAGCAATTGACTTGCCCATTACATCAGTAGTAATTACGGAGTCTCCTTTAACCAAATTAGCATAGAAAAATTTCACAAGTTTAGGGAAGTGGCCTTTGGCTTGATAGGTAATAAAATTTTTCCAACCTGTTGACTTTTTGGTTCCTATCTCATTTTGATTATGATAAATACAAAGTATCTTACCATTGCATTGAGTATGTGAGCAGGTTCATCACTTTGCATGCACAGATAGTAAGAATAAAATGAAGCCATGAGGAGCTGAACTTCAACATCACCTAGCATATGGTTGGGCAATACGAAGTGCAAAAGAAATGAAGAAAAAGTTTGTCAATTGTAATTGCATTTAATTTTATTTGGTTTGTAATTTGTTATGGTCTATAATAACTGTATCATGCATGATAGGTTTAAATGCTCAAAGACCATAGATTGGCCATAAGGAACCGAATGACCTTAAGGCACCCTTCGGTCGACCGATGCTGGATTTTTTTGGTAGGCTAAAAAGACCTTAGATAGACCCTAGGTCCTTGTACTTACACTTAGGATAGTCCCCATTATCACATATACTATCAGGGAAATCAATTGAATTAAAACATAACTTAAGGTATAAAATGAATAGGGTTTTGGGCAACCGAACTTTGGTGGTCAAAACACCTCGATCAACTGAACCATTAACTAGTCAGCGTGTTGACCTGACTTCGGGCAACCGAACCAAAAGGACTCTACCGTCCTCAGTCAACCGAACATCTGCCCTTACTTTTTACAAAAACTCGGGCACCCGAACTACACGTTCAAAATACTCTCGAGTGATTGAATGTTCAAGTTCAGCAGACCAAACTTGAGATCGGGCGACCGAACCTTAGACAGAATGAAAAATCACCTAGGTTAGCAAGCCGAACCCTGATTCAGGCACCCAAACTCGGAAAAGTCACTTTTCCCATTGTGTCTATTTAAGCAACCGAACCTCTCGGGTAACTTAATTTAACCGTAGTAATTAGGGTTAAAATTTCAATTAAACTTTTTTAAAATCCCTAATTTGTCCCCTAACGGTTACTTTTGGCCAAAAATTATATATAGCCCCTCATTTGTTTCATTAGCAAGGGATTAGCAAATAAGATTAACAAAAATCCTCTTAAATTTTTTATACTCCCATTTACCCATATTACACATTTTTAAGCCAAATTTAGTATACTCTCTTTTACATTATTTGCTAAAATCTTTTTAAGAGTGGAGAGATTTATTTGCTTATACTTCTCACTTGCAAATTAATTGCAAGTTGAAGGGGAATTTTGAGCTTTATTGTTGTGAGGTTTTTCCTACACAAATTTTTTTATATACTCTCAAATTTCTATACTCATTTGAAAAGCCTCCCTTGAGAGTTAGCTTGGTAATTTTCCTATATTGTTGTTGATTGATTAGCATTGTTGGGGAAAATTATTTTAGCTTGTGAGTTTCTTGTATACAAATTGCAAGAACTGAAAGTTTGCATTCTTCCTTGATAGATCTTTTTTTCAAACTTGATCCATAACCTCCAGTGTGCTTTATTTGAAAAATATTATTGAGGTACTAGCTTAAGGTTCTTTAGATTCTGTGATTGCTTATATTGTGAATAACATATTTTAGAATCGAAGACCTTACTTACTCACACGTATACACATTGATATATATCATACTGTGAGTAGATACCATGTTTAGAACAAATCTCACTTGAGCATTAATTCTCTATCATATGTGAGTGCATTGATTTTACTATGCTTATGGTTGGTACAAATCTGTTCATTGGAGAAGCATTTATTTTGTACACAAATTGTATTGTGAATTGGTTGTATTCCAGGTGTGGCTTAAGGGGGCGTTAATCCAGCCTAGAAGGATTGTTTGTAAAGGTTAAGGTCAGCCCTGCTTTAATTTAACCTGGTTGTAAACGGTGCCGCTCCACCCGTTAAGTGAGCAATAGTGGTAATCCTTGGGCTTGCGAACTAAGGCGGTGCCGCTCCACCCGTTAAGTGAGCAATAGTGGTAATCCTTGGGCTTGCGAACTAAGGCGGTGACCTGATAACATATCGGGTGTCTATTATTTTTTTTCAGCACTTTATATTCCAATACATGTGTGTTATATTTAATATATTGTGAATGTTGTGCATGATTTAATTTCCGCATATCATTATCTGCGCAATTGTTACATGATTAGAAGACCCTAGGTTGTTTTATACTGTTATCTAGTTTAACCTAAGAAGAAAGTTTAAATTTCCAATTCACCCCCCCCCCCTTCTCTTGGGAATACACCAATTCCAACACAATCTAGATCACTGAACATGGATAGAATGTGGGGAAAATTTTCTGTGAAAAAAGAAATATCAAGAATTTTACCAAAAATCGGATCCACCAAATGGAGATGGTTTCTGTAGAGACTCTTGGCATTTGAAGAGACAAGCCATTGTTTAATGGAGGAGTCCTCATAAGCTTGTGAGGAAGTCGAGTGAGCCTTACGCCTAACCATTTTTGTTCGCGGCATCTTCAAAATAAATGAGTAAAACCCTATATTTTTTTTGGGGGAATGATTTTGGATGATGATGCTCGAAGATTAATTGGAGGTGTTTGGATTTTGGAGTGCTAAAGATTGAAGAGGAGTGAAGAGACGGGAGAGGCAACACAGGGTCAGTTGATTGACTACTCGAAATGTTAGGGTTTTGCACTCAGATTTTATTTTAAACTCCGTCAGTTAGTTGACTGGACTCGTGGTCAGTCGGATGACATGTGCTCTCTTTTAAAAAATGTTTCCATCAGTCAGTCGGCTGACCCTTGTTCTCTTTTTATAATTCATTCTTCACACAACCTCTCTACTATGTAACAATCCAAGCTCTCTTCTTATGGATATAAATCTATCTTCTGGTAGAGGTTTTGTGAAAATATCTGCCCATTGGTCAATTGTATTCACAAATTCAAGTATAATATCCTCTTGTTACATATGATCTCTTAAAAAATGATGTCTTATGTCAATAAGTTTAGTTCTTGAGTGTGAAATTGAATTTTTAGATATGTTTATTGCACTTGTATTATCACACTTATTTGGTATGGCTGAGTACTCTAAATTAAAATCTTTTAATTATTGTTTCATATAGAGTGTTTGTGCACAACAACTACCTGCTGCCACATACTCAGCTTTAGCTCTTGACAAGGCTATGGAACTTTGTTTCTTGAAAAACCAAGAGACAAGAGACCGTCCTAGAAAGTGACAAGTTCCACTTGTACTTTTTCTATCTATCTTACACCCCGCATAGTCGGCATCCGAATAGCTAATCATTTTGAATTCGGTGTCCTTAGGATACCAATGACCTAAGTCCATTGTTCCTATTAAGTATCTTAGAATTCTTTTAATAGCTATTTGATGTGATTCTTTAGGTGCTGATCGAAAATGTGCACACATGAAAATACTAAACATTATATCAGGCCTACTTGCAGTTAGATATAGTAAACTTCCTATCATACCTCTATAGTATTTAATATCTACCGGTTTCCCTTTTTGTCTTTGTCAAGGCTTATTGAAGTACTCATAGGTGTTCCTATGGGTTTGTTTCCTTCCATATCAAACTTTTTAAGCATATCTCTTATATATTTTGATTGATTTATAAATGTTCCATATTTTTCTTGCTTAATTTGTAAACCTGGGAAGTAATTTAATTCTCCCATCATACTCATTTCAAACTCATTTTGCATACACTCTATAAATTCCTTACATAATTCATCATTTGTTGCTCCAAATATAATATCATCTACATAGATTTGTATAATTAGCATGTCTTTATTTTTGGTTTTAATAAATAAGGTGATATCCACCTTTCCTCTTGAGAAGCTATTTTCTAGTAAAAATTTGCTTAATCTCTCATACCAAGCTCTAGGATCTTGTTTTAATCCATACAATGCTTTAGATAATCTAAATACATGATCATGATGCTTTATGTCCTCAAAACCAGGAGGTTGTTTTACATAAACTTCTTCATTTATAAAACCATTTAGAAAAACACTTTCTACATTCATTTGATATAATTTGAATTCTTTATGAGATGCATATGCTAATAACATCCTAATAGCTTCCAATCTTGCTACGGGAGCAAAAGTCTCATCGCAGTCTATTCCTTCTTCTTGATTGTATCCTTGAGCTACAAGTCTTACTTTATTTCTTACAACTATGCCATTTTCATCTTTTTTATTCCTAAATACCCATTTAGTTTCGATTATTGAGTGGTCATCAGGTCTTGGAACAAATTTCCATACTTTATTTCTTTCAAATTGGTTTAATTCTTCTTGCATAGCCATTATCCAAGAATCATCACTTAAAACTTCTTCTATATTTTTAGGTTCATCTTGTGATAAAAATGCATAGTGGTTATATAAGTTCTTTAATGATGATCTAGTAGGTTCTCCTATTATTTGATCTTTAGGGTGATTTCTTACATATTTCCATTCTTTTGGAAATTCAGTATTTTCAACAGTATTATTATTTGATTTTTCTTTACTTTCTTCTTCTTTTGCTTCTACAATTTCTAAGTCTTATAATTCTTGAGTATTTTGAACTTCTTTAGCTTTTGTTGTTTTATTGAAAGGATTTTCTTCATTGAATGTTACATGAATTGATTCAACAATAGTAAGGGTCCTTTTATTGTATATTCTAAAAGCTCTGATTTTTAATGAATATCCTAAGAATATTCCTTCATCAGCTTTTGCATCAAATTTTCCTAACTCATCTTTATCATTTAATTCAAAGTATTTGCATCCAAACACATGAAAGTACGAAATGTTAGGCCTTCTCTCTTTTCAAAGTTCATATGGTGTTTTATTTAATTTTGAACTTATTGATACTCTGTTGATTATATAGCATGTTGTATTCACCGCTTCAGTCCAAAAGTATTTTGGTAAATTGTGTTCATTTAACATTGTTCTTGCCATTTCTTGAAGAGTCCTATTTTTTCTTTCAACAACTCCATTTTGTTGTGAAGTTCTAGTTGCTGAGAAATTATGACTAATCTTATGATCATTACAAAATTTATCAACATCTTTGTCATTGAATTCTCTTCCTTGATCACTTCTTATGTTTGAGACATTATATCCTTTTTCATTTTGAAGTTTCTTGCATAGATTTATCAATATATTACAAGCTTCATCATTGGAGGCTAAAAACAATACCCAAGTAACACATAGAATAGTCATCAACTATTACAAAGGCATATTGCTTACCTCCTAACCTTTGAGTTCTAGTAGGACCAAACAAGTCCAAATGTATAAGTTTTAAGGTTCTACTAGTTGATATATGTTTCTTCTTTTTAAAACTTATCTTGATTTGTTTTCCAAGTTGGAAAGCATCACAAATTTCATCTTTAATGAACTCTGTGTTTGGTAAACTTTTAACTAAGTTCTTTCTAGATAGGTTTGATAATAAGTCCATGCTTACATGTCATGGCCTTCTATGCCAAAGCCAACTAGTTTCATTTATTGCAACCAAACATGTTACATCTTGAGAGACTAACTTTTCAAGGTTTATACAATATACATTGTTTACTCTATAGGCTTTTCATGATTTCTAGGGTCTTGTACTATACACTTATCTTTCTTAAAGATTATGTCATGACCTTTGTCACTAAGTTCACTTATACTTAAAAGATTATGCTTTAGTCCATCAATTAACAAAACATCATTGATAGTAAGGGTTTTTTTACCAATTTGACCCATACCGACGATTTTACCTTTGACATTGTCACTGAAGGTCACACATATCCTCCATCTTTTTGAACTAGGGACATGAACTTTGTTCCATCTCCCGTCATATGTCTTGAACACCCGATGTCCAAGTACCATTTTTCTTTTGATGGAGTAGTCCTAAAGCATACCTATAAGGAAGTATTTATGGTGTTACTTTTTGGAATCCAAACCTTCTTAATTCTTTTCAAGTCATATCTAGTTTTAATGTTTACTTTCCACTCATTCTTAACTTTGACATATTTCTTCTTAAGTGGACAATTAAACATTATATGTCCCTTATTCTTACACAAGTAGCAAGTAGTATGTTCATGTATATTTGTAGAGGATGTACTTGCATGGTGTTTTGCTTCTTTTACAAAGTATCCTATGAATAAGTTATTCTTTCTTTTGTTTGCAATTCCGTTGTAACCTATTCCTTCTTTATTACTGCTATCCTTTCTTGTCCAACCATCTTCTCAAAATTCTCTCTTTCCTCTAGTAAAGTTGTAAATGATCTTTTCTTTATCTTCAATTTTATTTTTGAGATCACTTATCTCTAGATCTTTTTTGCCATCATCATTCACTTGTAGTTTTACTAATTCTTGAGACATATTGTTAATTTTCTTTATTAGATCATCAATATGAAAATCCTTATCTTTTTTAGCCAATTTAGAACTTTCTAATTGATTCTTGAGATTTTCATTTTGTTCTAAGGCAATGTTTCTCTTAGATACTCTGATGAACCTATTATGTAGGTTGAATAGTTCAACTTGAATTTCTTTGTAAGAAGGCATACTTTCACATGAATTATTAATAGATTCTCCTCTAGATTCTTCCAAATAACTATAATAAGAATTTACCTCATCATTGTGTGTCATGAAGCACATGTTGGCCATCTCTTGTTCGCTTGATTCGTTTTCCAACTCACTTGAGCTTGTATCGTCCCAAGTAGCTTTCAGTGTGGTCTTCTTCTTCTTCTTCTTCTTCTTTTCTTTCTTGAGTTGTGGACAGTCAAGCTTAATATGTCCAACCTCTTTTACAATGATAACAAGTAGGAGGATCATTTTTATTCTTTTTTTCCTTTTTACTTGTTTCTCCTTTATCAGTTTTTGCACCTCTAAACTTTCTAGTGAATTTCTTATTTATTTTAAAGAATTTTCCAAGTCTTTTAGTGATAAATGCAAATTCTTCATCATCTAACTCACTTGTGTCATCACCTTCTTCACTTGAGCTTTCTTTAGATGCTTTAAGAGCTATAGATTTCTTTTCTTTTTTTTCACCATTCCTCTCATTTATAGCCATCTCATAAGTGAGAAGGGATCCAATTAGTTCATCTAGTGAGGTATTTTTAATATTTTTTCCTTCTATTATGGTTGTGGCTTTTGATTCCCAAATGGGTGGAAGTCCTCTAAGGATTTTAAGTATCATCTCATAAGTGGAATAATTTTTCCATAAAGCATTTAAGGAGTTTATGATATGCGTGAACCTAGTATACATGTTTGTGATGGATTCGTCTGGATTCATCCTAAAGGCTTTGTATTCCCTAGTCAACATATCAACTCTATTGTCTCTAACATCAACGGTACCTTCATAGATTACCTCAAGTTTATCCCATATTTCCTTTGCCGTTTTGTAAGCCATGGCCCTATTAAACTCATTTATATCAAGAGCACAATATAAGGCATTTATAGCACTAGAGTTGACTTGTAGCATTATATGGTCAAATTCGGTTATGTCTTTTTCTTCCTTAGGAACTTCTTTTCCATCTACAAGCTTGGTAGGGATAAGATCATCATGTTTGACAACCCTACATGCTTTCCAATCCATGGTTTGAAGGTAAATCCTCATTCTTTGTTTCCATAATGAATAGTTAAGTCCACAAAAGATCGAAGGTCTGGTTGATGTGTGCCATTTAGATCTTTTTATAGCTTCTATTTAAGATTTACTATAACATGGCTCTGATACCAATTGAAAACTAAGGTGTAGTCCCAATAGAAGGGTGAATTGGGTTTTTAAAAGTTTCTTTTAAGTCTTTTTACAACTTCACAACCTTTAGTAAATTCAGCAAACACACAAGAATTGTTTAATTTTTAATTCTTGATTTGATCAACCCAATAATTAAATATTAACACAATACAATGATAATCAACCAACCAAACAATCAATTAATCAACCAATCAAAATACCAATGTATAAGCTGCAGCACTTTGCAATATTCAGCATTTGCAAAAACTCAAAGTAGAGTTTAAATGAAAGCCTTGTATTGATTTTGATCAAATCCCTATTTAAAATTTTGTTTGCTTCCTTTTAACTCAGGTTTCTACAAATGATTAATCAATGTACTCCCTTTAAGGTTTTCGCAAAAGATCAATCAACGTACTCCCGTAAATTAAAACTCTTCTCAATCTCAGCTTTTAGCTTCCTGCACTCAAAGACACACCACACAATTTATATATGCAGAAATTTAAAGAGAAAGGGTAGAGAGTGAGGCCGCGATTTTATGAGGTTCGACTTATACCCAGCCTAAGTCCTCACCTTAAGCAAGACCACCTAAGGATTCCACTATACCGTTCCTTTCCGAACGAAACAAACTGTTACATTCTCCTTAAGGGTGGAGCTCCCTCTCCAAGTGATACCCCACACTCGGTACAACAATCCAACCAACCTTGAACTGTCAAAGAACTACAAGAATAAGAAAAAAATCTTGGTGTACAAAGACACTCTCAAAAGAGAGCTGATTAGTACAAGTTAGAGCAATAATATACTTCAAATCAAATATCAAATAGAGAATATGAAGCTCAAGAATGAATATAACCATGGGTTCTTTCTTAGAATTGAGAAATGCAGTATAAAATCAAGAACTGTAGCCTTTTGATTAGCAGAATATCAGTTGTATTCTTCAGCAAGAGTTTTAGCAAAAGAGGTTTTTTAGAAGAATTTGCAATATCAATGCTTGAATGCTAATTGTATTGCTTCATGTGTCAAAATCCTTGGGTTTAGGGAGTATTTATAGAGTTTTAGAAAGTAATTCCTTGTTTCCCACATTACTTGAGTGTTTCCCAAGTTTTTACAACGTTTATAATTCAAAAACGTTTTTTTAGAAATTTCTCGTTGCTATTTAAAATTTAAAATTTCCACAGGTCAGTTGGCTAGGTCAATCGACTGGGCCTATTCTGTTTGACCTTTAATTTTTGAAAAACTCAAATGTGACTTTAAAAATCATTTTCCGAGGTTTTCAAAAATTGGTCTCTAAGTGTATAATGTATTCTAAAGAGTTTCATATATCCATATTGATATTGAATGAAGTACTTACATAAGACTTCTTAAATGTAAACACTTTAAGCACTAAGTCTTCATGTTTTTTCCATTTCTTTGAGTCCATCTTGATTTCATGTCTCAATATGCTTCAAACTTTGATAAGGCTTCAATATTCATTGAGCTTTCTTCTCTCTTTTAAATCCAAGCTTCCATATCCAGTAAGCTTTCTCCTTTGATAAGGCTTGTGAGTATTTTGAGCATTCAATCTTGAACTTATATGTTTGTTTCCTGAAACATTATCACTTTAACAAAAACATGTTAAATTCTATTGATTTGTTATCATCAAAATAAGATTCGTAAGCCTTGTTAGGCCAACAGATGTGTTGGAACTGACCTCCCTTAGTCTGAATCTTGTATGCCTAATTGGGACACTTGAGTTCCGAAATGAACTCAGTACCTAAACTATGTAACTCATTTTGCTTCTAAGTGTCTAATTTTAAATTAAAAAGAAGCTTTTGTATACCGTCAGCTCTGACATGTACACTGCAATGTAAAGGATATGCTGCAACTAATAGCACTCATTTGGACCTCATATGCCTAATTTGGACACTTGAGTTCCAAAACCAACTAAGCATTTTTAACTATGAATGTGAACTTAGTTATATGTGCCTAAATTTCAACTCAAGAGGATTTTTCAAATACCGTTAGCTCTGACATATGCAGATCAATGTCATGGACGTGTTGGAAATGACTCTACTCAATTTGGACCTCGTATGCTTGATTTGGACACTTGTGTTCTGAAATAAACTAAGTACCTAAACTATGAAATTCATTTTGCTTCTAAGAGTCTAATTTTCAACTCGAGAGGTGTTTTTGGGTACCATCGTCTCTAGTATGTTCACTTCAATGTCACAGACGTGTTGGAACTTACCCCACTTAGTTTGGACCTCGTATGCCCAATTTTGACACTTGTGTTCCAAAATCAACTAAGCAATTTTAACTAGGAAGGTGAATTTAGTTCTACGTGCCTAATTTTCTACTAGAGACGAATTTTTGGGTGCTGTCAGCTTCGGCACTTCCACTTTAATGTCACAGACAAGTTGGAACTGATTGCACTCAATTTTGACCTTGAATGTTCGATTTGGACACTTAAGTTTCGAAATCAAATAAGTAATTTTAACTATGAAGGTTAACTTAGTTCTACGTGTCTAATTTTCAACTAGAGAGGATTTTTCAAGCACCGTGAGCTCCAACATGTCCACTTCAATGTCATGGACATGATGGAACTGAGAAAGAAATTTCTAAGGTTATGCATGAGATATGATTCCACTACTTCTCATTTCCCACCCATTCCATTTGACCACATACTTACTCTTTAATTATCATATTATGCAAAAGAGACTTAGTTTCCAAAGGGAATCTCCAAAGTCATTTACCCATAAGAGAGGTGTTCTTGGATATCATATCCTAATGCCCAAACACCCCTCAGACTTAGGTTTTCTGCCCAACTCCTAGCTGTAAAGATGTTCATATGTACCCTCCCCAAAACCAAACCAATTGAAATCATGCATCAACCTTTCTAAGAATTTGGCCACTCTAGTGGGGACTCTGAAAAAAGGGAGATATAAATCGGGATGTTCAATAAAGAAGCACTAATGAGAGTAGTATGACCCCAAAGGGAAAAATAAGCTTCTTCTAAACATCGAATATACTTGCCACCTTATCCAACATGGGATCCTAAAAGGTTTTAGAGTTAGTGTTACCTTCAAGGGGAGGCCAAGACAAGTTAGGGGCCACAAAATGGAATCATAGCCCACACTCACTTTGAAATTCTAAAGAGTTATCTCATCCATGTTAATAATAGCTAAAGCACTCTTAGATAAGTTGATTTTAAGACATGATACCTTCTCAAAGACTTAGAGCAACAAAACAACTTTCCTAAGTCACACTTATGTTCACACACCTACACACACTTATACATATACTAATATATATATATATATATATATATATATATATAAACACACACACACACACATAAATACACTTAGCATGCATGCATGCGTGCATATACCCTTTTGCATCAACACAAACACTTTTGCATGCATATCCACATATATGGAAACATAATCCATATGCAACTAATCACATTTATGCATGCAAACAAACACATACACACACTCTCAGGCACACGCACATGCATGCCACCATTCACATGCTTGTCACACACATACACTTACATGCATTTAAAAGTACCTACACCCACATGCATGCATACACACACACACTTATGCATACATATGCTATCACATGCATGGACATACACATATGCATGAACATGCTACCATACTCACACAAAAGCATGCATGGATGAACACGCATGCAATACTTATACACACTACGCAAACTTAAACACACACTTACATGTATGATTATGAACACATGCAAACCTGGAAAGATACACACAGCACTCACACATGCCATCATCCACACATGCACGCATCATGCACAAACACACATACTTATTGTTGGAATTGGTGTGATGCCAAAAGGGGGGTGAAATGGGTTTTAAAATATTTTTGGCAAATTTAAACAATTACGCCGATTCACCACATATCATATCCCATTCAATGTGCACGTGCGTATGTAAAATAATTTTAACAGTGAAAGTAAACATACACTTGTGCAGTATCTTATTTAAATCAAATATGTGCATGAGAATTATTTTGATATTAAATAAACATTCATACACATGCTGAAATTAAAGTACAGGAATTTAAATAAGATAGAGAGAGAATGACACACAGATTTTTTAATGATGTTCGGCCAATAATGCCTATGTCCCCGCCTTGGGCATACCCCCCAAGGATTCCACTATACCTGCACACTTAACCGGGTGGAGCAAAAACCTTTTACATCCTCTCCTTATGGGGCGAGGAAAACCCCACCTCAATTACTAGGCTAAGCCAAACTAGTCTCACTTGCGGGATTGAGACTCCCTAGTTCAATTCCAAGCTAAACCGAACTGGTCTCATTTACGGGGCTGAGACTCCCTAGTTTAATTAATGGGTTGAACCCAATCATTACAATAAAACCATTTTGTACATGAAAATGCTTCTAAAAAATACAAGGGGAGATGTACACAATAAGTTTAAACAAATACACACTCCAATGATATGAAATAATGCTCAGGAGAGTAAGGGTGCTTAACTATATTTAAATCCTAATAAAAAGTTTTCTCCAAAAAGGTATTTCAATAAAAGTATAGGAGAACCTAGGGGTTTTCTTTTTCAGTGATTTTTGCACAACTAGAATGTGTATGAAAAATGTGTATGGTGTTCTCCAACAAAGATTTGTGCAGGTGAGAAATCTTTGGAGAATCTAAGAGTTAAGCTCACTAAAATATTTGTGCAATAAATAAATTTTCTCTCAAAGAATATTTATCAAGGAAATAATCTAGGAGAGAACCAAACTATATTCTCAAAAATGATTTTCAAAATAAATAGCATATGAGAGTATAGCATGTAAATACAAAAATAATTTGCCCAAAATAAATATACTCTCTTACAAAATGATTTTGAAATGAATGGATGGAAAGAGAGTTGGAGAGTTTAAAACAAGATAAGTGCTCTCTTTCAAAAATTATATTTCAAACAAAGAGAGTGAAAGAGAGTCTAAGAGATTAAAAACATTTTACCCCAAGAAGAGATTTTTGCAATGAAAAATTAATTTGGGGAACTTTGATAAAAATTAGCCTAAAAGATTAGAAAGAGAAATTTGGCTAATCAAAATTACTAATCTGAGTTATGAAGGGGTATTTATAGATTTTCAAAATATCTGACCGTTAAGGGACACGCTCGGTATTTTAGAAAAGATTAATTAACTTTTAATGACTTTTTAAAGCCTTTTAAAAAATACCAACCCGAGAGCACCGGTCGACCAGGACAAGTTCGGTCGACCAAAGTTCTTGAGGCTCAGTCGACCAGGCATGAAATGAACTAAAGGTTCGGTCGACCGAACATCTAAGTCCGAAGGTGATTTTCCAATTTATCGCGGTTCAGTCGACCTGGACATTTTGAACTGAGAAGTTCGATCAACCAGGTAGTTGGGGCATCTCCCGAGGATCCTCAATCGACCAAAGCATTGGAATACATTTTGGGCTCGGTCGACTAGGTGGTCAAAAAGTTGACTCCCTAGGAGGTTTGGTCGATCGGGGCCAATTGAACTACATAGTTCGGTTGACTGGGTTGTGGTCAACTAGTTGACCTTCTCTGGGTTCGGTCGATCGGGGCATTTTGTACATGAAAGCTCGGTCAACCGAATGTGCACATTTTGTGCATTTCGGTCCTTTTAAAACCACCAATCACCCTATTCAAATGACCAACATATATATGTGCATTAGTGAGTGTCCTAAGGTCATTTCTAGGTCCTTTTGAGGACACCAAAAAAATCCGGTGTCGGTCGACCGAAGTTTTCATAAACTTCGTTTTAGCCCCGATTTTAACCCTAAAGCTATTCCAAAAACTTTGTATGATTTTAGTCCTTTTAGAAAAAGGTTTTTTGTAAGATGTGCTGGTCCCTAAGGTCTATCTACAGTCGTTCTGAGCATTCAAACACATCATGCAAATGCATGCATTATTACAGACCAAAGATATAAAATTAAATGCAATTACATATAAAAAACAAATGTCTTCGTCTTCTTTCTTCTTTTGCTCTTCTAACTTCATGGAATGCTTGATAGTATAGTTTTTAAGTCCTACAAGCTTCCATCGATGTTTCCTTATGTGTGTGTTAAATTAATGGTCTGTTCATATGCTAAATACACACATAAGAAACATGTGCTTTGTCAGCATCAAAATAGGGATCAGACTCAAAGAATCAACACTTATGCATGTAACCAATTAGACACACGTCATGTACATGGACTCACACTTATATGCAGTCATGCACACATAATTGCATGCAATCGCACCCTCTCTCTCTCTCTCTCTCTCTCTCTCTCTCTCTCTCTCTCTCTCTCTCTCTCACACACACACACACACACACACACACACACACACACAAACGTCATGTACATAGACTAAAATGTTTTTCGCATATTCAATAGCCAAATAAATTGCACCTAAGAGTTGTTGAAAACAAATATGGGATTCAAAACTCATAAGACAACACCACATTTGATTACATCATTAAATCTTGGGACAAAATTGATAAATCATTTTATAGTAAACTCTATGGAGGTATAAAATTGGATCTATAATGTATTTAACTACAAAAGATGTAATATTTAACTTAAAAAACACATACCAGTGTTCCATATCTCCACATCAATGAGAAGAGGAAAAGCCACCTGCAGCATCTCCTTGACATTGGCAGAGCATTTCATCAATCTCTACTTTCCAGCGCATCATGGCTTCAAGATCCTATGACATAACCTGGTTGCTTTGGACTACCTCCTGAAGCTGCTGCGTGATATTACTCTCATGATTTGCTGCCTCTCGATGCACTTACTAAATCTTAGTATGATATGCAGAATAATCTGATGATGTCGATGTTAGGGTTATGTATCCCCCCTAGGACCTTTGACATAATGCCCTAGTAAATGCCCAAGAACCTGATCACAGATCACATCATCTGTGGATCACTGACTATCCTTTGGAACATCTACGCATCCTTCATCTGCACCATCCTCTCTTATTTTTATTCAAAAAAAAAAAGAAAATGATTAAATAACAAAGCTAGTTGAATTCAATAAAGAACTAAATAACTACAACTATATTATACTATCATGTTTGTGTTGAGCACCCTGGCACCACTCCCCAGATTCCTTTGATGTGTTCTTTGATACAAACTAGACCTGCTCTCTGGTTGTTTAGTGACTAGATCACACTACCTTACCATATTAAACCTTATATATTAATAACTTTTTATGTGCAAACATAACATTTTTAATGTAATATTATGCTAGTTTTATAAAAATTACCCCTCGATGATGCATGAATAGCATAGACCCACCACAATGCATCACATCTAATTTGCTTCAGCTCTCAGCATTTATTTGACTTATTTACTATAGAAAAGATTTAATGAGCTTATTATCCATGTCATCTCTAATGCATAACAGTCAAAATATAATATCGATACCAAAAAGTACTATTAATTTAAACACATCACCTGGTAGAGGATCACTAAAATGTCGACAAACCAATTCTCAATCTTCATGTGAAATCTTATCAAACGGGTATCATTTAGCTTCATCTCCCATTTTTTGAAATGTTTGTGCATGTTATGCCGATAACTCTTAAACCAAACATATAAGTTCCTATTCATCACCTTTTTAACATGGGGGTTGGTGAAAATGTCAATATCAATGACCTCCTACATGTAAAATACATATAGATCGTTAAAGAGTAAATAAAGTATATTACAATTAATACAACTTGTTGGAAATCTTACTAGTATGCACTTGTACATAACCAATATCTGCTCCTCAGTCACTTGTGTCCAGGTGTAGCATGTAACTAAAGCAAATTGTAAGAACATAATTCCTACCTTATGTATCCAAGCATGACCCAATTATCCATCGATGTCATGTAGCTAACCGAGATCTCAATTCGAATACACTGTCTTGTCATCTGCAAATGCTTCCAAAGCATGTTGTTTTTCTCTATGCCACGTCCCTACCTCGTCTGTGATGAGGTTGATGCTGAAAATAGATTTTGAGGATTAATAATATATATATATATATATATATACATGTATATAAAATAATCAATTTATTTAAAAAAAAAAAAAACAATCATAATCTTATCCACGATACTAGTGTGGGTAGGCAAATCACCCCAAGTCACCCCAATCGATGGTGACCCCTCATCAAGTGTTGCCTCTCGTTGTATTCGTTGCAACATCATTGGCCTAAGTAGTAGCATCGAAGGGCATACGCCTCATGCGTCTAAGACCTCTTGGTGCCATGTTTGCATTATAGATAACAATGAATATGATAAATGTATATTAAATGGAATTATGGTAAAGTTATTTTCAATTATTTATACATATCAATCAAATATATGAAATGTAATACGACAGGATAAATGCGTACCTATGAACTGTAATATGATTGAATGCATGAAATGATTACAAATCATCAATATCTGTATCATCCTCACTTTTTAGTATCTCTTCATCCTCGGTACAGTAACCCACCATTGTTTCATCTTCTACATCACTATCATCATTGTTAATGAAATCAAAATATGTTGGAATTAGTGTGATCCCAAGAGAGGGGGGGTGAATTGGGTTTTAAAAACTTTTTGGCTAATTTTAACAATTCGCCGATTCACTATAGTATCATATCCTATTCAACATGTATACGTGTATGTAATGCGAGTTTAACAATAAAAACAAATATACACGTGTGCAGTATCTTATTTAAATCAAATGTGTGCATGAGAATAATTTCGACATTAAATAAAAATTCATACACATGCTGAAATTAAAGTGCAAGAATTTAAATAAGATAGAAAGAGTGACACCTGATTTGTTATCGAAGTTCAGCCAAACCAGCCTACATCCCCGCCTTGAGCTTACCCCCAAGGATTCCACTATACTTGCTCACTTAACCGGAACGAGCAAAAGCCTTTTACATCCTCTCCTTACGAGGCAAGGAAAACCCCAACTCAATTGCTAGGCTCAGCCAAACTAGTCTCACTTACGGGGCTGAAACTCCCCAGTTTAATTTCGGGCTGAACCGAACTGATCTCGCTTGCAGGGCTGAGACTCCCCATTTCAATTAACGGGCTGAACCGAACCGTTACATGAAAATCATTTTGTACATAACATATGCTTCTAAACTAAGCAGGGATGTACAACATTAAAATCTAATATGCATTCTCATATGATTTTGAAATGAAGCTCATGTAGAGTATGAGTTTTCTCTCAAAATATTTTTCAAGTAAAACTTGAGAGTTTGGAAAATGATTTTCTTTTCTAAAATGATTGACCTTTATAAAATAAAAGGAGAAGCCTTTCAAGCAAGTATATATTAAATTGATATATGCTCAAGGCTCCCTCTTGTATAACCCAAAGAAATTCTCCAACAAATGTATTTCAAGATAAGAGTAGGAGAATATTAGGGTTTTCTTCAAAATGATTGACCTTAGCAAAATTAATCCCAAGAAGGCATTCAAGCAAAATATATGAGTAAGAATATTAGCCCAAACCTTCAATACATTATTCACAATAAATTTCTCCAAAAAATATTTTTTCCAAATAAAAGAATATGGGAGATATTTAATCTTTGAAAACATGAAAAATAGAAAGGCCTTCAAGCAATATACATATAGAGAATGTTAGATGCTCAAGCCTTTTCAAATATAACCCCAAAAATATTTTCCCCAAAAATGGTTTTCAAAATAAGAGAATAGGAGACATTTTAATCTTTGAAAATATATCACAAATGAAAGAAGAAGGCCATCAAGCAATATATAGGTATATGATATATGCTTCAAGCCTCTTCACATAAAACCCCCAAGAATATTTTCTCCCAAAATGATTTTCAAATAAAAGAAGAGTAGGAGAAAATTGAGAATTTAAAGAACAAATGGGGTATAGAAGTGTGGGAGAATCAAAGAATGATAAACTAAATTAACAAAGGGATTCTCCAACCATTTTCAAGTGTTTTGGGGTTGTATTTATAGGCAAAAAACCCTTGAGACCATTATATAGTCGTTGTGACCTTAAAATATATTTTTATTTTGAAAACTAGCCATTTTTTGGCCGTTGGGACACTTTCCCAAGAATTTCGGTCAACCAGGCTCAAGGTATGGTCGACCGAGGCTTGAAATCCACGAGTTTTGGTTGACCGTAGAGAAGGTTCGGTCGACCGGCCTCAACTTTTCTTCATGGACACTGTTCAGTGTTTTGGCCATAACCTTTTCTATACAATTCCAAATTGGATTGTCTTGATATCAATAGAAATTTAAGAGAAACTCCCACAACTTTCATGTTGAACACATTTTAAGATAATGAAATTTGGTTTGAGAAAAATGCCCATCAATGAGATGGAAGAAACATGAATGGAGTTTTTCTCTTATGGACACGTTTCAGTGTTTTGGCCATACCTTTTTTTGTGCAACACCAATTTGGACGTTCTTGGCATCAAACGCAAGCTATGGGAAAATGCCACAATTTTCATGTTGAACATGGTTTGATATGAGATCGAATTGAGTGAGAACATTGCTCATTTCTAACTTTTGATCGACTAGTCGATTGACCGACCCCTTTGAAAAATTTAGTTTTTGCCTTCTTTTAACTTTAAAACCATTTAAAACCTTTGTATAAGCTAGACATTTTATGAAAAGAGTTTTTCATGTTTTTTGGAGGTCCTATGGTCAATCTAAGGTCAAGTAGAGCTTCAATTTTAAATCATGTAAGATGCATGCACATTCAACCCTAATTACTATTACAACCCAAAAAATAAATAAAGTCTTCGTGTCTTCTGCTCCTCAATGCTCCATGGAATATGCCGATTAGTGTTCTTCTCAGTGCTCTTTACGACTTCCATTTTGCATTCATCACTTGTGCTTACAGAAATATAAACCTATTCACACTCAGTTACACGAGTGGGATACTGTGGTTTGTCATTATCAAAATAGGGATCGGACTCAAAAAGTCAACAAAATACCTCATCAATTTGAATTTGATTAGTCCCTACATATTCTACCGTGGAACCATTTCTATTCAATGGTATAGGATCAAATTCTTCCCCGTTAACATCATTGTTACCAAGTCGGGCCACATTAGAATAAGACTGAGTTGTTGCAAAGACTAAGTTGTTGCACTAACAGATTGCTCAGTTTGTTGGAAAGCATCCTCGATTACATTCTTCTCCCCATCTTTGATGTCTGTTATATCATAAAACTTCTTGGATTAATTTTTTGCGCCACATGACAATCACCCTTTAATTTTGTGTCCTTAAGATAAAACACTTATTCTACCTGCATCGCTAGCGCAAAAGGGTCATCTTGATACCATGTCCTATTTGACACTAGTAAAGTAGGTATCTATGTTTATCCCGCTCTTTTTATTTCTAATATCCCACTAGTCACATTTGAATAAGTAGATGAGTCTATTGGCTCCATAGTTTAGCTCAATAATGTCATTTAAGATACCAACATAATCAGTATTCTCATCTCTTTCTGTGTCCAGCACGGCAACACCGCTATTTTGGGTTCTTTTATGCAACTTAAGAGACTTCATATGAAACATTAAGCCATTAACAATGTAATCGGTGTAGTGGCTAACTCGTTAATCGGGGCGATATGCCAATGCATACAAATCTTTACTTGCCATAGGTTCTTTATTATAATACATGGATTTCATCTAGTAAAAATAACTTTAGATGAGTTAACACTTATATAAAATTTAATTGTTATCAAATTCATAGAAAAGTTGTTACTTGCACATGTCCCAAACCACTTGAAAAATTCTTTCTTTTGTAATTCTTCAACATTTCTATAATTTTCCTTTTCAAGTTTAGCTTTATGTTTACTGTATGCAACAATAATCTATGTTAATTTCAACTAAGTACATATGCATATATACAATGCAAAGTATGGATTAAGAAACCACCTAATCGATATATGAAACAACTTCATCATAATTATTGAGCACATAAAAATATGCCTTTGCTGGCTCCTCAATATCAATGAAACTATATACTCGTCCACCCAATGGTCGAACAATTGCTTGAAATAAGAAGCTGATGGGTTCTTGCTCTTCATAATTATCATTCATGCCTACATTCTGCTCATCACGAGTGAACTCTACATCAATATCATGTACTACATTGAGCAAAAGGAAAGAAATTCAATATCAATGTATACCTCAATGATTGAGCCTTCCAATCATGCCTTATTGCACACATAATTCTTTAAAGTGGACAAGAACCTATTCATTTTACATAAGATTATGATGTGTGCAAATAAAGTAAGGAAATCATATGGAAATTGTTGCATCTCAACTGCATACATCCAATGGTATTGCACTGGTCCTATAAGTATGACCTCCCTTAGTAAATGCATGACTAGAGGGACCATAACATCGAATAATGTCGATGGAAATATTTTCTCAATCTTACACAGCATGATTATAATGTCCTTCTCTAACCATTCAAGTACATTTAATTTCATTTTTTTAGCACAACTTCCGAAACAAAATTGCTAAGAGAACATCTTCAGTCGAGTATCCATGAAGAAAAACTAGTAGAACCCTTTGAAGAAGGACATGACAATCATGATTTTTCATTCCTAACATCAAACCTTCCTTCATGCTTATGCATAAAGATATGTTATATGCATATTCATTAGGGAACTTCACTTATTTCAACCATGTAGAGAACCTATTTTTTTCATCCTTCAACAATGTGTGACATGCTGATGGCATGAGAAGCTTGCCCCCATCACAAATGAGGTGCAACATAGGTCGTATTCACATCTCCTCCATATCTAGGTAAGCATTTGCATTGTTATTCATCTTCCCATTTATATCAAATAATGTCCTAATCACATTCTCACAAATGTTCTTCTTAATGTGCTTATCCAAGTTGTGGTGTAGTAAAAGATCTTTCTAGTATGACAACTCATAAAAAGATGCTTCTCTTTGTTCAATTTAACTCAATCTCACTGTGTTTCCTTTTTCTACTACTCAATGTTTTCCCAAATTTCACATTTTTCATCAACTTCCACTACTCTAATATCTCTTCCCAACTTATTCGTTTTGGTTGTGACCATCATTTAGATTTTTCATTAAAGCTTCCATTATAACATGTCCTCCAAGAATGTCCATCTGGCTAAAAACGAGGATGACACGTAAAGCATAAATTTCATCTATACTTCAAGAATAAGGACATAACATCCTTATTACACACAAGGCATGCAAAGTATCTTTTCGTGCTCCACCCTGATAGATTGCTGTAAGTAGAGAAATCATTAATTATTCACAAAACTTCTTTATGCAACCAAAATATTTTCCCAATTTCCACATTAATTTTTTCCACTCCTTTTTCACATAATTTTTTCAACTAATCAATTAACGACCTTAGATAAACATCAATCTCATTACCAGGTGCCCTCAGTCTACGAATAAGCAAAGAAATGTAAATGAAGGGTTCTTTCATACATCGCCAAGATGGTAAATTGTATGACATCATCATAACTAGCCACATGCTATATGAGTTGTTTATGTTACTAAAAGGATTGAATCCATTTGAAGAAAGACCAAGTCTAATATTGCGAGGATCACTGGAAAACCAAGGATGCATTTTGTTAAACTTGGCCCAAGCTTGCGAGTCCACTAGATGGTTCAGTGTCTTGTCCTCTTGAATACGTTTCTCTTTATGCCATTTATATTTGCTATTGTATTTGTGGACATGTATAATCTTTGAATCCTAGGTATCAATGGACAATATCACAAATTTTTTTTGGGGGATCTTTTTACCCTTCTTGTGATTATTTTTATACCTCGGTTCACTACATTCTAGACACCCATTTGCATTTTCAAATTCACCATAAAAAATTGCCCAATCATACTTATGGGCAAGTATTGGAGTATAATTGATACCCAAATCACGCATGTATGTCTTCGCCTTATAAAAAGACTTTGGAAGTGTTTCACCATCAAGCAATGCCGCCTTAATTTGCCTCAATTTCATGTTGAATTCACTTCGAGTTTTAGGATGCATTATCCTTGAATGAAGCAACTTTATTAAAAACTATAATTTTGAGAAATTTTCACAATTTGGATAACGTGGCACTCGTGCATCCCTCACAAAATTATCAAATGGTTTACCAAGTTTATTTAACTGACTAGGATCACAAGGTATGCTACATTTTGAACTAGATTTAAGAGCAACTTGCGATAGCCGTCCTTAGTGTCCAGCATTCCCCCTTTGCAAGTCACCTAACCTTTTGATTAATCCATCTGAACGTGTATCAACACATCCTATATTGGCCCCCTTCATCTTCATCTTTATTATTATCGCTCAAGATTTTATAATCTTCATCGTGAAACACCCATCTTGTGTAGCTTTTTTCCATTCCATAATCTAATAAATTTTTTCCAACCAAATTCATTTGTCAAAATGTTATTTTTTGGCATTTCTTATAACACACCATATTCTACTAGATTTTTCCGCACGAGGATGCACAAACTCTATGAAATTATGTACCCCTTTTACATATTCTAGAAGAAATCTATCTCAAGTCTTCATACAACTCTTATCCATGTTCATTAGCCTATAACATGTTCAAATAAATGATTTTGATTATATTTCATAATGTCTTTTAGTTATAAATTGTGAATCCTAAAATCGACCACCTTTTTTCTAAAGGGTTTTGTGGGATTTTTTCTTAGATTTCTTTTGATATCAAGAACGTCCAATTTGAAGTTGTATAGAAAAAGTTATGCATAAAATACTAAAGGGTGTCCACGCAGAAGCATCCCAACGGCCGAAAAACGGTTAGTTTTAAAAATAAACTATTATTTTAAAGCCCCAAGGGTCATATCACGGCTACATTGGCTCTTTGGCTATAAATACAAGTTCAAACACTTGAAAAATGTTAGAAAAATCTCTTGGGAGTATACTTGCTTAATATTTGATTCTTTATCATTTTTATACTCCATTCTTGAAAATCAAATTCTATTTTCTCCTACTCTTTCATTTTGAAAATTATTTTTAGGGGAAAATCTTGGGGTTATACAAGTAAGCCTTGAGCATATATCAATTTCATATATCTTGCTTGAAGGGCTTCTAGTTCTTGAGATTTTAAAAGTCAAAGCTTGAAGAAAATATTTTCATATTTCTGCTACTCTTCTACTTGAAAATATTTTCGAGGAAATTCTTTTGGGATAGACAAGCAATGCTTGCATATTTACAAGTTTATATATATTGCTTGAAAGCTTCTTGGTATTTTATTTTTCAAAGGTCATTCTTAAAGCAAATCATTTTCATATTTATTGTGTGAAAATCATTTTGAGAGCTAAACCTTAGTTTCTCCTTTATTTATTTTGAATATTCTTTTGCAGAAAATCTTTGGGTTATTCAAGAGAGCCTTGAGCATACATTCATTTTGTATATACTTGCTTGAGAGGCTTCTCACACTTGATATGTCAAAGATTATTTGAGAAAAATCATTTCCACACTCTCACACTTACTTGCTAAATATTTTTGAGAGAAATCCTTATACTCTAGTGAGCTTCATCTATAAATCATTTGAGAGTGCATTGGTTTTACATTGTACACATTAGCTTACTGGAGAAGCAATTTGCTTGTACACAAAATCTCTTTTTATCCTTGTATCAGTTTGGCTCCATCCGATAAGTGAGTTAGGAGGACATCATCCTGTAAGGTGGGTTTGTATTAGTTTGGCTCCACTTGGTAAGTGAGCTAGGAGGGCACCATCCTGTAAGGTGTATATCGGTTTGGCTTCACCTGGTAAGTGAGCTAGCAGGACTCCACCCTATAAGGAGATTTGTTAATGGTTTCTGCTTCACCCGGTTAAGTGAGCAGGGTTAGTGGAATCATTGGGGGTTGGCCCAAGGTGAGGACGTAGGCGAGATTTGTCAAACCTCATTAAAAATCTCTATGCAAATTTCTCTCTCCCTTATCTCTCTTTACATTCAGCTCTTGCATGTTTTTATTTATATTGTTGTGATTATTGTGAATGCTTTATATATTTATTGCACTTGAAGTTGATTGAGAAATTATGATTGCTTGAGTTATTTTTGATTGGGATATTATTTGTGAATTGGGTAGTTATTCCGCAAAATTTTTAAAACTCAATTCACCCCACCTCTTGGGATTACACCATTCCTATCAATTGGTATCAAAGCCTAGTTGCAATAAGCTTAACCGTTTTTGCATAAAGATTGTAATGGCTCAGTTTGGTGTATCATCATTTGATGAGGGACAATCCTTTGCAACTCCTCCATTGTTTTATGGTGTCGATTTTAATTTTTGGAAATTGAAAATGAGTATTTTTGTAAAATCAATAGATTGGAGGATTTGGAAAGTGATTGCTAAAGGAAATTTTGTGCCAATGAAAATTGTTGATAATATAAAAATTCCCAAACTGAAAATGAAATGAATGAGCACAATATAAATTTATTGCAAATCAATTCTAGTGCTATATATATGCATTATTGTGCCTTAGATACAAATATTTTTAAAGAGATCATGGTTTGTTCTAGTGCTATGGCTATTTGGAAAGAGCTAGAAAAGAAGTATGGAGAGACCGAGAAAAAGGTGACCTCCACTCCGGATGCTTCAATCTCAAACAATCAAGGAGGAGAAAATCGATGCTTTATTGCATTAACCAACGAAGAGGTACATGCCTCTCCTTCTACATCATTGAATAACTCATGCAATGATTCATGTATTGATTCTTGTGTCAAATCTTGTGATTGTTCTTGTAGTAAATGATGCATAGTTCTAGTAGTGAAGGCATGCTTACTTATGAGGAATAATAAAAAGAATATATTAAGACTCATTAATTTCTTGTTAAAATGCATAAACGATATACTGCTTTGAAAAATAAGAATTAGGCATCAATAAAAGAATTAGAATAAAAAATTCTTGTTGAAAACGAAAAAGACTTGAAAATTAATAATTCAGAAAATAAGAATGAAAAATAGGAAAAAGAGTTGAAAGTCTTAAGATCCCAAATTTATAGTGATAATGTAAAGGATCAAGAAACCCCAATTTTAACTAGACCTTTCTGAGAAAACCCAATGTACTTAGAAATCAACTTTTTATCCTAGGAATGGGAGGACCCGATCGAATCCCGATTATTTTTAGTCGGGTCTGGTTATTTTTAACTGAGTCCCAGTATTTTTAAATTGAGTCCCAGTGTTTTAATTGAGTCCCGGTATTTTTAAATTGAGTCACAGTATTTTAATTGAGTCTCGGGTATTTTAAATTGAATCCCGACATTTTTAAATTTAAGTCTTCTATTTTTATATTGTGTCTTTTATTTTAGAATAAAGTCCCGATGTACTTTTTCTATTCTCAGGTATTTTTAGATCAAGTCTTTCAAAATTTTAATCGAGTTACAAAATTTTTTAGATCGAATCTTTATTCTTATTTTTTTATTTGGGCCTTACATAAAAGAAAATAAAACAGAGGGAGGAGGCCTTGTTTGCATGGGCCATGAAAAGGCCCACGCGGCCATACAAGCTCAATTGAAAGGCCGTAGGGCGGCAACCCTAAGGCATTTTTTTCTCCCTCCCCCTTCTATAAAAACCACCTCACGCACACACTATTCACACACCCAAGAACGGTCGTGAGCTTCCTCTCCCACAAGGGGCAAAACCTAACCCTAGCCTTCATCTCTCTTATTCTCTTCATTCTTTTATCATCTCCGGCAAGCCTCCACGGCCACAGTACTCCACGGCTGTAGTAGACCTGAGCACCAGCCCAAGCAGCCTCCTCTTCTCCTCTCCATCATCCTCACCTTCACGCCGCAGCCCTCTTCCTCCTTCTCACCACCCATCTCTCCGACCCCTCATCTCTCTCCCATCTCTCTTAGTTTCCCCAGTGACAAGAAGCACACGGCAGCCCCAGCACCGTTCGCCGCCACCATACCCATCTCCACGTCCAGCCTCATCTCCGTTAAAGGAGACAACACCCGGCTCCTCCGGCTTCGTCAACACCACCAACGCCACCGTCTTCAAGCATCAGTAGCGGCGGAAGCACGTCACCTCCAGGCATGGTCAAAACCCATCCATAATCTCCGATGAACCTGTACCATCCTCGTCCCAAGCAGCTCCAGCATAACAGCCCGGCGTCATTACTCAACCTCATCACCATCACCATCCTCTGGCCACCCTCACAGCCAGCAACTATGCCTTGCCCCTATCATCAGCCCCAGCAACGCCAGCAACTCTGGCAGCACCCACGGTAACCTGGTGAGTTCTCTCTCTCTCTATCACTCACACCCCAACACACACGCACACCATACACACACTTTAACCCACACACACATTCACATATGATTTACTTAGTCATTTATTTTTTATTGTATTATGGTTGTAATATATTTTTTTTATTTAATATACATGCTTATATTTTGTATGTATTATAAGATGTTATTTGATTTATTATTCTTGTTATAGAATTATTGTTGTCGTATTTAATTATTTAACATCCATGCTTAATAATTGATATTCATGTTTATATCTCTTGTAGTATTAAATGATTATTATTATTATTGTAGAATTTTCTTGTTAAATTTAAACTTTTATTGTTATAGGATTTTTAATGTTTGTTAGTTGATATTCATTTTTTTTTGTACATATTATTTAATGATCATTATTATTATTGTAAAATTGTTATGGTTAAATTCTGTTTTAATATTTAAGTTTATATTTTTGTTGTATTCAATGTATGTATTAATTTTTAGGGTTTCCTTATTTTTGATTTTTAGGGTTTTCATGTTATCAGGTATTGATTTCCATAGTTCAATTTATTTCTGTATTATTATTGCATACTAGTTTTTTATTGCTTCCTTATTGTTACACATTGATTTCTTTTTAGGGTTTGATTATCTACACACTATTGTGTATTATTGTTTATGATCGGATTGACGTTGTATAGGGTTTGTATTGTTATTAATATTATGTTATTATTCTAGTAGTATTATTATTAGTATTGACATGCTATGATATGAATATATTCTTAATTTTATTACTATAGTGATACTATAACATGGTATTAGTATTCTACTATTTTCTTTATTTTTTTGTCATATTATCTTATTTGATATTTAGGGAAAGCTATAGAAAAATCATAAAAAAATAAAATTAGGAGAAAATTCTAAAAATATTGTTTTTTTTAACTTGATTTTCGCTATTTTCTTTAATTGTCTTTTCATTATTTAATTGCTCAAAGATTAGGAGACATAAAAAAATTAGAAAAAAATAGAAAAAATAAAAATATATATATATTTTTTTGAAACATGAAATTCATTTTTGGTAATTTTTCATCCCGAATAAGATCCAAAACCTCTCAAAATATTATTTTCATATTTAGAAAACCCTATGAAATCTCAAAATGTCAGTAGTGTATTTTGTAACGTATTTTCTTGACTTTCCAACCCTTATGATTGTAACAAAAGGATATCAGCTTTTCAAGTTTTGTGTACCCAAGTTCTGAGGGAATATTTATATTAAATATATCTTGTGAATATCAGTTGCATGTACATTATAATTTTTGTAATTTTTCAAAGGGAGTAAAATAAAAGACTTTTTGAATTAAATTTGGAATAATTTTCGATTAATTAGATACCGTTCGTAGAATAAACGCGTAGAGGGTGCTAATACCTTCCCCTCACCTAACCGAACTCTCGATCCCTACTTCGGTAACGCAGACCGATTCTACCCTTAATTGGATATTAATAAAGTGTTCTAACCACGCTAAAAGGTTAGTGACGACTCCATTATACCATTTTTCCCGAAAGTTAAACATACATTTTCATTTCGCCGACCCTGAGCACCCTCGCACCCGGGACATCACGACAGTTTGGCGACTCCGCTAGGGATATTAGAGAGTCGAGCCAGTAATTAATTATAAATTATCCCAAATTCAAATTTAATAAATCTTTTAATTATTCCTTATTTTGTTAATTGTAAATATTTTGTTTCCATATTTTTTGAATAAGCATATTAATTGTAAATATTTTGTTTCCATGTCTTTTGAATAAGCATATTAATTGTGAATATCTTGTTTCCATATTTTTTGAATAAGCATGTTAATTGTGAATATTTTGTTTCCATAATTTTTTTTTAATAAGCATGTTAATATTTTGTTTCCATATTTTTTGAATAAGCATATTAATTATAAATATTTTGTTTCCATATCTTTTGAATAAGAAGATTAATTGTGAATATCTTGTTTCCATATTTTTTGAATAAACATGTTAATTGTGAATATTTTGTTTCCACATTTTTTTTAATAAGCATATTAATTGTGAATATTTTGTTTCCATAATTTTTGAATAAGCATGTTAATTGTAAATATTTATTTCCATATTTTTGAAATAGCACGTGAGTATCTGTGGGGATAGTGGAATCAGGCTAAGCTTGTGAATTCACACACTTTCACGAGTTCTATACCCAGGATTTACCTTTAGGACTAGATAGGAGTGTAATAGTGTCAGTCCCCATGTGGTAGGGCTTATGAGGACCCCGTGAACCACTCCGCTCATTTTTAGCTTTATCCAAACCCTTTGGGTGAAGATAGGGTTTAGGTTTGGAACCTATTGTCAATAGGGTTAGAGTCTACCCACATATACTTGTCTATAGTTTTCCCCAACTAGGATAGAGCCATGAAGAAACCCTGTAAAATAGGTGCATCTACCTTGGGTTGGGATAGGATCCTCATCCTTCTCCATGTGATTTAATCCAGTTCTTTATGTATATGTTTTTGAAATAATTTGTGTTGTGTCATGCATTTTGCATCCATTTTAGACATGCATACTAATTAGCCAATGTTCTGGAAAATCCTGATAGTGAGACCACGACCCATTCTTTCAAAAATAAAGCACTTGGCCTAGTCATTTTAAAAGCGGATCGGTCTAATCCTTTTTTGGCCCAGGCCTAGGCCCAATTTTCAAAAAAAAAGGGGGGGGGGGGGGTGGGGTAAACCCAGATTTCAAAAGTGGCTTCGGCCCTATTACCTAAAAATCCAAGCCAACATTTTTTAAGCAATCCAAGCCCAACTCTCTTTAAACTCGGGCCTTAAACTATCACAAAATAGCTTGAAACCCATATTTTAAAGTACTAGAGGTCCAAGTGCACATTAAAGTCCACAAGCCTACATTAAACAAATCCAATGGGTTGACTCGCCCAGGTCAAGCCCAAACTCATATCATAATCTGATCTTTTGCAGGATCTAGGGTACATGGACCATCACTAGGGAAATGAATTGAATTGAAATTATGGTCCATTAGGGTTTAGTTTAATTTTGAAGTTTTTCAATAGTTGAAAAGGTTTTTCTCAGAATTATGGAAAAGTGGTTATTTAGATTGCATTGCATTCATGCATAGTTATGCACACATATCCATGCATGCATAGTAGGTCAGTAATCACATTCCAATTTTCTGTAAAACTAGTATGCCAAAGTGGTAGAATCAAGATCCGAGATTCCAACATTAAGCAAAGCAACATTGAGACCACTACACATTCGTACAACACCAGACAAAAGGCAAAAGTAATGAGTGACACCCTAGAAAACTGCGTTATGGGTATAGAGCAAAACCAGGAAGAAATGGGTAACAATGTCAAAGATATCCAGATGCAGATGAGTAGGATGATGGAATTACCGATATTTCTGCTGATGAGTCTCTAAAATATATAATTTCAGACCCTTATTTACCTATGCTTATCCTCATTTTATTATATATTTACCCAGAGTTATCATTGTTCAGAGCTATGCAAGTTTTGTTTGTCTTTATAGGAAAAACAAGATAAAACCATGGAGTTAAGAATTATAAGAAGCCAAAGAGAATTCAGAGGACTCAAAGCTCGAATTCATACGGTTAGTCAAGCTCCAGAAGCTTCAAAGCCTAAATGGACAAGAAGATGATGCTCGACCATGTGGTGAGACCAGAAAATCACAGGGGCGACTTGGTCTTCCACTGCAAACTCCAATGTTTAGAATGAGATTAGAATGCTGCAAGGTTTGACCAAATGCTCGATCGTATCTATCGTGGCTTAGATTCTTACATTCGCAGCAAACCATATTGAGTTGTGTTGGATCGAATCATCGTATCCGTCGTGGCTCAGATTCTTACATTCACAGCAAGCCATATTGAGTTGTGTTGGCTCGTATCATCGTATTTGTCATGGCTCAGATTCTTACATTCGCAGCAAGTCATATTGAGTTGTGTTGGCTCGGATCATCGTATTCATTATTACTAGGATTCTTACATTTGCACCAAGCCATATTGAGTTGTTTTGGCTCGAATCATTGTAACTGTTGTGGTTTAAATTCTTACATTCATAACAAGCCATATTGAGTTTGTTTTGGCTCAGATCATCGTATCTATTGTGGCTTGGATTCTTACATTCACAGCAAGTCATATTGAGTTGTTTTGGCTCGGATCATTGTATCTATCGTGGCTCGGATTCTTACATTCACAGTAAACCATATTGAGTTGTTTTGGCTGGGATCATCATATCCGTTGTGGCTCGAATTCTTACATTCGCAATAAGCCAAATTGAGTTGTTTTGGCTCGGATCGTCATATCTGTCGTGGCTCTGGTTCTTACATTCATAACAAGTCATATTGAGTTGTGTTGGCTTGGATCATCATATTCGCCGTGGCTCGGATTCTTACATTCACAATAAGCCATATTAAGTTGTTTTGGCTCGAATCATCGTATCCAACGTTGCTTAAATTCTTACATTTGCAGCAAGCCATATTTAGTTTATTTTGGCTCAGATCATCATATCTGTCGTGGCTCGGACTCTTACATTCGTAGCAAGTCATATTGAGTTGTTTTGGCTCGGATCATCTTATCCATCGTGGCTCGGATTTTTATATTCATAGTAAGCCATATTGAGTTGTTTTGGCTAGGATCATCGTATCTGCCATGGCTTGGATTCTTACATTCGCAGTAAGCCATATTGAGTTATTTTGGCTCAGATCATCATATTCGTCGTGGCTCCAATTCTTACATTCGCAGCAAACCATATTAAGTTTGTCTTGGTTTGGATCATCATATCTATCGTGGCTCGAATTCTTACATTCGCAGCTAGCCATATTGAGTTGTTTTGGCTCGAATCATTGTATCCTCCATAGCTCGGATTCTTACATTTGCAGCAAGCCATATTGACTTTTTTTTACTCGGATCATCATATCCGTTGTGGCTTGGATTCTTACATTTGTAGCAAGCCATATTGAGTCTTTTTGGCTCAGATCATCGTATCCTCCATGGCTCGGATTCTTACATTCGCAACAAGCCATATTAAGTTGTTTTAGCTCGGATCATCATATCCACCATGGCTCGGATTTTTGCATTCGTAGCAAGCCATATTGAGTTGTTTTGGCTCAGATCATTGTATCCATTATGGCTCCAATTCTCACACTTGCAGCAAGCCATCTTGTTTTATTTTGGCTCAAATCCTCGTATCTACTACGACTCGGATTCTTACATTCGTAGTAAGCCATCTGGTGTTATTTTGGCTCTGATCCTCGTATCCGCTACGGTTCGGATTCTTACATTCATAGCAAGTCAGAGGTAGTTGTATGACCTGGCTAAAATAGGTTTCTTTTTATCTTTATAGGCATGTTGCTATAGATAACCTAGGAGAGTTCCTACTATTACATTGAAGCAACAAAGCCTATAAAGAAGTGCAGCTGTAGACACTCCAATTTTAACCAAACCTTTCTAAGAAAACCTGGTGTACTTAGAAATTGACTTTTTATCCAAGGAATGGGACAACCCAATCAAATCCCGATTATTTTTAGTTGGGTCCGATTATTTTTAACTGAGACCCAGTATTTTTAAATCGAGTCCTAGTATTTTAATTGAGTCCCGGCATTTTTAAATTGAGTCCTAGTGTTTTAATTGAGTCTCAGGTATTTTAAAATGAATCCAACTTTTTTGAATTTAAGTGATTACGCGTCAAAACTGCATAATTAGGCATCTTAATCTGGGTATTATGACTTCTATTTTTAATTAAATTTCTAATTATATCCAATATTTTAAAAAAGTTCCCTATTTATCATTTTTGAGTTTTCTTGAACAATTTATGAATTTTTGTTAATTTTTTATCGCAAAAAAATTCTCGAAAGTCAAAACCAGTACCAATTTGTAATTCACACATAACTTTTCTATGCAATCTCCAATCGAGACGATTCAAATTTTTGGAGAAATAGGAAATGATTATCTACAACTTCCATGTTTTGAGTTTTGAGTGAAATGTGCTCCATGAAGGTCAAAATGGACCATATTCACGGAGAACAAAAATGAGAAAAAAAGAAGAAAAAAAAATAATAAGAGTTTGATGTGACCCGGCCATGCATGGCCAGGTCAAGTTGATGGATCCGGGTCTAGGGCAAGCCATCCCCTTTTTCATTTAAAGATTTTTCCTCTTCTTTTTTTCCCTATTGGGCGCTGCCCCTAGCCATATCCTCTGCCCTCTAGCTACTCTCCTTCTCTTCTTCCCTAATCCATTCTTTCTTGTATCCCTCTCTCAGCTCTCTTCCCTAAGCTCTCTCATTCTCTCTACCTCGCGACTCTCTCTCCCTCTGCTTCCTCTTGTTTTTTTCTATCTTCCCCTATTTTTTCTTTCTCAGCTCCCCTCTCCTCCTCTATTTTTTTTTTCTCTGTCCCAAGCTTCCTTCCATAGCAGTTCTCTCCCTCAACTTCTCTCTCGGCACCACCATCAGCCACCTTGCTCCAGCCGAGAGTCTTGCTGCAATCGAGCCACTCCACAGGCAGCCATCTCCAGCCGTGAAGCTTCAGCGACCACCTTCTACAGCACCAGCAGAAGCCAGAACACCAGTAGAAACCAAGCTAGCCGAGACCTGGAGATCGCAGGCACCAGCCATCTGTTGTGCCACTCGAAGACCCTCCAAGCTTTGTTTCTTATTCTCTCTCTCTCTCTCTCTCTCTCTCTCTCTCTCTCTCCTCTCTCTCTCCTCTCTCTCTCTTTCTCTCTCTCTCTCTCTCTCTCTCTCTCTCTCTCTCTCTCTTTATTCTCCTTCTCTCTTCTTTTCTTTTCTTTGTTTTAATTAGTAAATTGGACATTATTGGTTCTTTTTATTTATTAATGTTATTTAAGAACTTTGAATTTAATTGTTATTGCAGTAGTTGTTGATTGATTGATTGATTTATTTATGTTTATGTAGTTTTAGTGGTAGATTTGTTTCTTCCATTAAGTCCGATTTAGTTCTAAGATAAAATAAAAAGAAAAAAAAAAGAACAAAATACAAAAAGGCAAAAAATTGTTTTTATTTTAGCAATTAATTTGGCTGTATTTCTTTCTTAAGATTAATATTCTTGTTGCGGTTCGGGTTAGTTAAGGTTCGTTTTGCCAAAGTTCGCATTTTTACTGTGTTTCGTTATCGTCTCTAATTGGTGAGTGTTTCGATATTTTCTTGAGTAGACTAGGGTTTCCATTCTTACTATTTGATTCAGTGCGTGCTAGGGTTAGGGTTTAAATTTCGTGTCATTTATTTTGTCAAAAGTAAATCTGAAACAACCCAGAAAACCAAATCTGAACTAAGTTCAGTACCTTTTTAATTTCGATTGGAAGAACGTAAAATTTGAGATTAAAACACATTCCCTGAGGAGATGATCTAGCCCTTAGGCTGAGTATTACACGACGTAACTCCTATACTTGGGATAGCTTTTGAGCTGCTCATTTTTCGAGTGAGTCAAGTTTTTGGTGCCATTGTCGGGGAATTTCGGTCTTAGTCTCAAATTAGCATTTTTCCCATCATTTTAATTAGTTTTATGAAAAAAAAAAAGAAAAAAAAAAGAAAAAGAAAAAATTGAGCTTTGAAAAAAAAAATACACATAAATGTGGCTGCACCTGCACCACGCACGATAATGGACTTTTTTGTAACTTGAATACGCCACTGCATCCTCTTTCACTTTGCCTAATGAAGAACTTGATTTCATGAGGCAACGCGGGAGGAAGTCATTTCTACCTCAGTTCTACGGGACGAAATCTAGGTGCCCTTATCGGCACCTGTCAGAGTTTGAGTTGACTTGCAATATTTTTTTTTCTCGTGCTAAAACTAATGAATCTACTAGACTGTATTTATTTCTTGGCTCTTTGAAGGATAGAGCGCAGATGTGGTTTAATTCTTTGAGACCTCACTCTATCACTAATTGGGGTGATATGGAGCGTGAATTTCTGCATACGTTTTGTCCCTTACAAAAAACTCAATTTTTGCAGGAACAGATTCTTAATTTTGTGCAACAGGATGACGAGACATTTCAGGCTTGCTAGGAGCGATTCAAGGATCTACTAAGTACTCGTCCACATCACGGGTTTGACTCATAGAGGTTAGTTGATTGTTTTTATACAGCTCTTACCCCTGATTGCAAGTACCTTGTCCAGACCATGTCTAATGGAGAGCCCGTCAGCGAGGATCCAGATCAGGTACTATCATTCTTTGATTACTTAACTCAAAATGTCCCACAGTAGAATACACAATACAATCAGGCACCCATGACTGCACACCCTATCAGCACAATAAGTGGTAGAGAAGCATATGAGCCAACATACTATCCAGATGATCCTCTGCCTCAATACCAGCCACAACAGATCCCTCAGAGCTGTACACCGTCAGAACTTCTTAAGGATAGCATGACACAGATGGCGAACATGCTTCAGCAGTTCATGCAAACTCAAGTCGATGATCAAAATGAATTGTGGGACACCATTAATGTGATAAGCACGTAGTTGGACATCTTAGAAAAAGAAGAATTGCTCGTGAAACCTCAGCCTAGTCCTCAAGAGTACTAGCAGCCACAACAACAAATGCACAATGTTCTCTTTTAGATAGCAGAGACCGTCATTACTCCAAGAAGCGAGAAAGAAGTTCCCCAACATGATATGCTCATCGCCGGAAAACCAGTTGTCCTAACACTAGAAGTTATGGCTAAACCAGAAGAGGTCAATGAAAAATTAGAGGAAATGGGCCCAGAAGCGGAGCAGTTAGTTGATGAGGAGGCTCATACTCATACGGAGTACCAACCTGTGATACCTCATACGCAGAGCTTGGTCACAATGGAACCGTCACTCCCGAGTGAATCAGATGTCAAGGAGCCCAATGTTGAAGCAGCTCCCTACAGTGGTAAGATAATTGGTACACCCGATAAAGAGGGTGAGCAAACTGGTGAGAGTCTCATTTTCAAGGAACCAGGTAAAATTTTAATGTTAATGCTTCTGAAGAACTAAAGGTAATTGTTCCAATAGCTTTCTCTCAAACACTAGTTCGTACAGAATCAAATTTCCTGGACACGATGTTGAATAAAGACCCTTTCTTGTCAACACAAGAGGGTCGATCTGCACACGTATTGTTTGGTATTTGAATGCGTATTAATTCATTTGAGGCTGATTTTTATACAGGTATGAAGACTGATCTATTGTGGTGGCTCAAATTTGGAGACCCGCAAATTCAATTTATAGACCTGCGGCTACCAGACAAAATTCCTCCTAAGCCTCTGCCAAACAATTGTGATATTTTTCTTCTCCTTCTTTTCCTTCTATTTTATCTTATTTTATTTTTAGTTAGTTTTCAGGTCCATTTTCTCGTAGTTCAGTTTTTATTTTCCATTACCCCGCCATTCAAGTATGCCTTACCTTTCCCGTGCACAGTCTTTTCTATTTCCCCTATGCTTTAACATTGAGAACAATGTTCCACTTTAGTTAGGGGGTGAGCATTTGCATGTGACACTGTGCATGTATATGTACTGGGCTTTATATTATCAAAAACAATCCAAAAAAAATCAAAAAGGAAGAGAAAGAAAGAAAGGAGAAGCACTGAGGAATTACATGGCATTATGTCATGCTTAACACTGACGTATACCCTTCACATACTTGCATATAACCTAAGAATGACACACTTGAGTCAATCATGCGTAGTTTCTCTTTATATGATTTTATGACTCCATGAAGAATTGATTGATAGTACACTCGTGTTAATCTGGCTATATAATTTCTAGTATTTACATGGCATCTCACGAGGGTGACTAGAGACATTCACATGATTCATTGCACTTAAGGTTTCCTGTGAGCACTAAGAGAACACCCGTGGTGACTATGACACCTTGTGAGATATCCTTGAGCTATTTATCGTCCTTTTGAGTGTTAACATCAAATCAGAGTTCATGGAACTCAATTCTTTTTTTTTTTCTGGATGATTCTCTGAACACTAGTCTCTGCCTTTCATTTACTAGCCTAAAGGTGACATCTAGTGGGGAGATAGAAACCTAGGTCTTGTAGCCTACTCAAAATGTGAAGGCTGAGTCACTCCTAGAGATAGACTTAGTTCGTGGACCACTATTCGAGCTCAATTCCCATTGATGGTATGACGATAACAAAAGAAGTGTAAAGATTGTCCTAATTGATCAACAAAAGACATAAAATAAAGAATAAGCAGAAGAAAGAATAAGCAATAAACATTCGCATGAAATGAAATGCTAATGTCGGCTCCACATAAATATCACAAAAAGTCAAGGAAACGACACATATTTTCCATGTGTGAAGATTCTTCAACCGGTTAATGCCTCAGATGTATTCACGACAAGTTTGTGAATAAGTTAATTTAGGGTGGTCTTTGTTGGATATTGCGAGTAGGTGAGAAGATGTTAGGGTGAAGGACCCGACACCTCATAGATAGGCTAGATCCTTTCCAGACTAGTCCACTCCATATACTTAGTGTTTGTTCCTTTTAATATGTGGGATGTTTGATCATGACACTCCTCCTCACATATGAACAGTGAACCTATTCCTTTGAGTGTTCTTAAGGGTATACCAGTTAGGCCAAGTCAAAGTGACCGTTTTGTAGGTATCCACTGGTATCTTAGGTGTACTGAGTCATACACATCACACACACCTCAAGAGTTTACCTGTTTATACTCAAACTTATGTGACTGCATTAACTCTAAATTGTTCCGCTGGTTAACTTAATGTGAGTATACTGTTCTTGAATGACATTTAAATGATGAAACTTGCATTAGTGACGTGCTTTTGAGTTGTGCAATGAATATGAATGAGCTAGTGTGAAATTAAGCTATGTTCTTGTATGTGAAATGGTATGATTGTGTCGCATGTGCATTAATATCATGTTCACTAGAGTTCGTAGTTGTGGGCACTACCCTAAAATTCATTCACGTCATTTTCTAGAGACTAGCAAAACATTAGTTGGGGGGTGTGATTACGCATCAAAACTACATAATTAGACATCTTAATCCGAGCATTATGACTTCTATTTTTAATTAAATGTCTAATTATGTCCAATATTTTAACAAAGTGTCATATTTATCATTTTTTAGTTTTATTGAACAATTTATGAATTTTTGTTAATTTTTTATCACAAACAATTCTCAGGAGTCAAAATCGGCACCGGTTCATAATTTTTGCATAACTTTTCCACCCAATCTCTGATCAAGACGATTCAAATTTTTGGAGAAATAGGAAAGGATTATCTACAACTTCCGTACTTTGAGTTTTGAGCGAAATGGGCACAAGGAAGGTCAAAACAGACCATGTTCACAAAGAACAAAAATGAAAAAAAAAAAAGAAAAAAATAATAATAATAAAAGTTTGATGTGTTGATGGATCCAGGTATAGAGCAAGCCGTCCAATTTTCCTTTAAATATTTTTTCCTCTTCTTTTTTTCCCTGTTAGGTGCTGCCCCTAGCTATATCCTCTGCTCTCTACTCTCCTTATCTTCTTCCTTAATCCCTCCTTTCTTGTATCCCTCCCTCAGCTCTCTTCCCTAAGCTTTTTCATTCTCTCTGCCTCGCGACTCTCTCTCCCTCTGCTTCCTCTCATTTTTTTCTGCCTTCCCCTATTTCTCTTTCTCAGCTCCCCTCTCCTCCTCTATTTTTTTTCTCTGTCCCGAACTTCCATCCATAGCAGTTCTCTCCCTCAACTTCTCTCTTGGCACCACCATCGGCCACCCTACTCCAACCGAGAGCCTTGCTGCAACCGAGCCACTCCACAGGCAGCCATATCCAGCCGTGAAGCTTCAGCGACCACCTTCTGCAGCACCAGCAAAAGCCAGAACACCAGCAGAAACCAGGCCAGCCGAGACCCGAAGACTGCAGGCACCAGCCATCTGTTGTGCCACCCGAAAACCCTCCAAGCTTTGTTTTTTATTCTCTCTCTCTCTCTCTCTCTCTCTCTCTCTATTCTCCTTCTCTCTTCTTTTCTTTTCTTTTTTTAATTAGTAAATTGGATATTATTGGTTCTTTTTATTTATTAATTTTATTTCAGAACTTTGAATTTTAATTGTTATTGCAGCAGTTGTTGATTGATTTATTGATTTATTTATGTTTATGTAGTTTTAGTGGTGGATTTGTTTCTTCCATTAAGTCCGGTTTAGTTTTAAGATAAAATAAAAAGAATAAAATACAAAAAGGAAAAAAAATTGTTTTTATTTTAGCAATTAATTTGGTTGTCTTTCTTTCTTAAGGTTAATATTCTTGTTGCGGTTCGGGTTAGTTAGGGTCCGTTTTTTCCAAAGTTCGCATTTTTACTGCATTTCGTTATCGTCTTAAATTAGGGCGTGTTTCTGTATTTTCTTGAGTAGACTAGGGTTTCCATTCTTGCTATTTGATTCAGTGTATGCTAGGGTTAGGGTTTAAATTTTGTGTCGTTTAATTTGTTAAAAGTAAATCTTAAACAACCTACAAAACCAAATCTGAAATGAGTTTAGTACCTTTTTAATTTCGATTGGAAGAACGTAAAATTTGAGATTAAAACGCATACCCTGAGGAGACGATCTAGCCCTTGGGCTGAGTATTACATGACGTAACTCCTATACTTGGGATAGCTTCTGAGCTGCTCATTTTTTGAATGAGTCATTAAGTCATCTATTTTTTGATTGTGTCTTTTATTTTAGAATAAAGTCCGGATGTTTGTTTTCTATTCCTAGATATTTTTAGATCGAGTCTTTCAAAATTTTAATCGAGCCCCAAAATTTTTTAGATTGAGCCTTTATTCTTATTTTTTTATTTGGGCCTTACATAAACGAAAATAAAAAAAGAGGGAGGAGGCCTTGTTTGCATAGGCCATGAAAAGGTCCACGCGGCCATGCAAGCTCAATTGAAAGAGGGTGGGGCGACAACCCTAAAGCATTTTTTTTCTCCCTCTCCCTTCTATAAAAACAACCTCACGCACACACTATTCACACACCCAAGAACGGCTCTGAGCTTCCTCTCTCACAAGGGGCAAAACCTAACCCTAGCCTTCATCTCTCTTATTCTCGTTATTCTCTTACAGTCTCCGGCAAGCCTCCATGGCCACAGGACTCCATGGATGTAGTAGACCCAAGCACCAGCCCAAGCAGCCTCCTCTTCTCCTCTCTATCATCCTCACATCCACGTCGCAGCCCTCTTCCTCCTTCTCATCACCTATCTCTCCGACCCTTCATCTCTCTCCCATCTCTCTCAGTTTCCCCAGTGACTAGAAGCCCATGGCAACCCCAGCACCGTTCGCCACCACCGTACCCATCTCCACGTCCAGCCACATATCCATTAATGGAGACAGCCCCTGGCTCCTCCGGCTTCGTCAACACCACCAACACCACTGTCTTCAAGCATCAACAAGGACGGAAGCACATCACCTCCTGGCACGGTCAGAACCCATCCATCATCTCCAATGAACCTGCACCATCTTCGTCCCATGCAACTTTGGCATACCAGTCGGGCGTCATCACTCGACCTCATTACCATCACCATCCTCTGGCCACCCTCACGGCCAGCAGTTGTGCCTAGTCCCTCTCATCAACCCTGACAACGCCAGCAACTCTGACATCACCCACGGTAACCTAGTGAGTTCTCTCTCTCTACCAATCATGCCTCAAACACACGCACACCATGCACACGCCATACACACACTTTAACCCACACACACATTCACATGTGATTTATTTATTCATTTATTTTTTATTGTATTATGGTTTTAATATATATTTTTTTATTTAATATACATGCTTATATTTTGTATATATTATAAGATGTTATTTGATTTATTATTCATGTTATAGAATTATTGTTGTATTTATTTATTTAACATCCATGCTTAATAATTGATATTCATGTTTATATCTCTTGTAGTATTAAATGATTATTATTATTATTGTAGAATTTTCTTGTTAAGTTTAAACTTTTATTGTTGTAGGATTTTTAATGTTTTTTAGTTGATATTCATTTTTTTTTTGTACATATTATTTAATGATCATTATTATTATTGTAAAATTGTTAAGTTTAAAATATGTTTTAATATTTAAGTTTATATTTTTGTTTTATTCAGTGTATGTATTAAATTTCATATTAATTTTTAGGGTTTCCTCATTTTGATTTTTAGGGTTTCCATGTTATCACATATTGATTTCCATAGTTCAATTTATTTTTGTATTATTATTGCATACTAGTTTTGATTGCTCCCTTATTGTTACACATTGATTTATTTGTAGGGTTTGATTACCTCCATACTAATGTGTATTATTGTTTATGATCGGATTGACATTGTATAGGGTTTGTATTGTTATTAATATTATGATATTATTCTAGTAGTATTATTATTAGTATTGACATGCTATGATATGTATATATTCTTAATATTATTACTATAGTGACACTATAACATGGTATTAGTACTCTACTATTTTCTTTATTTATTTGTCATATTATCTTATTTGATATTTAAGGAAAGCTATAGAAAATCATAAAAAGAGAAAATTAGGAGAAAATTCTAAAAATATTGTTTTTAAACTTGACTTTCACTATTTTCTTTAATTGTCTTTTCGTTATTAAATTGCTCAAAGTTCGGGAGATATAAAAAAATTACAAAAAATTAGAAAAAATCAGAAAAAAAAAATATTTTTGAAACATGAAAATCATTTTTGGTAATTTTTCATCCCGAATAAGATCTAAAACCTCTCGAAATAATATTTTCATATTTAGAAAACCCTATGATATCTCAAAATGTTGAGAGTGTATTTTGTAACATATTTTCTTGATTTTATGATCCCTATGATTGTAACAAAAGGGTATGAGCTTTTCAAGTTTTGTGTACCCCAGTTTTGAGGGAATATTTATATTAAATATATCTTGTGAATATCACTTGCATGCACATTATAGTTTTCGTAATTTTTCAAAGGGAGTAAAGTAAAAGGCTTTTTGAATTAAATTTGGGATAATTTTCGATTAATTAGGTACAGTTCGTAGAATGGGCGTGTAAGGGGTGCTAATACGTTTCCCTCGCATAATCAAACTCCCGATCCCTACTTTGGTAATGCAGGTCGATTTTACCCTTAATTGGGTAGTAATTAAGTGTTTTAACCACATTAAAAAGTTAGTGGCGACTCCATTATACCATTTTTCCTGAAAATTAAACATACATTTTCATTTCGTTGACCTCAGGGCACCCTCATGCCTGGGACGTCGCGACAAAGGATCTTCATATTTCTGAACTTGAGTTTAAAGCAAACAAGATGACCAAAGAATTTGTAAAATTACAAGCTATTTTCAAAGGCTTAAAATTTTTAAAAACTCTAAGCCTAGAAAATAAAATTGAAGACCAAGCTAAGATCATCTACACGTTTACTAGGGGCAAAGAAAACTTTGATAAGCTCTTAAGATCACAGAAGATGACCTTAGATAAGGAGGGTATAGGTTATAATGGAATTGAAAATAAGAAGAGAAATAACCTATACATAGGGTACTTTGTAAAAGCCTCAAAATTCTATGCTAGTACCTCCTCCGGTCCCTATACTCACACCACATGCTTCTTGTGCAAAAAGAGGAAGTATCAAATTTGATTGCCCATTTAAAAGAAAATGTGTGAAACCTAAACAAGTCTGGAGAGTCAAACAATCACCAGGATCTAACCCGCCAAGACTCCGAGAGAAATGGGTACCTAAACGAACCTCATTGATTCCACCTTAGATCTTAGGATTAAGAATGAAAAAGGGGGTTATGATGATCAAATTCTTGGGAAGTGGTTTGTGCTTAAAATCTTAAATCTTAGTATACATTGTTGTCATACTAAGAACTATAGAGAAGTAAGCCAATATGAAAAATTCAAGTGATATTTCCAATCTAATCACTTAATGTATATATCATAATGATTGGTTAAAATATGAAAATATTTGCTATAGCATGCTAATTTTGAACTGAAAGGGAATGAGATAACATATGCCTGAATGAGACATTGGTCTCCACATAACCTCATATCGTTCCTTCGAAAGGTTCAAAGTAAAGGTTAAGGGCTTAATTAGTTACAATATTTGGAACCTTGTATTTCTGAGATGAAGAACATAAATCATCAACTCTTGAATATAATCTCAGAAGCATGCTTAAATAAATCCACTTCCAATGGACAAAGGTGTATTTCTCAGTTTTTTAACTCTTAATGCTTAATTCATGCTTAAATATGAATATCTTAAGTTAAGCATATTTTGTCCATTACACAAGTTTGAGTTTTTAGGGAATTAATCATAGTACTATGTATCATCTTACCCTAAACTCATCCTGGAGCTTTAATGCTAAATCAAAATTCAAAGAAATTCCTTCATGATCATCTTAGAAGCAAAAAGGTCTTACTCCACTGAAGGGACACTGTTTGTTTCTTAAACCAAGCATTCAAAGCTAAAATCAAGTCATTGAAAATTGAAAACATGATGATAGTGATAAATTGGTTGCTAAAGCAAGGGTTGGGGGGGGGGGGGGGTAGAAATTTCTTTATCTCATAAACATTTTGAGAACAATACTGCAACTCACCATCCATATCTTGTTTAATGTTTACATTTATCTGATGGTTGGTTTATATTTTTTTAGCATGAACTATTATTAGGCTATACTAAACTACATGCTTATGTTGAATGTCATCTGCATTACTGACACAAACTCTTGAGAATTGCATGCTTATAGTTGATCTAGGTTGTTGCATGTATTGGATTAAACGCCATCTGCATGGCTGATACAGATTTGTGAATTGCATGTTGTAGAAACAATTAGGGCTTTGTGTGCATACTCTTATGGAAAAATGAACTATTTACAAACGGCATAGTGCCCAAATTTTATCAAAATAGATTTTTCCTATCTAAATTATATATATATATATATATATATATATATATATTCTCCATATAGGAAAATCTAATTCGTGGACACCATTTGGTCTAATCTTTTGAGTCTAAATTTCATTCTGGACCTAAATGGTTAGTCATCATATTTTAAATTCAATATCACATGTTTTGATGATAGTCCATAAATTAGGGAAAATGCATGACAGAGGGAAAGCTTCATTTCACACACACTCATTTGAGTTGTGTTATCTTCTGTTGAACCCCAATTGCATAGCTATTGCACGATTATTCGAGTATAGCCTTGATAGCTATCATGTGCTAGTTGAAATGCAATATGCAATGAATATAATTTAAATGTTTATAATATGGTGCAAGCTAAAATTTTTTGAAAGGATGAGTGAATGATAAATGAATATGGAACCTCATCCTCATCCGAAAATGCTTTTATATGTACATGAAAATATACATGGGAGATAAAGCCCCATCCTTGTGAAAAAGGATTAAAATCACTATCCAATGGACTCAAATGCGTCGTATTTTCATTGTTTTTCTTTTTGAGTCCTAAGGCTCTTTTAGTTTCCTTGAATATCATATCCTTTTGTTTTTTTTTTTTTTTTGGAATCATAAATTGATATGGATTGTTCTTGGATTTATGAACACCCTGCATAGCTTATATTTTAAATCTCTAATGCATGTGTGTGTTCTATAGACATAATTACTGGTTGGATGATAAAAGTGCTTGATTATTAACTAGTATATTTGTTTGCTTATACAATTTAACACTTAAATGGATTCTCACATTTGGTATTAGTATAAGTAGTTCATTGCATCTAAGCTCGTATTCAAATAAAAAGGAGGAGCTCTTGAACTTAAATTTTTTTTCGCTCACCCATATTTTAGCTTAATGTAGAAGGTTGTTGTGGCATGCCTATTTAAAATAAATTTTTCATCACAGTAACTCTTGGTGCCATATGATCTTGCAATTAATTTTTTTGATTTTTAGAATCTATATGGTTGTTTTTTCTGGTATAAATAAGAAATGGATTCTTAAATGTTTACCAGAAAAACAAAGTTTGCTTGAACATTTGTGTTAAGTTTCTCTTTCAGCAAACATAATCCCTAATACTTATTGATAATACTTAAAAGGGGAGATTTAAAAAAAAAAAAAAAAAAAAAGGCAAGAGTTGAACTAATGAAAGATAAATCTCATATCTTGCTTGTAAACTTAAAGGCACTCATGACATATACAATTTGTAAATTTCTAAAAATTCAACATGTCATGAAGTTTCTAAAACTTAAGGGCTTTGATATTTACATGATCTTCTTTTCAAAGGAGATATTTTTAGCCCTTTTGCTGATGACAAAAGGGGGAGAACGTTTTTGAGCAAAATTATTTCTTTTATAAATTGTATTCTCCTACCTTTGTTTTTTAAGTGGAAAAGGATAGATATGATATTGATTGCAAAAGTGAAATCATTTAGGTATCATATGACTTTGCTTTTAACTGAATATTGTTTTCAAAGTTAGCTTCATTACATAATGCACACTGAACCAAACTAAACTGAAATGCCTAACATAAAAATTTAGAAGTCTTCATGTTGCATGTGCTTGAGTTATATTGCATATCTTTTGAAATTATCCATATTGTTAGGGGGAGCCTTTTCAGGCCAACCCAATTTTGCTTTTGCATTTGTCATTATCAAAAAGGGGGAGATTGCTGACTTTTTGAGTCCTATCCCTGTTTTGATAATGACAAAGTACATCTCAATTGTGTACAAGTGTATAAATAGGTTTATGTTTCTGTAAGCACAAGTGACCGATGCAAAATGGAAGTCGTGTAGCACTTAGATGTGCATATCATTCGGCATATTCCATGGAATTTAGAAGACCAAAAGCTTGAAGACCTTTGTTTTTCAATTATAATTATTATTAGGTTTAACTGTGCATGCATGCTCTTATGATTTAAATTGAAGCTCTCTCTAAAATGACCATGACCTAATAATAACCTTAGCAACCTCAATCTTTCATGAAAAGCCTTTTACTTAAAATGTTTATCTTACACAAAAAGTTTAAAATGATTTTGAAATCAAATCACTAGCCAAAACTCTTTTGGACAAGTATTTATCTTCATTAAACTGACCTTAAGCACTCTATATTTCATGGAAAATCATTTTACAAATGTGCAAAAATTATTTCAAATGTACAAATTAGTTTTGGAACAAAAAACTCCAAAACAAGATTTTCAAAATCCCCTTCATGTTTCTTCTATCGCATTGATAAGCACCTTTCTCAATCAATACATTCTCATCCTAAAACATGTTCAACATAAAAGTTGTGTGATTTTCTCTTAACTTTATTTTCATACCAAGAAAATTTCATTTGGAGTTTTTTAGAAAACGTAATGCCAAAAATACGGAAAGGTGTCCACAATAGAAAAATTCCCTTTATGTTTCTCTTGTCGCATTGATGAGCGATTTTCTCACTTAATCACTTTCCATCTTAATGCTTAATTCATGCTTAAATATGAATATCTTAAGTTAAGCATATTTTGTCCATTACACAAGTTTGAGTTTTTAGGGAATTAATCATAGTACTATGTATCATCTTACCCTCAACTCATCCTGGAGCTTTAATGCTAAATCAAAATTCAAAGAAATTCCTTCATGATCATCTTAGAAGCAAAAAGGTCTTACTCCACTGAAGGGACACTGTTTGTTTCTTAAACCAAGCATTCAAAGCTAAAATCAAGTCATTGAAAATTGAAAACATGATGATAGTGATAAATTGGTTGCTAAAGCAAGGGTTGGGGGGGGGGGGGGTAGAAATTTCTTTATCTCATAAACATTTTGAGAACAATACTGCAACTCACCATCCATATCTTGTTTAATGTTTACATTTATCTGATGGTTGGTTTATATTTTTTTAGCATGAACTATTATTAGGCTATACTGAACTACATGCTTATGTTGAATGTCATCTGCATTACTGACACAAACTCTTGAGAATTGCATGCTTATAGTTGATCTAGGTTGTTGCATGTATTGGATTAAACGCCATCTGCATGGCTGATACAGATTTGTGAATTGCATGTTGTAGAAACAATTAGGGCTTTGTGTGCATACTCTTATGGAAAAATGAACTATTTACAAACGGCATAGTGCCCAAATTTTATCAAAATAGATTTTTCCTATCTAAATTATATATATATATATATATATATATATTCTCCATATAGGAAAATCTAATTCGTGGACACCATTTGGTCTAATCTTTTGAGTCTAAATTTCATTCTGGACCTAAATGGTTAGTCATCATATTTTAAATTCAATATCACATGTTTTGATGATAGTCCATAAATTAGGGAAAATGCATGACAGAGGGAAAGCTTCATTTCACACACACTCATTTGAGTTGTGTTATCTTCTGTTGAACCCCAATTGCATAGCTATTGCACGATTATTCGAGTATAGCCTTGATAGCTATCATGTGCTAGTTGAAATGCAATATGCAATGAATATAATTTAAATGTTTATAATATGGTGCAAGCTAAAATTTTTTGAAAGGATGAGTGAATGATAAATGAATATGGAACCTCATCCTCATCCGAAAATGCTTTTATATGTACATGAAAATATACATGGGAGATAAAGCCCCATCCTTGTGAAAAAGGATTAAAATCACTATCCAATGGACTCAAATGCGTCGTATTTTCATTGTTTTTCTTTTTGAGTCCTAAGGCTCTTTTAGTTTCCTTGAATATCATATCCTTTTGTTTTTTTTTTTTTTTTTGGAATCATAAATTGATATGGATTGTTCTTGGATTTATGAACACCCTGCATAGCTTATATTTTAAATCTCTAATGCATGTGTGTGTTCTATAGACATAATTACTGGTTGGATGATAAAAGTGCTTGATTATTAACTAGTATATTTGTTTGCTTATACAATTTAACACTTAAATGGATTCTCACATTTGGTATTAGTATAAGTAGTTCATTGCATCTAAGCTCGTATTCAAATAAAAAGGAGGAGCTCTTGAACTTAAATTTTTTTTCGCTCACCCATATTTTAGCTTAATGTAGAAGGTTGTTGTGGCATGCCTATTTAAAATAAATTTTTCATCACAGTAACTCTTGGTGCCATATGATCTTGCAATTAATTTTTTTGATTTTTAGAATCTATATGGTTGTTTTTTCTGGTATAAATAAGAAATGGATTCTTAAATGTTTACCAGAAAAACAAAGTTTGCTTGAACATTTGTGTTAAGTTTCTCTTTCAGCAAACATAATCCCTAATACTTATTGATAATACTTAAAAGGGGAGATTTAAAAAAAAAAAAAAAAAAAGGCAAGAGTTGAACTAATGAAAGATAAATCTCATATCTTGCTTGTAAACTTAAAGGCACTCATGACATATACAATTTGTAAATTTCTAAAAATTCAACATGTCATGAAGTTTCTAAAACTTAAGGGCTTTGATATTTACATGATCTTCTTTTCAAAGGAGATATTTTTAGCCCTTTTGCTGATGACAAAAGGGGGAGAACGTTTTTGAGCAAAATTATTTCTTTTATAAATTGTATTCTCCTACCTTTGTTTTTTAAGTGGAAAAGGATAGATATGATATTGATTGCAAAAGTGAAATCATTTAGGTATCATATGACTTTGCTTTTAACTGAATATTGTTTTCAAAGTTAGCTTCATTACATAATGCACACTGAACCAAACTAAACTGAAATGCCTAACATAAAAATTTAGAAGTCTTCATGTTGCATGTGCTTGAGTTATATTGCATATCTTTTGAAATTATCCATATTGTTAGGGGGAGCCTTTTCAGGCCAACCCAATTTTGCTTTTGCATTTGTCATCATCAAAAAGGGAGAGATTGCTGACTTTTTGAGTCCTATCCCTGTTTTGATAATGACAAAGTACATCTCAATTGTGTACAAGTGTATAAATAGGTTTATGTTTCTATAAGCACAAGTGACCGATGCAAAATGGAAGTCGTGTAGCACTTAGATGTGCATATCATTCGGCATATTCCATGGAATTTAGAAGACCAAAAGCTTGAAGACCTTTGTTTTTCAATTATAATTATTATTAGGTTTAACTGTGCATGCATGCTCTTATGATTTAAATTGAAGCTCTCTCTAAAATGACCATGACCTAATAATAACCTTAGCAACCTCAATCTTTCATGAAAAGCCTTTTACTTAAAATGTTTATCTTACACAAAAAGTTTAAAATGATTTTGAAATCAAATCACTAGCCAAAACTCTTTTGGACAAGTATTTATCTTCATTAAACTGACCTTAAGCACTCTATATTTCATGGAAAATCATTTTACAAATGTGCAAAAATTATTTCAAATGTACAAATTAGTTTTGGAACAAAAAACTCCAAAACAAGATTTTCAAAATCCCCTTCATGTTTCTTCTATCGCATTGATAAGCACCTTTCTCAATCAATACATTCTCATCCTAAAACATGTTCAACATAAAAGTTGTGTGATTTTCTCTTAACTTTATTTTCATACCAAGAAAATTTCATTTGGAGTTTTTTAGAAAACGTAATGCCAAAAATACGGAAAGGTGTCCACAATAGAAAAATTCCCTTTATGTTTCTCTTGTCGCATTGATGAGCGATTTTCTCACTTAATCACTTTCCATCTTAATGCTTAATTCATGCTTAAATATGAATATCTTAAGTTAAGCATATTTTGTCCATTACACAAGTTTGAGTTTTTAGGGAATTAATCATAGTACTATGTATCATCTTACCCTCAACTCATCCTGGAGCTTTAATGCTAAATCAAAATTCAAAGAAATTCCTTCATGATCATCTTAGAAGCAAAAAGGTCTTACTCCACTGAAGGGACACTGTTTGTTTCTTAAACCAAGCATTCAAAGCTAAAATCAAGTCATTGAAAATTGAAAACATGATGATAGTGATAAATTGGTTGCTAAAGCAAGGGTTGGGGGGGGGGGGGGTAGAAATTTCTTTATCTCATAAACATTTTGAGAACAATACTGCAACTCACCATCCATATCTTGTTTAATGTTTACATTTATCTGATGGTTGGTTTATATTTTTTTAGCATGAACTATTATTAGGCTATACTGAACTACATGCTTATGTTGAATGTCATCTGCATTACTGACACAAACTCTTGAGAATTGCATGCTTATAGTTGATCTAGGTTGTTGCATGTATTGGATTAAACGCCATCTGCATGGCTGATACAGATTTGTGAATTGCATGTTGTAGAAACAATTAGGGCTTTGTGTGCATACTCTTATGGAAAAATGAACTATTTACAAACGGCATAGTGCCCAAATTTTATCAAAATAGATTTTTCCTATCTAAATTATATATATATATATATATATATATATATTCTCCATATAGGAAAATCTAATTCGTGGACACCATTTGGTCTAATCTTTTGAGTCTAAATTTCATTCTGGACCTAAATGGTTAGTCATCATATTTTAAATTCAATATCACATGTTTTGATGATAGTCCATAAATTAGGGAAAATGCATGACAGAGGGAAAGCTTCATTTCACACACACTCATTTGAGTTGTGTTATCTTCTGTTGAACCCCAATTGCATAGCTATTGCACGATTATTCGAGTATAGCCTTGATAGCTATCATGTGCTAGTTGAAATGCAATATGCAATGAATATAATTTAAATGTTTATAATATGGTGCAAGCTAAAATTTTTTGAAAGGATGAGTGAATGATAAATGAATATGGAACCTCATCCTCATCCGAAAATGCTTTTATATGTACATGAAAATATACATGGGAGATAAAGCCCCATCCTTGTGAAAAAGGATTAAAATCACTATCCAATGGACTCAAATGCGTCGTATTTTCATTGTTTTTCTTTTTGAGTCCTAAGGCTCTTTTAGTTTCCTTGAATATCATATCCTTTTGTTTTTTTTTTTTTTTTTGGAATCATAAATTGATATGGATTGTTCTTGGATTTATGAACACCCTGCATAGCTTATATTTTAAATCTCTAATGCATGTGTGTGTTCTATAGACATAATTACTGGTTGGATGATAAAAGTGCTTGATTATTAACTAGTATATTTGTTTGCTTATACAATTTAACACTTAAATGGATTCTCACATTTGGTATTAGTATAAGTAGTTCATTGCATCTAAGCTCGTATTCAAATAAAAAGGAGGAGCTCTTGAACTTAAATTTTTTTTCGCTCACCCATATTTTAGCTTAATGTAGAAGGTTGTTGTGGCATGCCTATTTAAAATAAATTTTTCATCACAGTAACTCTTGGTGCCATATGATCTTGCAATTAATTTTTTTGATTTTTAGAATCTATATGGTTGTTTTTTCTGGTATAAATAAGAAATGGATTCTTAAATGTTTACCAGAAAAACAAAGTTTGCTTGAACATTTGTGTTAAGTTTCTCTTTCAGCAAACATAATCCCTAATACTTATTGATAATACTTAAAAGGGGAGATTTAAAAAAAAAAAAAAAAAAAAGGCAAGAGTTGAACTAATGAAAGATAAATCTCATATCTTGCTTGTAAACTTAAAGGCACTCATGACATATACAATTTGTAAATTTCTAAAAATTCAACATGTCATGAAGTTTCTAAAACTTAAGGGCTTTGATATTTACATGATCTTCTTTTCAAAGGAGATATTTTTAGCCCTTTTGCTGATGACAAAAGGGGGAGAACGTTTTTGAGCAAAATTATTTCTTTTATAAATTGTATTCTCCTACCTTTGTTTTTTAAGTGGAAAAGGATAGATATGATATTGATTGCAAAAGTGAAATCATTTAGGTATCATATGACTTTGCTTTTAACTGAATATTGTTTTCAAAGTTAGCTTCATTACATAATGCACACTGAACCAAACTAAACTGAAATGCCTAACATAAAAATTTAGAAGTCTTCATGTTGCATGTGCTTGAGTTATATTGCATATCTTTTGAAATTATCCATATTGTTAGGGGGAGCCTTTTCAGGCCAACCCAATTTTGCTTTTGCATTTGTCATTATCAAAAAGGGGGAGATTGCTGACTTTTTGAGTCCTATCCCTGTTTTGATAATGACAAAGTACATCTCAATTGTGTACAAGTGTATAAATAGGTTTATGTTTCTGTAAGCACAAGTGACCGATGCAAAATGGAAGTCGTGTAGCACTTAGATGTGCATATCATTCGGCATATTCCATGGAATTTAGAAGACCAAAAGCTTGAAGACCTTTGTTTTTCAATTATAATTATTATTAGGTTTAACTGTGCATGCATGCTCTTATGATTTAAATTGAAGCTCTCTCTAAAATGACCATGACCTAATAATAACCTTAGCAACCTCAATCTTTCATGAAAAGCCTTTTACTTAAAATGTTTATCTTACACAAAAAGTTTAAAATGATTTTGAAATCAAATCACTAGCCAAAACTCTTTTGGACAAGTATTTATCTTCATTAAACTGACCTTAAGCACTCTATATTTCATGGAAAATCATTTTACAAATGTGCAAAAATTATTTCAAATGTACAAATTAGTTTTGGAACAAAAAACTCCAAAACAAGATTTTCAAAATCCCCTTCATGTTTCTTCTATCGCATTGATAAGCACCTTTCTCAATCAATACATTCTCATCCTAAAACATGTTCAACATAAAAGTTGTGTGATTTTCTCTTAACTTTATTTTCATACCAAGAAAATTTCATTTGGTGTTTTTTAGAAAACGTAATGCCAAAAATACGGAAAGGTGTCCACAATAGAAAAATTCCCTTTATGTTTCTCTTGTCGCATTGATGAGCGATTTTCTCACTTAATCACTTTCCATCTTAAAAAATGTTCAACATGAAAGTTGTGGGATTTTTTCTTAGATTTCTTTGATATAAGGAACACCCAATTTGAAGTTGTATAGAAAACGTTATGCATAAAATACTAAAGGGTGTACACGCAAAAGTGCCCCAACGGCCGAAAAATGGCTAGTTTTCAAAATTAACTATTATTTTAAAACCCCAAAGGTCATATTACGACTACATTGGGTCTTTGGCTATAAATACAAGCTTAAACACTTGAAAAATGTTATAAAAAACCCTTGGGAGTATCCTTGCTTAATATTTGAATCTTTCTTATTTTTATACTCCATTCTTGAAGATCAAATTCTATTTTCTCCTACTCTTTCATTTTGAAAAATTTTTTTAGGAGAAAATCTTGGGGTTATACAAGTAAGCCTTGAACACATATCAATTTCATATATCTTGCTTGAAGGGCTTCTTTTTCTTGAGATTTTAAAGGTCAAAGCTTGAAGAAAATATTTTCATATTTCTCCTACTCTTCTACTTTAAAATATTTTTGGGGAATTTCTTTTGGGATATACAAGCAAGGCTTGAGCATATACTTACAAGTTCATATATATTGCTTGAAAGCTTCTTTCTATTTGATTTATCAAAGGTCATTCTTAAAGAAAATCATTTTCATATTTATTTTGTGAAAATCATTTTGAGAACTAAACCCTAGCTTCTCCTTTATTTATTTTGAATAATCTTTTGGAGAAAATCTTTGGGTTATTCAAGAGAGCCTTAAGCATATTTTCATTATATATATACTTGCTTGAGAGGCTTCTCACATTTGATATCTCAAAGATTATTTGAGAAATATCATTTCCACACTCTCACACTTACTTGCTAAATATTTTTTAGAGAAATCCTTATACTCTATTGAGCTTCATCTATGAATCATTTGAGAGTGCATTGGTTTTACATTGTACACATTAGCTTACTGGAGAAGAAATTTGGTTGTACACAAAATCTTTTTTTATCCTTGTATCGGTTTGGCTCCGCCCGTTAAGTAAGCTAGGACGGCACCATCCTATAAGATGTGTTTGTACCGGTTTGGCTCCACCCGGTAAGTGAGCAAGGAGGGCACCGTCCTATAAGGTATATAACAGTTTGGCACCACCCGGTAAGTGAGCTAGGGGGGCTCCACCCTATAAGGAGATTTGTAAATGGTTTCTGCTCCACCCGGTTAAGTGAGCAGGGTTAGTGGAATCCTTGGGGGTTGGCCCAAGGCAAGGACGTAGGTGGGATTTGCCGAACCTCGTTAAAAATCTTTGTGCAAATTTCTCTCTCCCTTATCTCCCTTTACATTTCAGCTCTTGCATGTTTTTATTTATATTGTTGTGATTATTGTGAATGCCTTATATATTTATTACACTTGAAGTTGATTGAGAAATTCTTATTGCTTAAGTTATTTTGCATTAGGATATTGTTTGTGAATCGAGTAATTATTTTGCAAAAATTTTTAAAATTCAATTCACCCCCTCTTTTGGGATTACACCATTCATGTCAATAAATGAAACAAATAATTAACATATTCAATTGATTATTAATCTAGATAGTATGATTAATAGTCAATTCAATATTAATTGATTTGTCTCACATTTACGATAAGGCATATGAATGTATAGTAACGATTCTTGAACAGATCTAAGCTTCAATGAACACATGCATATAATGAATGTATGCTTTGATGAAAACCTTATTATAAATAGAACATACACTATCCAAATATAAGAAGCAAAATACATTTCCATTTCAAACCATTTAGGAACATTCTTTCATTCATCAAATATAAGGTTTATTTAAAAACTAGGTACAATGTCCCCAACATTTTCTTCTTCGTTCAATATTCAATTTCTTCATAATTGGAATTTCTAGAAAAAAAAATAGAATTAATTATTATTCACTTCAAGAATCATTCAAAATTTAAAACATATGGCTAATTCAAAGGAATCATTAGCTATTTGTAGAAATCATGCTTTATCTTAGAAGAATAATTGTTCTTATTCCTCAAAAATTGTCTCAAACATATTATATGAATAAAATCATCCCAAATCACTTAACTATTTGTTTTATTTTCTTAAAAATAGCCTCATTGACTAGAACTAGGGAGACATAAACTTTACTGAGTCACTAGATTACACCATTTTGAAGTGAATATCCGATGGGACATAAGTTAGGGTCTATCTCATACAAAATTTGTGACGACCTGCTTAATTTCCACATTTTTTTAAAAAATATAATAAAATTCAATATCACAAATCTCAGCAGATCATAGTCCACCTGGACCCGTGGGTGCCAGGGACACATCAGAAACACATCACGGAAGCCTATGCAGTAGGAAACATAAATCATAAACACATCATTATATCATACATCACAATACCAGAGTTACTAAAATCACAATATATATATACACAACACTCAACCCCAAAAGATGTCTTAGGGCCATCTCCACAAAATACATCTGACCCTATCATAATACTTACCCTTCTAGAAGGGCAGATCTACCGTACTAGATCAGCGGGGCTTTACCCGCTTTCTTATCAAGGGCTCCTAAAACGTTTATAAAATTCGGGGGTGAGACACCTCTCAGTAAGGGAAATAAACTAATACTAGTGTGTGGCAACATGAGTATTCCGTGTTATACATATACCATACAAAACATATTCAATAACTATTTTGTCAAATCTAGGAAAACATATATATCATCAAAACATGGCAGAACATACTGCATTTTCATAAACATATTTCATCTCATATAATAATAATAACACAAAAACATTCCTGGTAGGTTAGCTGGCTATTGTTATGTATTACCCATACATGACTGGGTTGTGGGGCCCGAAGGTAGGACTTGACAATGGTTGGCCGACCACTACAAAGTCAAAAGTATAGTCTGTAAGTCTAATAGGTCTACTAGACCTAGTCCATACACTAGGGGCGCTCACACACTTCTTAAAAACAACATCGACCATCCAATCTCACACCATTCCGTACAGCGGCGTTAACACAGATATCATGATCATGATGACCATGGACACATAGCAACGGTACCATGCAAGTGCTAGCCTAGACCAAGCCAACCAGGTTCTGATATCATATAACATATACTAAAACTGTGATACACGGATATTTCATATCATTAATTATCAAATCAGTCATATCATTTTGCATATATACGTTTATCATGAAAATCATCGGCCCGCACGCCGGTATTACACATTTTACCATAGCTCGGCCCATACACCAGAAAACCATATCATAGCACAGCCCGTACGCTGGCAAATCACATCCATAGCTTGGCTCGTACGCCAGAAAATCATATCATAGCACAGCCCCTACGCTGCCAGATCACATCCATAGCTCAGCCCATACGCCGGCAAATCATATACATAGCTCAGCCCGTACGCTGGCAAATCATACACATAGCGCGGCCCGTACATTGGCAAAACATATAAAAATCTCGGCCCGTATGCCATTTTTCCATTATAAAAATCCGTATCATTAACACATTCCTAGAAACAGTATTTCATATTAATTTCTAATTATGCCACACTAAATAGGTTTTTCATATATTTAACATATCATCACTTGCAACAGCATTTCCCCAAATATAAATCATATATAAATATATTTATTTTCTTGAAATCAAATGCTATAACAGTATACATATTTTTCCTAAAATACTAGCTTAGTTTATCCCCTTACCCGACTCCTGAAAAGTCCCTAAGAAAATATGTCCTGTACCCGTACGATTCCCCATTCAACACCCTGAAAACGGAATTTCCCAGAACTAAAGTTCAGTATTCCTACACGTACATCACTTCCTACAACTGTCAATTAACCAAATACTAAGTAGAAAGCCTTACCCTAGATTTGGGATGGTTTCCACCTCAGTCCCACTGACGATCCATTCCCGTAGACTTGCAAAGAACTTTCCCAGAAGCGTCATGGTGGCTTCAGATCGTCGATCCGACGACTGACGGGGCCGAAATCGAAGAGAGAAGGGGGAAGGGCCGTAGGAGAGAGAGAGGAGAGGGTTTGCGGCTGATTTTCTACGATTAAAATCAGTTTATGGCTATTTATACTGCCTGATTCGTCAACGAGCCACGTCATCTCGTTGACGAGTCCTTAAGTAATCTCGTCGACGAACCTTACCCTTCGTCGGCAAAATTCAAAGTAGCCCAAATTCTTCTCTTGCCATTTTCTCGTTGACGAATCTTATCCTCGTCAATGAGCTCCTGTTATACCCTCATTGACGAGTCCCCTGTATTTGTCAACAAGGAGCTGAAAAATTCCTTAAGATTTTCCTTTCCAAAATGCAACGTCATCGACTGCCTCCTTCTGTTTCCGGTTTCCATTTCCCTTACTTTTTATTATTTAAATGTCATTATTCTTTGGGTCGTTACATTCTCCCCTCCTTATAAAACTTCGTCCTTGAAATTTACTTTTTACGTAACTCGTCATCCCTTAACAAGAAAAGGGTCTACTTATTTTATTACTTACCCTCACTTATGGCGGAGGAATACCGTGGTTACATTCCGAGTCTTGAGAGATTACATATACAAAAGAAAAATTCTCCCAAAACTAAAATGCTACACTAATTAAACCATTACATGTACCTGCAAAAGAAATATTACTTAACTACTTAAGTTTCTTGAAATAGTTGTGGGTACTTCTGCTTTATCTGCTCCTCGGACTCCTAAGAAGCCTCTTCAATGGTTTGATTCCTCCACAAAACTTTCACCTGAGGAATCTCCTTGTTACATAACTCCTGTACTTTCCTATCCAAAATTTGTATTGGTACCTCCTCATACACTAATGAATCACTAAGCTCTAATTCATCATAACTGATGATATAAGAAGGATCTGGGACATATTTCCTCAACATAGCAATATGGAATACATCGTGGATCCTGGACAACACAGGTGGTAAAGCTAGCCTGTAGGCTACCGGCCCCACTTTATCTAGAATCTCAAATGGACCGATAAACCTAGGACTAAGTTTAGCCTTCTTCCCAAATTGCATAACCCCTTTCATTGGAGCTATCTTCAAAAACACAGGATTACCCACATCAAATTCCAGATTCCTGCGGCAATTATCAGCATAACTTTTCTGTCGGCTCTGAGTTGCACTAATCCTATCTCTGATAAGCCGAACCTTATCACACGCTTGCTGCACAAGCTCTGGCCCCACTACTCATCGCTCACCCACTTCATCCCAAAATAAAGGAGAACGACATCTCCTACCATATAAAGCCTCAAACGGTGCCATGCCAATGCTGGTTTGATAACTGTTATTATACGCAAACTCTACTAGTGGCATCAACTGAGTCCAACTACCCCCAAAATCCAATATGCACGCATGGAGCATATCCTCTAATATCTGTATCGTCCTCTCATTCTACCCATCTGACTAAGGATGGAATGCTGTGCTAAATGACAATTGAGACCCTAGTGCTTCCTACAGATTTTTCCAAAAATGTGATGTAAAACGTAGGTCTCAATCTGACAAAATCGATATTGGCACTCTATAAGAACGAACTATCTCTTGAATGTAGATCTCCACTAAATGGTTAAGGGAGTAGCTGATCTTGATAGGTATAAAGTGGGTGGTCTTAATCAAATGGTCAACAATCACCCAAATGGTATTCTGGTCATGTAATGTCGTTGGCAGTCCTAACACGAAGTCCATAGATATATGATTCCACTTCCACTCTGGGATAAATAACGGCTGCAACTGCCCTACCGGCCTCTAGTGCTTAACCTTTACCTGCTGGCACGTCAAACACTGGGCTACATACTCAATGATCTCTCTCTTCATACCACTCCACCAGTACGACTCTCGCAGATCCATGTACATCTTCATACTACTGGGATGAACTGTATACAAAGATCTGTGAGCCTCCTCTAAAATAGTCTTCCTAATTTCAGTATCGGCAGGAACACATAATGTGGAACGGAACCGCAAAGCTCCATCATCTGCAATACTAAATTCCTCCCCCTAACCATTCTGCACTCTATCCATCACTTCTGCTAATTCTGGGTCTTTCTTTTGAGCAGCTTTAATTCTCTCTTACAGAATAGGTTGCACCACTAAACTGACAATGTGAGCCTGAGAACCACTCTCAATTAATTCAATGCCAAAAATCTCTCCAGATCCATCATGATCGGATACCAGATCTTCATAGTCACCAACGTTGATTCCCTGGACTTCCTGCTCAACGCATCAGCTACCACGTTTGCTTTCCTTTGGTGATAACTGATGGTACAATCAAAATTCTTAATCAGCTCCAACCACCTTCTCTGCCTCATATTCAGTTCCTTCTACGTGAAGAAATACTTTAAGCTCTTGTGGTTGAAGAAGATCTCACACTACTCGTCGTATAGGTAATGCCTCCAAATTTTCAATGCGTGTACCACTTCGACTAATTCAAGAACATGTGCAGGGTAGTTCTTTTCATATTCTTTCAATTGCCTGGACACATATGCCACTACCCTACCATGCTGTATCAATACACAGCCAAGTCCCTTCAAGGACGCATCACTATAAATGACATACCCCTTACCCCCTGATGGGATAACCAATACTAGTGTTGTGACTAATCTTTGCTTCAGTTCTTGAAAACTCTGCTCACAGCTATCGTCCCACTCAAATCTGACATTCTTCCTTGTCAATTGTGTCAAATTCCTGACAAAGCTGAGAATCCCTCAACGAAACGGTTGTAATAGCTAGCTAGCCCCAAGAAACTCCTAATCTCCTGGACATTTCTCGGTCCAGCCCAATTCACTACCACCTCAATCTTGTTAGGATCCACAGAAATACCATCTCCTGATACAACATGCCCCAAGAACACGACCTTTTTAAGCCAGAATTCACATTTATTGAACTTGGCGTACAACTTCTTTTCCCGAAGTGTCTGCAAAAACTGCCTCAAGTGCGTCTCATATTCCTCATAGCTCCTCGAATAGACTAGTACATCATCAATAAAAACAACAAACTGGTCTAGGTATTGGTGGAAAACTTTGTTTATCAAGTCTATAAATACCACATGAGCATTCGTCAAACCAAATGACATAACAAGAAACTCATAATGCCTGTACCTAGTCCTGAAGGTTGTCTTCCAGACGTCTTCTACTTTCACTTTTACCTGATGGTAGCCGAATTTGAAGTCAATCTTCGAATACACCCATGTACTCTGGAGCTGGTCAAACAAATCGTCGATACGGGGTAGAGGATACTTGTTCTTGATTGTCACTTTATTAATCTCCTTATAGTTTATACACATCCTCATAGACCCGTCTTTCTTCTTCACAGATAAAATTGGAGCTCCCCACGGAGATACACTGGGTCGTATGAAGCCCTTATCAAGCAGATCTTGCAACTGATTCTTCAATTCTTCCAATTCTGCTGGCGCCATCAAATAAGGTACTTTAGAAATTGGCGCTATACTAGAAGGTAGATCAATAGGGAAATCTACCTCACAATCGGGTGGCAAGCCTGGTAACTCGTCTGGGAAAACATCTGTAAACTCCTTTACTACAGGCGTGCTAGCAAGTTTCAATTCATGCTTTGACATCTCCTTCACAACCGCCACAAAACCCCTAATAACCACTCAGCAGTAGTCTTCTGGCATGAATAGCTAAAACTAGCTGAGGTGAGGATTGCAGTCACGACCCTACGAACTTGAATTCTGCTTTCCCCAGAGATCTGAATATCACTTCTCGTGCTCGGCAATCTATGCTAGCAAAATTAGCTGTTAGCCAATCCATGCCAAATATAACATCAAAGTCGTGCATGTCTAGCACTATCAGATCAGCAGACAAAGTCTTTCCTTGAATATCAACTGGACAACCTCGGAGCACCCTACTACACCTCACTGCTAACCCAATCGGTGTAGATACCAATAATTCAACATCTAATGATTGTGTTTCAGCCCCACATAATTTAACACACCCTAAAGACACGAACGAGTGTGTAGCTCCTAAGTCAAATAATGTAATAACTTTAAAAGAAAGCATAATAACCATACCTGTCACCACGTCACCTGTCGTCTTAGCCTCACCCGACGTCAGAGTAAACACCCTAGTTAGAGCCGTATTCCTCTGCTAGCCCCCACGTGGCGCCTAATAACCTCCCTGGTATGGTTTGGGAGCTAAAACTACATCTGGTGGGGTAGGGTAGTCTCGCACCATATGCCCCGATCTACCGCAGCAATAACACACCACCCCTCCTGCTCGACACTCTCCCCAATGTCTCCTACCACAAGTCTGATAGACTGGAGGACCCTGCCTTGCCTGCACCTCATGTCTGTTGACCTTATCGGTCACGCCCTGTTTTGATTATGACAAATACTCTTTGTATCTAATGGGTGTTTGAGGTTTTGTATAGGAACTAAGATTGTTAAGATCAAGATGGGCACAAAGCAAGTAAATCCTGAAGACCAACTATTGTTTTCAATTGTATTATATTTCATTTGTGAAAATTGGTCTGTAATTGTAATTAGGGGTCGAGCTTGTAATAAGCACACACAACACATGCATGGTTTATTATTGTAAGCTCAAACCAAAAATGGACTAAAAAGTGATCGTATAATGACCTTAGGGTTCGATCGACTGACACCAGACTTTTTCGATGTCTTAATTTTGGACATAAATGACCCTAGGACACACACATTTGCACCTATGCCTGTTAGGCACTTCATTAGGATTTTTATGTATTAAAACAAAACCGAAATGCACACTTGGTGCACTTTCGATCGACCAAACCAAGTAGTTCATTCTACCCTGGTCGACTGAACCAGGCCTGGGTCAATAGTTGACCAAGGCCCTGGTCGACCAAACCAGGTAGTTCAAAAGGCTCTGATCGACCGAAACCTCCCTGGGTCAACATTTTGACCATCTGGTCGACCGAACCAGTTTTGTTCTCCAACTACCCAATCGACCGAGGGTCCTCGGGAGAAATCCCGATGGTTTGGTCGACCGAACTAGCCAGTTCAAAATGGCCTAATCGACCGAACCTCAGAAATTTGAAAAATCACCTTCTCCTGGTCGACCAAGCCCTCAGTTCAAAATTCCCCTGGTCGACCGAACCATATAAGACATGGTCAACCGAAACATTTCTGGTCGACTGGACCTCTCGGGTTGCCCTGATTTTTACCGTAGTTAAATATTTTTTAAATAGGGTTAAAATGCTTTAAACATCATTAAACTTCCCTAATAATACCCAATAGGTCCCATAGGACATATGTTCTCCCATGCTTATATATATGAGATCATTTGTGAAATGAAGCATGGATTAGCCACTTTGATTAGGGGAGAATTCTTTGAAAACCCAAAAGCCTATAAGCCTATACTACTCATGTTTAAGCCTCATTCACTCATGCTTTACCTTCTATTTGTGTCTACATCATTAGTAAGTGAATTGAGTGTTTGTTTGGAAAGGTTTGCTCTCCATTGTTCTATTTGATTGACACGATTTTATTTAAGAGCAAAACCTAAAGATTCTTAGGGGACTTTGGTTGATAAGTCTATCCTAAGAAGACTTTGATAGATCTTCTAAGCTTGCACCTTCATTGCAAGATCTTGAGAAGATTGTATTTTCTTTTGGTTGCAAAATATTTTCAAATTACCTTCAAATATCTAGTGTTCTTTATCTTGATAAATATTTTAAAGAGATATTTGTTTGTACGAGAAAAATCATTGTTGCAATATTCCTTGATTCATATCTCTAGTTGAATACAAAGGTTGAACTCCTTTTGCAATCCAAGCATATACTTTAATTGATACTTACATGCTTGAGTTACCCTGCTGATTGAAATACTTGAGACTCAACATCTTTATGTGAATTTATTGGCTGAATATCTTGTGATACAAAGATTGCTTGTTTGACACTCTTATGTATGCATTACACTAATAGAAAATACTTTTGAGAGTTGAACCATTTAGACCACATTGAGCTTACATATTGAATCATATTGTGGTGTATATTATTGCGCACATTTGGATACATATCTGCTTTACACGAAAGCACAATCACTATACCATTTGATTGTAATACACATCTGTTGTATTTCCAAGCACGGGCCTAAAGAGGGAGACTAGCCCTGGAATAGTCCTGGATTGGCTTAGACCCGGTTAGGAAAGTTAGGTGCGTCGTCTTGTTAAGGCGTGTAAGTTGAGGTCAACCCCGCTAATTGACCTGGTTAATGTTGAGGTCAGCCCTGTGTTAATTTGATCTGGTTGTAATTGGTGCCGCTCCACCCTTAAGTGAGCTACTAGTGGAATCCTCGGGCTTGCAAGCTAGAGGCGGGGACGTAGGCACAGTTGGTCAAACCCCGATAACATATTGTGTGCCTTGTTTATATTTTTGCACTTTACATTTACCACACATGTATGTTATGGTGTGAATGATGCGTTTGGTTTAATTTCCACATCATATTTATCTACGAATTTGGAAATTGCATAGATAACCCCTAGGTCATGTGTATATTACCATTGGATAGATTAACCTAGGAGAAAAAGTTTAAATTTCCAATTCACCCCCCCTCTTGGGAATACACCAATTCTAACAACGTCCTCCCGTCTCCAGTCTCCTCCCTCTGCCATAGTTTCCTTTCCTCCACTGACCCGGTCTATGACCCTGTTGGTAGCCAGTAGATGCAGATCTCTTCCTCTGTCCCTACTCCTCTGCATCAAGATGCTCACCAATCTCTGCCAAGGCCACCCTGTCGACAAACTCAACAAAGTCCTGGATCCGCAGCACCACCACCTGCTTGAATATACTCCACCTCAAGCCTCTCTCAAACTGCCTCGCCTTCTTTACTTCATCAGGAACAATATACAGCATGAAATGAGAAAGCTCGATGAAACGCGCTGCATACTGCTGGACAGATAGCTATCCCTGCTTCAGACTCAGGAACTTTTCTACCTTAGCCTCCCTGACAGTAGCTAGAAAATACCTATCAAAGAACAATTCTTTAAACCGATCCCATGTCATGGCTATCAGAGTCACCCTCTGCTACTCCAGTATTCTCACCGCAGTCCACCACCTCTCAGCCTCTCCTGTCAGTCTATAGGTGGCAAAGAGGACCCTTTGTTCCTCAGTACACTGCAACACAGCCAAGACTTTCTCGATCTCCTGCGTCCAGTTCTCAACGGCTGCAGGATCAAGTCCACCTGAGAACACCGGAGGGTTCATCTTCATAAATTTTTCTATAGTGCACATATAGCCTGTAGATGGACCACTCTGCTCCCTCGAGCTCCTAGCAATCTCAGCCATTACTTGCTAAGCCATGCTACGTACATATAGCCTGCAGATGGACCACTATGCTCCCTCGAGCTTCTAGCAATCTCAGCCATTACCTGCTAAGCCATGTTACGTAATACCACGTCAGAGTCAGTCCCAGCTGCACCTGAAGGCCCTACTCCATCACAACCACTAGCATGGGCACTACTTCCTCCTAGATCCATCCTAAAAACAACAAACGCAACTCAGACATCCTATTCTCATAATTTACCCACCTATCCTCACCACTTATCTCAACATTTCTAACTCATTTCATTCCCCAGTCCTACATTCTAGGAACACAACCCTACAATAGCTTGCTATGGTTTTCCTGAAATCGTCACCCTAGGAAAAACACAAAAACTACCACGGAAGTCCTGCTTATAGACTATAGAACAAAACTTCAAATCATTTTCTAAACTCTAATATAGTTTCTGTTGTATTCTAAAGTCTACAAAACCTAACAACCTAGGCTCTGATACCAAACTGTGACGACCTGCTTAATTTTCACATATTTTTTAAAAAAATATATAATAAAAATCAATATCACAAATCTCAGTAGATCATAATCCACCTGGACTTGTGGGTGCCAGGGATACATTAGAAATACATCACAAAAGCCTATGCAGCAGGAAACATAAATCATAAACACCTCAATATATCAAACATCACAATACTAGAGTTACTAAAATCACTGTATATATATACACAACACTCAACCCCAAAATATTTGTTAGGGCCATCTCCACAAAATACATCCGACCCTATCATAATACTTACCCTTCTAGAGGGCAAATCTACCGTACTAGATCAGCAGGGCTTTACCCACTCTCCTATCAAGGGCTCCTGAAATATTTATAAAATTTAGGGGTGAGACACCTCTCAGTAAGGGAAATAAACTAATACCAGTGTGTGGCAACATGAGTATTCCATGTTATACATATACCATACAGAACATATTCAATAATTATTTTGTCAAATCTAGGAAAACATATATATCATCAAAACATGGCAGAGCATACTGCATTTTTATAAACATATTTCATCTCATATAATAATAATAACACAAAAACATTCCTAGTAGGTTAACTGGCTGTTGCCATGTATTTCCCCTACATGACTGGGTTGTGTGGCCCGAAGGCGCGACCTGACAATGGTTGGCCAACCACTACCAAGTCAAAAGTACAATCTCTAAGTGTGATGGGTTTGCTAAACCTGGTCCGTACACCAGGGGTGCTCACACACTTCTTAAAAACCACATCGACCATCCAATCTCACACCACTCCGTACAGCGGCGTTAACACAGATATCATGATCATGATGACCATGGACACATAGCAACGATACCGTGCAAGTGCTAGCCTAGACCAAGCCAACTAGGTTCTGATAACATATAATATATACTGAAACTGTGATACATGGATATTTCATATCATTAATTATCAAATCAGTTATATCATTTTGCATATATACGTTTATCATGAAAATCATCGGCCCGCAAGCCAGTATTACACTTTTTACCATAGCTCGGCCCGTACGCCAGCAAATCATATCATAGCACAGCTCGTACGCTGGCAAATCACATCCATAGCTCGGTCCGTACATCGGCAAATCATATCAGCATAGCTCGTACGTTGGCAAATCATATCCATAGCTCAGCCCGTACGTCGGCAAATCATATACATAGCTCAACCTGTACGCTAGAAAATCATACACATAGCACGGCCCGTACACCGTCAAAACATATAAAAATCTCAGCCCATATGCCATTTTTCCATTATAAAAATCTGTATCATTAACACATTCCTAGAAACAGTATTTCATATTAATTTCTATTTATGCCACACTAAACAGGTTTTTCATATATTTAACATATCATCACTTTCAACAGCATTTTCCCAAATATAATCATATATAAATATATTTATTTTCCTGAAATCAAATGCTATTACAGTATACAATTTTTCATAAAATACTAGCTTAGTTTATTCCCTTACCTAATTCCTGAAAAGCCCCTAAGAAAATTTGTTCCGCACCCGTAGGGTTCCTCGTTCAACACCCTGAAAACTGAATTTCCTAGAACTAATGTTCAGTATTCCTACGCGTACATCACATCTTACAACTGTCAATTAACCAAATACTGAGTAGAAAGTCTTACCCTGGATTTGGGATGGTTTCCACCTCAGTCCCACCGACAATCCATTCTGGTAGACTTGCAGAGAACTTTCCCAGAAGTGTCGTGGTGGCTTCAGATCGTCGATCCGGCGACTGATGGGGCCGAAATTGAAGAGAGAAGGGGGAAGAGCCATAAGAGAGAGAGAGAAAGAGAGAGAGGAGAGGGTTTGCGACCGATTTTCTGCGATTAAAATCAGTTTAGGGCTATTTATACTGCGGGATTCATCGACGAGCCACATCATCTCGTTGACGAGTCCTTAAGTAATTTCGTCGATGAACCTTACCCTTCGTCGACGAAATTCAAAGTAGCCCAAATTCTTCTCTTGCCATTTTCTCATCAACGAATCCTATCCTTGTCAAAGAGCTCCTGTTATACCCTCATCGACGAGTCCCCTATATTCATCAACGAGGGTCTGAAAAATTCCTTGGGATTTTCCTTTCCAAAATGCAACGTCGTCAACTGCCTCCTTCTGTTTTTGGTTTCCATTTCCCTTTCTTTTTATTCTTTAAATGCCATTATTCTTCAGGTCGTTACATGTACTCTGGTATTATTACTGCTACACTCTAGAGTCTACAGAACCTAACATCCTAGGCTTTGATACCAAATTGTAACGACCTGCTTAACATAATAAGTCACATATTAGTAATCAACCCGAACCCGTGGGTAACGGGGACACACTTGTCATACATAGCAGAAACCTAAGCAGCAGTAAAATAAATTACATTCACCAAACCATGTAATGCATAATACCAGGGTTAACTACAATCTACAATAATACTGTGTTTATGTACAATCCCCAAAACATCCAAAAATATATCTAGGATCCCACCACAAAATCTCCTGATCCTAGTTCAAAACTTACCCTCCAAGCGGGGTAGCACAACTAACTCAATGGCGGCCTCGATCCGCCAGTCTTTCTGCGTTTCTTAAAAATTAATTAAGCTGGGGTAATACACCATTCAATAAGGAAAAATAAACTAAATACAGTTGTGTGATAAAATGAATATTTAATGTTATAGTAGATATATAGTATATTTCACATATTAGAAAACATTGAATATAACATAACTGAGTAAACATATAATTTCCTAATTCTCATAAATCATACTATTCATGAATTTTCTGATATAACTAATAATACTGAAATTTACCCAGGATGTATACCTAGCTGATGTCATGTATTACCCCCCCCCCATTACGGGTTGTGCAACCCAAAGGCAGGACCCGACAATGGCTGGCTGACCACTGCCGAGTCAAAAATGTCTGTAAGTACGATGGGCCCACCACACCCTGGTCCAGACTTCCAGGTGGATGTCTACAAATCTACATTGAAAGCAACATCGACTATCCATCTCGCACCCCCTCTACTTGCAGAGGTAGTTAGCACAAGTTTGAACTGTAATAATCTGAACTGTATAGCTATGGTACCGTGCTCCTAAAACTGAACTGAACTATCATCCGGGTTCTGATAACATATCATCTATGATAATATACCGTTTAACATAAATAGATTGATAGCATTTTCTATAATAACATAGATAAATGCGGCCTTGTGCCAATTACTTTCATATCTGCAGCTTTGCGCCAAAATCATTCATAAATACGGCCTTACGCCAAAATCATACATAATACATAGCCTTGCTTCGGCTATCAATCACGGCCTTGCGCCGAACATTTCATACATATTGATGTGAATAAATATATTATTTATCATGTTTTCTAAAATCATAATGTACTGCATCATTCTATAATTTTTGAAAATCATTGAAACATACTTTATTTGTAAGAATGCCTTAACATATTACAGTTTGCGTAAAATAATATTCATGCCACACAATATTGAATAAAATCATAATTTCCTTTCTAAAATCATATTTCCTGTATAACAGCAGTATTTTCCCAAATATGCATTTTTTAACACTCTATTCATATAAATAATACATGCTTCCTGAAAATTAATTTGCTAATAAGTAATAATAAATTTTCATGGAAAATGACTGCTTTAGTTTATTCCCTTACCTAACAACTAAAAAGCCCCTACAAGATTTAGCCTTGCACCCGTATGGTTCCCCATTCAACACCCTGAAAACAGCGTCTCCCAGAACAAAACTTCAGTATTTCTCCGTGTACAAAATTTCCTATAACTATGGAAAAGGTAAATTCCAAATAAAAAGTCTTACCTTGAATTTGGGATGAATTTCAACGTAGCCCCACCGACGATCCACTCTAACAGATTTGTAGAGAACTTCCCCAGGAGTGTCGTGGTGGCTTTGGATCATCGAACCGGCGAGAATCCGACCTGATATCTTAGAGAGAAGGGAGGAGGGACGAATTGAGGAGAGATAGCAGAATTTTCGCAAAATTTATAGCCAAAAAATGAGACTTAGGCCTATTTATACACTGGCCTTCATTGACGAGCCACATCACTTTGTCGACAAGGTCAAGAAGGAAATTCATGGACAAATGCTCACTTTTCATCGATGAAATTCAAAACTGCGATAAATCCCCTCGATATCTTCTCGTTGACGAGACACGTCCCCATCAACGAGCCCCTCTTGTGTTCTCTTCAACGAATCTCCTGTGTTCATTGACAAGACCTTGAATAATTTCCTTTCCCTTCTATTATTAAATAACGATAATTATTCGGGTCTCTACACTTGGGGTCAAGCGACTAAACTGCTACTTCTTGTTCTAGAGCGCTATTTTTAAGAAGTTTAGGAGACTGAACTTATTGTTCAGGCAATTGAAGTCTATGTTTTAAACTTTCTAACAACACTGATTTCTTTCCAAAATTGAAAGATATGATTTCCAAACTTGGCGAAAACTATAAAAAAATTTCCACCTCTATATAAAGATGATTTTTATGCATTAGGGCAACTAATACTCACACATACACATTAAAATTCATTGTTACACTCTTGTTTCAAATTCTGAAAAGCTGCTGTGTTTTTGCTCAAAGTCCTAATTAATTTCTGATTTCAATTCTTTAAAATTCTTATACTACAATCAGAATCCCTTTCAATTCTCTATGAGCTTCAATTAACTATTATTTTTTTGAGTATATAGTGCTTCTTATTGTACAAATTCTGCTCTATTATGAGAGTGCTATACTTGTACGAACAATTGATTTGCTGGTTTTGCAATCAGACGATTCAAGGTTAGAATCGTTGCCTAGAGAGAGGGTGTTCTCGCTAGAGAGGGATCTCCACCTTCTAACGAAGAGACGCATACTCCACCTATTGAACGGAGTGGGTAAAGGAAATCCTCACAAAAAGTTGCTTGGGGCAAGGACATAGGCAGTAGGCCGAACCTTGTAAAAAATCCGGTGTTCAATCTTCTTTCCCTATTCTTTTAAATACTGCAATTATAACCTGCTGTGTATATTCTGAATTTATTGGGAAATTTTATTGAATGCTAAGTTTGGATTTGGATTACCTTCAGTAAGTTTATTGGGTTGTCAATAATTTGTATGGTTTAAGTTTTTCAATTGAAATTCAGACAAATGCTGAAACTTTGAAATCAGTTATTGGTTGGTTAAGGTAAAACTATTGTAGTTGATTGTTTATTCAAGCTTACGAAGTTAACTTTCTTGATTTATATCATTGAATTTTGTCTTAAATACATACTTGGTCTTTGATTGAATTCAGGGTTGATTGTTGAACTTGCTGAAAGCAAAATTCAGATTTTGTTTCACAATTGCATATATATATATATATATATATATATATATATATGATTGTCTATTGGTATAGTACCGTTCGTTGATTAGTTGATTGTGATTGAGATTGTGATTAGTATATTTTTAGAGGTTTAAAATAAACCGAGATTCCGCGTAATAATTCTTAAAATACCCAATTCGCCCCCCTTTTGGGATTACATCGTTACTTTCATAGTTTAGCAAAAACCTAGGCTTAGGTTTAACAATGTTGAGATATCATATTGCCTTGGTAATATGATCCAAATTTTGTGATACCCCATGGATGAAAAGACTTAAAAAGATTAGATGTTACTACCCATATCAACAAGGTGTACCTTTCTTTTCAGGAGCTTTCCCATAAGAACTCCACGATTAAGTGTGCTTGCCCTGGAGCAATATTGGGATGGGTGACCTCCTGGAAAGTTTTCTCAGGAAGTGTGTGAGTGAGGATAAAACACACTAAAAAGTACACGTATTGATCTGTGGGGCCAGTCATTAGTCCAATAAGGCCCGCCCCCCTGTTGTCTGGTCTAGGTGAAGGAGAGATGTAGTGCTCCCCGGTAGACCCAGGTTGAGGCGTTACAGTATAGGATAAGGGAATTTTAGGTCTGGTTTTGTAGTCTAGATGTAGAACTTTCGTGATGGTTTGTGTGATTTTCTTGGGGTGACGATTTCAGGAAAGCCATATTAAACTATCGTCGGGTTGGGTATCTAGGTTGTAGGACTGAACCTTGAATTAAGATCAGAAGTGATGAATTAGTTAAGGATATATTATACTAGTTAGGTGATATGTTATGGAGATGGGGTCCTAAATTAAGTTTATTGTATTTTTAGGATGGACCCTGGAGGCAGTAGCGCGCATGCCAGTGGTAATAAGGGTGCTGGGCCCTCAAGCGCTACGGAGGGTGAATCAGATGTAGCTTTACACAGTGTGGCATGGCAAGTCATGGCTAAAATTTCCAGGAATTCCAAAGAGTTGGTTCGTTCGTTGGCAGGTCACAACAGCTCGATTAAGAAATTCATTAAAATGAACCCTCCGGCTTTCTTAGGGGGAATTGATCCTGCTGTTGCTGAAAACTGGATACAGGAGATTGAGAAGGTATTTACGGTATTACAATGTACTAAGGAGTAGAGGGTATTGTTCGATACATATAAACTAACTCGAGAGGCCGAAAGATGGTGGATGCCAGTGAAACTCCTAGAGCAGCATAGGACAGTGCCTACGAAGATGACATGGGAGTGGTTTGAGGAGATATTCTTTGATAGGTATTTTCCAGTCTCGTTCAGGGAATCTAAGATTTAGGAATTCCTAAACTTGAAGCAGGGACATCTTACAATGCAGCAGTACGTGGCGAGGTTCATTGAATTATCTTGCTTCGCCCCATACATTATTCTAGATGAGGCAAAAAGGGTACGATAGTTTGAAATAGGTATGAGGAGAGAAATATATAAGTAGGTGTCGATACTGAAGTTGCAGGATTTTACTGAGTTGGTAGATAGGGCCACTATAGCAGAAATTGGAGAGCGGTTGGAGGCTGAGGAGCAAAAACAGAGGAAGAGATCCACGCCGTCTGGTTCCCAACAGGGGTTTAGTCGTGGTTCGTGGAAAAGAGGTGGCTACTATAGAGACTGAAGGCAGAAGATAGGGAATCGTGGTTTTCAGGCTATGCAGCCACTTTCAGTTTGCCCGACTTGCGAGAAGAGACACTCGGGTGAGTGTCGTGCCGAGCGAGGTAATTGCTACCGGTGCAGGGAGCTAAGGCATGTGATAAGAGATTTTCAGGGTCGGATTGGTGCTTCTACCGCTCCTAGAACTGCTCGGGGAGGCTATCAGGCACCACATGGAGGCCAGCAAAGGAATTTCGCTTCAACTAGGGTTTTTGCTTTGATGTCGGGTGATGCTGAGGCAGCCAGCGATGTGGTGACAAGTATGGTTAGTATGTTTTCATTTAAAGTCATTGCATTATTTGATTCAAGTTCCACACACTCGTTTGTGTCTTTGGGGTGTATTCAACTATGTGGAGTAGAAACACAGTTATTAGATGTTGAACTATTAGTGACTAAACTGACTGGGTCAGTAGTGAGATGTAGTAAGGTGCTTCGTGGCTATCTAGTTAATATTCAGGGGAGAATTTTATCTGTTGATTTAATAGTGCTGGACATGCATGGGTTTGATGTCATATTCGACATAGATTGGCTAGCAGCTAACTTTGCTAGTATAGATTGTCGTTCAAGAGAAGTGATACTCAGACTCCCAAGAAGACCAGAATTCAGATTTATAGGGTCGCAAATGCAATCTTCCCCTCAATTGGTTTCAACTATTCAAGTGAGGAGACTGCTCTTGAGTAGTTGTCAAGGATTCCTAGCCTTTGTGAAGGAAATGTCAAGGAATGAATTGAAGCTCGCTAGTACGCCAGTAGTGAAAGAATTTACAAATGTTTTTCCTGATGAATTACTAGGTTTGCCACCTGATCGTGAGGTAGATTTTCTAATTGATCTGCTTCTAGGTATAGCACCGATCTCTAAAGCACCTTATCAAATGGCGCCAGCAGAATTGGCAGAATTAAAAGATCAATTGTAAGATTTTCTTGTAAAGGATTTATACGGCCTAGTGTATCTCCGTGGGGGGGGGGGCCTCTAGTATTATTTGTGAAGAAGAAGGACGGGTCTATGAAGATGTGTATAGATTATAGGGAGATTAATAAAGTGACAATCAAGAACAAGTATCCTCTACCCCGTATAGATGATTTATTTGATTAGCTCCAGGGTACACAGGTGTATTCTAAGATTGACCTCAGATCAGGCTATCATCAGGTGAAAGTGAAAGTAGAAGATATATCGAAGATGACCTTTAGGACCAGGTATGGGCATTACGAGTTTCTTGTTATGCCGTTTGGTTTGACAAATGCTCCTGCAGTATTCAGGGATTTAATAAATAGGATTTTCCATCCATATTTAGACCAGTTTGTTGTTGTTTTTATTAATGATATACTGGTCTATTCAAGGAGCTATGAGGAGCATGGATGCATTTGAGGCAAGTTTTGCAAACACTCAGGGAAAAGAAGTTGTAGGCTAAGTTCAGTAAATGTGAATTCTGGCTCAAGAAAGTTGTGTTTTTGGGGCATGTTAGCTCAGGGGATGGAATTTTTATGGATCCTAGTAAAATTGATGCTGTAGTGAATTGGGCTAGACTAAGGAACGTCCAGGAGATTAGAAGTTTCTTAGGATTAGCTGGATATTACCGTCATTTTGTTGAGGGATTCTCAATGTTATCGGAACCTCTGACACGACTAACTAGGAAAAATGTCCATTTTGAATGGGATGACAATTGTGAGTAGAGTTTTTAGGAATTGAAACAGAGACTTGTCACGGCAATAGTGTTGATCACCCCGTCAGGGGGTGAAGGTTATGTTATCTAGTAGTGATGCGTCCTTGAAGGGACTTGACTATGTATTGATGTAGCATGGCAAAGTAGTAGCGTATGCTTCTAGGCAGCTGAAAGAGTATGAGAAGAACTACTCTACCCATGATCTTGAATTAGATGTAGTAGTACATGCATTGAAAATTTGGAGGCATTACCTGTATGGCGAGCGATGTGAAATTTTCTCCGACCATAAGAGTCTTAAGTACTTTTTCACTCAAAAGGAATTGAATGTGAGACAGAGAAGGTGGTTGGAGCTAATTAAAGATTTAGTGGTGCAGTCTACTCTACCAAAAAGGATTAAAGCTGCACAAAAGGAAGATCCATAATTAGCAGAAGTGATGGTCAGAGTACAGATTGAATAGGGAGAGGAATTCTACTTTACAGATGATGGAGCCCTGCGGTTCCGTTCCATCTTGTGTGTTCCTGCTAATGCTGATATCAGGATGACCATTCTAGAAGAGGGATCTGTGAGAGTTTTATTGGTGGAGTCGTATGAAGAAAGAGATTGTTGAATATGTAGCACAGTGTTTGACGTTCCAGAAGGTAAAAGCTAAGCACTAGAGGCCGATAGGTCAGTTGCAGCCACTATTTATCCTAGAGTGGAAGTGGGATCATATATCCATGGATTTTGTTTCAGGGCTGCCATCAGCATTGCATGGCCAGAATACGATCTAGGTGATTATAGATCGTTTGACTAAGACCACCCATTTCCTTCCTATCAAGATCAACTACTCTCTTAATAGACTGGCAGAGATTTATATTTAGGAGATAGTCCGTTCTCATGGAGTGTCGGTGTCATAGTGTCAGATCGAGATCCACGTTTCACGTCACGTTTTTGGAGAAGTTTGCAAGAAGCTTTAGGGCCTCAGTTATCTTTTAACACAGCATTCCATCCCTAGTTATACGGGCAGACCGAGAGGACGATACAAATATTAGAAGATATGCTTTGAGCATGCGTGCTAGATTTTGGGGGTAGTTGGACTTAGTTTATGTCGCTGGTAGAGTTTGCGTATAATAACATTTATCAGGACAGCATTGGTATGGCACCGTTTGAGGCACTGTACGGTAGGAGATGTCGTTCTCCTTTACATTGGGATGAGATGGGTGAGCGACGAATTATGGGACCAAAGCTAGTGCAGCAAGCGTACAATAAGGTTTGGCTCATTAGAGATAGAATAAGTGCAGTTCAAAGCCGACAGAAGAATTATGTCGATAATCGCTGCAAGAAATTGGAATTTGATATTGGTGACTATGTATTTTTGAAAATAGCTCCATTAAAAGGGATTATGAGATTTGGAAGGAAAGGTAAACTTAGCCCTAGGTTCATCGATCCATTTGAGATTCTAGAAAAAGTGGGGCCGGTTGCCTACTGGTGAACTTTACCACCTATATTGTCAAGTTACATGACGTATTTCACGTTTCTATGCTGAGAAAATATGTCCCAGACCCTTCACATGTAATCAGTTATGGTGAATTAGAGTTCAATGATTCACTGGTTTATGAGGAGGTACCAGTACAAATTCTAGATAGAAGAGTACAGGAATTGCATAATAAGAAGATTCCTCTAGTAAAGGTTTTGTGGAGAAATCATGCAGTAGAAGAGGCTTCTTGGGAACTCAAGGAACAAATAAGACAGAAATACCCGAAATTGTTCTAAGAAGTTCAATTATAGCCGGGTAAAGTGTAAATAGTTATGTAATGTTTCTTTTGTAGGTACATGCAGTAGTTTAGATAGTAAGTAATATTTTAGTTTTGGGGAATTTTATTTTATGTATGTAATCTCCCAGAACTCTGAATGTAACCACGGTATTCCTCCGCCATAAGTGAGGATAGGTAATAAGATAAGTAGACCGTTTTGCCTTTAAGGATGATGGGTTATATGGATAGTAAATTTTGGGGACGAAATTTTATAAGGAGGGGAGAATGTAGAGACCTGAATAATTATCGTTATTTAATAACAGAAGGGAAAGGAAATTATTCAAGGTCTCATTGACGAACACAAGGGATTTGTTGACGAGAACACAAGAGGGGCTCGTCGACGGGGACACGTCTTGTCAACGAGAAGATACCGAGGGGATTTATCATTGTTTTGAATTTCATCGACGAAGAGTGATCATTCATCGACAAAGTGACATGGCTCGTCGACAAAGGTCAGTGTATAAATAGGCCTAACCCTCATTTTTTGGCCGAAAATTGTGCGAAAATTCTTCTCTCTCTCCTCAATTCGTCCCTCCTCCCTTCCTTCTAAGATATCAGGCTGGATTCTCACTGGTTCGATGATTCGAAGCCACCACAACACTCATGGGGAAGTTCTGTACAAATCTGCTGGAGTGGATCGTCGGTGGGGCTACCTTGAAATTCATCTCAAATTCAAGGTAAAGCTTTTTATTCAGAATTTAACTTTTCCATAGTTATAGGAAATGTTGTACACGGAGAAATACTGAAGTTTTGTTCTGGGAGACGCTACTTTCAGGGTGTTGAACGGGGAACCCTGCGGGTGCAGGACTAAATCTTATAGGAGATTTCCAGTTGTTAGGTAAGGGAATAAACTAAAGCAGTCATTTTCCATGGAAATTTATTGTTACTTATTAGCAAATTAATTTTCCGGAAGCATGTATTATTTATATGAATAGATTGTTAAAAAATGCATATTTGGGAAAATACTGCTTTTATACAGGAATATGGTTTTATTCAGTATTGTGTGGCATGAATATTATTTTACACAAATTGTAATATATTAAGGCAATCTTACAAAAAAAGTATGTTTCAGTGATTTTCAAAAATTACAGAATAATGCAGTACATTATGATTTTAGAATACATGATAAATAATATAGTTATTTAGATCAATATGTATGAAATGTTCGGCGCAAGGCCGTGATTGATAGCCGACACAAGGTCATGTATTATGTATGATTTAGGCATAAGACCGTATTTATGAATGATTTCAGGGCAAGGACACAGATATGAAAGTAATCAGCGCAAGGCCGCATTTATTTATGTTATTACATAAAATGCTATCACTCTATTTACGTTAAACGGTATATTATCATGTATATATGTTATCAGAACCCAAATGATAGTTCAGTTCAGTTTTAGGAGCACGGAACCGTAGCTATACAGTTCAGACTTGTTCTAACTGCCCTTACAAGTAGAGGGGGTGGGAGATGGATAGTAGATATGGCTTTCAGTGTAGAGTTGTAGACGTCCACCTGGAAGTCCGGACCAGGGTGTGGCAGGCCCATTGTACTTACAGACATTTTTGACTCGGCAATGGTCGGCCAGCCATCATTGGGTCCCACCTTTGAGCTGCACAACTCGTCATAGGGGGTAATACATGATATTAGCTAGTTATACATCCTAGGTAAATTTCAGTATTATTAGTTATATCAGACAATTCATGAACAATATAGTTTATGAGAATTATGAAATTATATGTTTACTCAGTTATGTTATGTTCAATGTTTTCTAGTATGTGAAATGTACTGTATATCTACTATAACATTAAATATTCATGTTGCCACACAACTGTATTTAGTTTATTTTCCCTTACTGAAAGGTGTCTCACCCCAGCTTAATTAATTTTCAAGAAACTTAGAAAGACCAACGGATCGAGGCCGTCGTTGAGTTAGTTGTGCTACCCCACTAGGAAGGTAAGTTTTGAACTAGGATCAGGAGATTTTGTGGTGGGATCCTAGATATATTTTGGGATGTTTTGGGGATTGTATATAAACACAGTATTATTGTGGATTGTAGTTAACTCTGGTATTATGCACTATATGGTTTGGTGAATATAATTTATTTTACTGCTGCTTAGGTTTCAGCTGTGTATAACAGGTGTGTCCCCATTACCCACAGGTTCAGATTGACTATATTATATGTGATTTATTATGTAGAAGTTAAGCAGGTCGTTACACCAAGAGTTCAGTCACTTGACCCTATTCTGATTTCTTGTTTACACTTACAATAGCATATTAGTTGCCTGAGTGATAAACCTTAGACGCCTGAGCACTATGCAACATAGTGTTTTTCATATTTTGATTCCAAAACTTGTTTAGATTAACTTTGAAAAGTATTTTGGACCTTATAAAATTATTTTCCAGATTTTAAATTAGGTCTCTAAGTCCATAATTAAATCCTAAAAGCTTCAGTCACAATATTGAAGTTTAGAAGTACTTACATGAGACCCTAAGAAAACATATATACATTTAAATCCTAAGTCTTCATGTCGTATAGCTTTAACATTGTCCAAGCTTAATCAACATTTCAATAAGCTTGTTTTCTTCATGGCTAGTAACTTTAAGTTAGGCTTCATTCAATCATTACCAAGTATAACCATTGTACTTTGTGAAACACATGATTCCTGAAATTTATCTTGAACACACAATTAGTAACCTTAATTTGTTATCATCCAAACGAGATTAAGTCTTGTTAGGCTAACAAATTAGGCCACAACAGCTGCAACTCCTATCAAATACATGCCCTTATTGATATAAAAAATTTATCGAATAATAATAATAATAATAATAATAATAATAATAATAATAATAATAATAAAAGAAATTAAAAATCTAGGCTTTATGCTTTCTTGCCCTCTACTTATAAGTCAAATAAAGTAAAAATCTTTCTATTTTGGCTATTATGGATGTATTCTAGAACACATGTACTTTAAATGTAGTACATCCTTTTTTTAATTTGTGCCTATTAAAGATTTATATACATTGTTGGCCCACAATTTAAAAACTTAAACTTTTAGGTAAAGTGGTAATCTAACATGGTATCATAGTTGGTTACTAGGAGGTAATGGGTTCTAGTCTTGTCACTCATATTTATTATATGACATTGCCTATAATAGGTGTTATCCATCGTGTGTGTATCTCTCCACATGTTGTTGGGTTGCATGTGTGGGAGAGTATCAAAGATTAATATACATTGTTGGCCCACAACCTAAAAGCTTAAACTTTTAGGTAAAGTGGTTGACCTACTTTTTCCCCTCTACCCCACCCCCTAGTTTTATGTTGCTATAGTGCTATCAAGATTCAATTTGACGAATTTTTTATGCCTAAATGATTTCTTGAACTGAATTATGGTAAAACTTAACATGTTTTACAGGTTGAAAGGAATTATCTTTGCCTAGAGTGGGAACAAAAGCTTATAACTTTTTCAGAGTTTATTGAAAAATTCAACCAAAGAACTGTACTTTTGATGTCCCTACATATCTTGCTCAACATCCATTATTTGATCAGGTACAAATATTCCTTTGTGTACTGTGTGGAAGTGATTATGCGGCCTTAGGACATTTAAATGCATTATTTAAATTATTGTTATTCTATCCAAATTGCAGATATAGGAGCTGTGAAAGGACATTTTTATTCCTAACTACTGTTTTATTTGTGGTTGGGAGCACAAGTCTCTTAATGCTTTATTTGGTCCTGCTCGAATAGTCATGCCATTGCACCATGATCCGCATCATAACATACTTGCTCAGGAACTACGTACCTATATACATCGAGAAACCATAACATATAAGCTTCTTGTGATATTGAATAATCATAAACTAGCTGTCTTCTTATGTTTGCAAAATCTCCGCATATTCAAAATTTGACCCCACTTCTATTAAAATGTCATAAGATTAAGCAAAATTAAATATAGGTCATTATAATTTTGGCTAAGTTGAATTGGGGTTAATTTCCCACACTCCCCACCAGTGGCAGCAACAGGCATGTGTATGACACAACCCAATGTTGATTAATTTGGGCATATTATTAGTTAAATTAACCCAATTAAAAGCTCAATGACTAAACTGACCCAGCTTGCACATTTTAGTAACACGTAAGAGCTTACCCCTTCTGTCAAGGATCAACTTAAATCCTAAAATAAAATGAAAATAATCCATCTCCATATTTTACTCAATAGTACCTGAAAATGTCAAGCGGTAAGCAGCTAGTGGTTGGGTAGTAGGTGGCAAGCGGCTAGGCTACAGCTGTAGAGACCCGAAAAATAAAATAATAAAAATAATTGAGAAAAGGACGTTTTTGGCTGGAAGGGGAGAAAATCGGCAACGGTTTTGGAATTACCACGGAGAGGTAACGGGTAAACAATAAAATTTGGGTTGATTAAAGAGAAAACCGGCGACGGTTTCTTGGAGGCTTGAGAAAATCGGCGACGGCTGCACATTGGTGATATATAGAAAGTCCTACAAGCATATTTCAAAGGAAATCATTGAAATCAAAATTCCTTTTTTCTTTCTCTCTAAAACCCTACGGTTTCTCCCTCCATTTTCATGGATTCTTGCTCCATAAAGGTCCGTTTTGACAATCCGAAACCACCACGAGGTTCGTAGGATCATTCTCTGCAAAGTAGTCGGAGTGGATCGTTGAGTTGGGATTTTGGGGCACCATCCCAAAATCTGGGTAAGTAGGGTATTTTAAGTTTTATTATTAGTATGGAGTATATATGGCCTAGGGAATGATAAAATACTGTTTTATTGAGATTTGAGTTGATAAACTCGGGTTTTTGAATTAGGGTTCGGGTGAGTGCCGCAGACATCATTTGTGGTCCTTGTGGGCGTAATTTAAGAAACCAGGTAAGGCAAATTAATTATAATAGGTTTTTTATTAATTTTAAATCGGTTTAATTCAATTATACAAATTTATATATTTAGGTATGATTTATTTGATCAGTTAGGCATTTGGAAAATAATGATTTTTGATATATAATATATAAGGGATAAAATTGCGTGGCAGAAATACAACTTTCATAATTTAACTAGATACGAATATGGGCTGTTGTGAGTACTAGTTGATGAGAAATACTGTTTAATTGTGAATATTGGCTAGTTTTGAATACAGTTTATTTGTGAATAAAGATTGGTTGTGAATACTGGCTGCTTGTGATTACTGTGTGATGAATAATGTGACGTGTGTGAATGGGTCATTTTGTGTGGTTATTCGTGTGTATCACAATATAACATTGGCAGACTTAAGGAGTTCATTATATTTCCTAGCTATAATCACAATATACATTGGCAAGCTTGAGGAGTTCGTATATTGTCTTTATATATTGGGGTATAGCATTGGTAGGCCTGAAGAGGTTGTTCTACTGATATACTATGGGTAGGTCATGGGGATTGGTACTAGTAAATAGTGGTGTCTGTGTGAGCCACTTGTTGTGGAAGCCAGAGAGGTGCCTGTGTGGGCCACGTTATATCCTGTGTGGACAGTATTACCTGTGTGGATGTAAGTCCTATGTAGGCCGTGTATTTTGTATGGATGTGAATCCTATGTGGACGGTATTCTCATGTGTGGATAATTTAGGTGGAATTTGATCTAATAAGATAAATGGCATGTGAATTTAATTATATGTATATTTATGGCAAAGTAAAACTTTCTGCGAAGAGCTTGCTGAGAAAGGCGAGTGCCGTGGTAATTTTCAGTTTGGTACCACAGTAGACGGAAGCTACTTGTATGGGCGGGTAATCTTCCATTTTGTTGGAGACTTTGCCTATATACATTGTCCGAGGGCTTACTAAGTAAGGTGAGTGCCTTGATATTAGTATTAGAACAGAGGGAAGTTACTTATATGGGTGTGTAATCTTCCCTATTCTCGGGAATTATCACTAAAAACAATTATGTATGTGTATATGATATCAGATGTCAGTGTTGTTATTAGTGATGCGTCTTCTTAGCTGCTATTGCTAGCGAATTACAAATGAATATATATATATATATATATATATATATATATATATATACTTTATTTATTTAAACTCTCTGCCACACACTACTATGATTTATTCTTCCTTACTGAGATGTGTCTCACCCTAACAAATGAATATATTTTCAGGTGCATCAGGTGATCGAGCTTAGAGCTCCGGGCAGGGAAGTAATTTTGGTAAATTTTGGGATGAATGTAAGAACAATTTATGTATAGTTTATGTTTTTAAATACTGGGATGTAATATAAACATATGGATGTAGTTGTTTTAAGGGGTTTATAGATAGACTCTGGTATTTAAATTGAGGTTGTATATTTATTTTCCCTGCATGATTGTGGTGTATGGTATTAGAAACAGGTGAATGAAACATGTAACCTTCGGGCACCACTTAGTGGGTTAGAGGCGTTACAAGGTGGTCTTAGAGCCATTACCCATCCGGAAGTGTGATGAGATTCACATCACCTAAGTTTGGAAATGTGGGTTCATAACGAGGACATTGCGTTCTATAAGTGGGGGAGAATGTGATACCTTGTGGAAGAAAGGCTTAAAAAGGATTAGATGTTACTACTGATATCAACAAGGTGCACTTTTCTTTTCGGGAGCCTTCCTATAAGAACTCCACGGTTAAGCATACTTGGCTTGGAGTAATCTTGGGATGGGTGACCTTCTGGGAAGTTTTCTTAAGAAGTGTGTGAGTGAGGATAAAACATACTGAAAAGGACATGTTCTAGTCTGTGGGGCTAGTCATTAGTTCGATTAGGCCCACCCCCCCTATTGTCTAGTCCAAGTGGAGGAGAAGAGACGCAGTGCTCCCTGACAGACCCACGTTGGGGCATTACAAGGTGGTATTAGAGCCTAACGGTTCTGCAGACTTTAAGAAATGATTAATAGTAGAGTATAGGTTTGGTTTAGGATAAGGATAAGAGTGGGTAGGTTAGGTGGAATAGTGGTTTGGAAACTTGAAGGCGGAGATCCTTTGATGGTCTTCTATATTTTTCCAGGGATGAGGATTTCTGGAAAATTACAATAAATCCATTAATGGTTTCGTTTCTGGGTTGAGATATTGGAACTTAGGCACATGAAATTAGGAATAGCTTCCCAAGAGGGGGGGTGAATTGGATTTAAAAAAAAAATAGTCCCTTTAGGATTAGTTCCTTTAAGTTGTAAATCTTAGAAACAATCAGAATCAACACAGCAAAATCAAACACTCAATTTATGTAACAATATATGTGAAAATTTGCTGCACTCAGTATAAGCCTTGTATCACAATTATTCTTCTTTCCAATTTTCAGTTGTTAAATAAACTTTCAGATTAATAGGTCAAGGATAATCAACCAAAGTAGTCCCTTTGGGTTTCCGCAATCAATGCTGATTTATCCAAAACGAATTACCTTCTGGTCTATTTAACAACCAAACATTCAGAATTAAAATCTAAAGCAACCACGCAAATTATATCCTTAAAAAATAAAGAGTAGAGTAAAGAAAGAAGAACACAAGGATTTTTACGAGGTTTGGCTTCAACACAGCCTACGTCCCCACCCTTGGCAAAACTACCAAATGATTCACTATTACCGTTCTTTTATTAGCCGAAACAAAACCAGTTACAAGCACTCTTTGGGTAAGGCTAGAGCTCACCTTCTCCAAAAAATCTCCCCTTGTTTGGTCCAACGATTCAATACTCAAATTGTCAACAAATCCTATTACGAAGATAGAAAACAATACGTACAAGAACTTGCTCCTCAAAGAGCTGATTAGTACAACTTTGAAACACTTATACACTTCAGTAAATTCAAAATATGAATTTCAGAATAAAGCTCTTAGAGATTTATCACCGTAGATATCTTTCAATGAAAGAACCAGCAACTCAATGATCAAACACAGTGAGAGATTCAGCAAAAAATTCTCTTAATTTCGAGCAAGGATGAGAGCAATTTGAAGCACTGTCTATTAAGAGACAGTCGTTTGTCCACTTACTAATTTTCTTTTCTAGTCAATTTTTGATTTCTCTCTCATTGTTGCTTGGAATATAAATTTTTTTTAATTTTAAAAACATGTTCCAAGTTTTTATCTTAAGGTCTCTAAGTCTCTTTGCCTAATGAGCTTCAAAATGAAAGCTTCATACTTGAATAAACTTAAAATACTTACAAAGACTTGTCCTAAATACTTAAAAATTCTTCTTTGCTCTGAACTTTCTTTATTTCTAGTCTCTGATCTTTTAGAATTCTCTGAGCTTTCATCTCTTTAAATCCTTTTGATATTTCGTCATTGACTCAGACTTTGAGCTCTCATGTTGATCTTCTTTAATCATCATGCTCTTATGGTCTTCAGACTTTGATCCACACTATTAGACTTTGATCCATGCTACATGAGTACTTTCAACATTGATTCCTAAGAAATACAACACTCAACCAAAGCATGTTAAGTCCTACTTGTTTGTTAGCATCAAAATAGGGTATTAAGTCTTGTAAGGCCAACAATCTCCCCTTTTTTATGATGACGAACAAGAAGCAAAAATTTGAGTGAGCCTTAAAAAGACTCCCCCTTTCAATAAGCTTCATCTTAATAGAATCAATATTAATTTCATCAATTTAAAAACATACATCATTCATGCTCATTTCAAGTTCAAGCTTAAGTTCAAGCTCAATTTTTGCTAAACACTTCTCCCCCTTTGACATCAATCAAAAATATAATTTTGAGTATATAATGTGCAAGGGAAAATATCAATTTGAGTATATGTGATACCAATGTTAATGTATTAACATCAATTGATTAAGGATTATTCTTAAGTGATAACTCACAATACTCCCTCTGTCAATCAGCATACTCAATAATTTCTTGTGATTCATAAGATTAGAAGTTGCAAAGTTTTCAGAGTTATTAGTAACATTAGAACTTATAATACATCATACTGATAACAAAAGTCAGGGTTTTAGAGCTAGAAACAAATACAAATAAAGACTCATAGTCTTTGCTTACACATATTCCCCCTTTTTACAGCAAAAACAAAATCATTCAGAATTTAAGCACGTGTAGCATACAGAATAGCAAAAACACCAACAAAAGTCTATATATCAGAGTTAGTGTCACTGTTTTTAGCAATTCCTTTCCCTTTGGATTGCTGTGAGCCAGCTTCTTCTTCTTCTTCTTTAGTGGCTTCTTCATCATCTCCTGCATTTCTTCTTTTTCTTCTTCTTCTTCTTCTCCTTTACCTTCTTCATCT